>NW_027187291.1:4447646-4562269 GCF_028583685.1 Petaurus breviceps papuanus
TCCGCTCCCTCCCTCTCATTCTCTCTCTCACTCTAGGAAGCCTAGTAATAAAGAAAGGACGGCTTTTGAATCTCTGACACCTTAAGCTTTCTCCTTTTTCCACAGGGGGGAAAAAGAAGAAAGGGGTTTAAGATGCAAAGAAAAATAGCTCAGGAAAATATTTCCTGAGGGGAATGGGACGCACAGTTCCTTTAATAATAATAATAGCTACCATTTATTTAGCACTCTTGAAGTTTCATATGTGTTATCTCATTTGGTCCTCCAAAGCAACCCTATAAGGGAGATGCTATTATCCCATTTTACGGATGAGTAAACTAGTATATGTTCCACCTCCTCCATGATTCACTTCAGTTATAATGGTAAGTCCTTCATATGGCCTATATTATCTATATTAATGATTTGGTGATTAACCTTGTAGTGCTCTGTAAGACACTTGCTAGTGCTATGACCCTGGGTGAGTCACTTAACCTCAGTTGGCCTCAGTTTCCTCACTGTAAAATAATAGCATCTTCCACCCAGGATTGCTGAGAGTATCAAATGAGTGTTTGCAAACCTTAAAATACCATATAAATACTAGCCATTATGTTATTATTAGCTCTTATACTGTCTTATGCTTATCATTTTATACACACACACACACATATATATATATATATATATCATAGCAGTCTGCTCTCCCCACAACCTCTAGTATAGGTGTGGGGAACCTTCAGGCTCAAGGTCACATGTGTGTGGGGGGGTGCCCCACTCCTGCTCTAGTAGAATGTAAACCTATTCTGTGTCAATATATCATAGAATCATAGATTTATAGGAGGGCAGTCTTTGAGATCTAGTTTTACAGATAAAGAAACTAAGCCCCTTTCTCTCTTTGTTGTTTTTGTTTGTTTATTTGGGGAATGGGGGTGTATAAACCTAGTAACAGAAGTGCTGGGTCAAAGGGTATGCACAGTTTATTATTATTTTTTTAAGTAATTGGGGTTAAGTAACTTGCTCAAGTTTACATGGACAGTTATTTCTGGGTGTGGTGGTAAGTATCTGAGCCTGGATTTGATCCCAGGTTATCCTGACTCTGGGGTGGTGCTATTACTCACCTGGCCACCCCTGGGTATGCACAGTTTAATGGCTTTGGGGGTATAGTTCCAAGTTGCTTTTCAGAATGGTTTTGGATTAGTTCACAGCCTCACCAAAAGTGCATTAGTGTACCTGTTTTTCCACAGTCCCTCCATCATTTATTATTTTTCACTTTTATCATCTCTGATAATCTGATGGGTATGAGGTGGTACCTCAGAGTTATTTTAGTTTGCATTTCTCTAATTATTAGTACTTTAGAGCATTTTTTCATATGGCTATTGATACCTTGGACCTCTTCCTCTGAAAACTCTAAGGCAAGAGTTTTTAACATTTTGTATCATAGACTCCTTTGTCAATCTGATTGAAGCCTCTCCTCAGAATAATGTTTTTAATACATAGAATAAAATACATAAGAAATCAATCATCCTGAAATAAAGTTACCAAACCATTTAAAAAACAATTGTAGAGACCCCATGTTAAGAACCTCTGCATCTAAAAACAAGAATAGCAGATTGAATTTGGGTGTTTCTCTGGAGAATAACCTTGGGAATCAATGAGTGAATTTGACTTTTTGGTAGATCAGACACTGCCACAAGAGAATCTGGTGTTTAACTTGAGGCCTGCTGGGTATCCTGAATTTCCTAGCTGCATGATTTGAACAAGACACTGAGGTTCTCTGGATGGGAGAGGTAAGGAAGGAAAACAACCAGTGACTGACATTCTTTGAAAATTCTATCAGATGGCCTAGGCCTGGCATAATGATTTTTTTTTTCTGGGCAACATTGGGATGGAGGAGAAGGAGTGTAGCAGCAAGCACCCCAAGCGTCCTCAGGGTTTGCTGCCACCACAGGTTCTTGGATCTGCTTTGGTAAAGGAAAGCAATTTAAAATGGGTTAACAAGCTTACTTTAATCAGTCAAACACATATGGTTTACCTAGTTCAGGGGAAAAAGGTCAGCACCCCGAACTTCAAAGTATACAGACAGAATCATCAAGACAGAAACAGATCAAGTAGACAGATTTCCAAACTGTCCAACCATTACATCCATACCAAATCAACATCTGCTTTCAACTTCTGGGTTTTTCAAAGGGGGGGGGCCCTCTGGACAACAGCTTCCCAGAATCCAGATCAAATCACAGAACACTTCTCAAAGTGAGCCCCCAAAACAAAGCTACACATCAGGGCTTATATAGCTTTCTCCTGGCTCAGAGAATGTAACAACCTTTTGGACCCACTGGCCAATCAAAAAGTATCTACTGAAAAACAAGCCTCCCACCCCAGGCTCCAGGTGCACTTTAGCCTAGGGGCAGGGAAGATCTTTAAAATTTACATCCCCATTACATTCAGCCCCAAGATCTTTCATGCCCATAGCATAGACAATTTACTTTTGAATTAGCATTAAACATCTCTTAGGTCACATTTTCAAAGTACAGAACTAAAGTTACCAAAGTGGCCACTGGGCCTTAAACAAACACAAAGTACATTGCATTATCACCTCAATTCAAAACAAGAGTTCAAATAAAGTTCTCTGGGGGAGGGGGGAGGGGTATCCTTCCCCTCACACAGCTCCAGCCCCTGCCTCCAAGCACAGAGAGGGGGCTGGGCAACAAAACCAACAAGGTAGGGTCCTTGGGGATCCAAGGCACTTCATCCCACCCACCATAGTCACAAGTCCATCCTTCCCCTGGGTCCCAAACTGTGGGATGCAGCAAGGAAACACACCCAGTGCCCCTGCTTTGCTGCTCAGTTCTTATCTTTTTCTGTGGCTGAATTCCGAACTCCAAGGTTCCTTCTCCTCCCGCAGGCGGCAGCCGCTCCTGGCTTCTGCCCAGGTCCCGATGCAGGCAGCTCACCATTCCTGCTCTTAGCTCAGGGAAGTCTGCATGGAGGTCATTCTTCTCTCCTGCTCCACAGCTCCACAGAATCACAGCTACCACAACTGGGAAACAAACAATTATCCCAGTCCCCATACTTTCCTTTTACCGTGTTTCCCCGATAATAAGACACTGTCTTATTAATTTTTTTTGGACAGAAAAACACCAGAGGGCTTATTTTCAGGGGAGGGTTTATTTTAATGAACATTGACAGCAATTTTAATAAACAGGTAAATGTGAACAAAAAAATGTACCTTTATTCAATAAGCAGATCACTGGGGAAGAACAGGATGACGCGCTCACTGCTGCAGCTCTGATTGGATGCAGCTCGGAGCGCGGCGTGTGTTTCACGGGGGGGAGGGGACGGTGCATACAGAGGGTACCGTAATGTAGCATGTAGCGCAGGGGATCACCTTCACTACAGTAGCAATCTCAATAGGGCTTATTTTCGGGGGAGGGCTTATTTTAGAGGAATCTTACACAGTAAGGGTAGGGCTTATTTTCGGGATAGGTCTTATTATCGGAGAAACACAGTACTCTGCAGATCCTGTTCGTGACGCCATTTTGTAGCAGCAAGCACCCCAAGCGTCCTCAGGGTTTGCTGTCACCACAGGTTCTTGGATCTGCTTTGATAAAGGAAAGCAACTCAAAATGGGTTAACAGGCTTACTTTAATCAGTCAAACACATATCGTTTACCTAGTTCAGGGGAAAAAGGTCAGCACCCCAAACTTCAGAATATACAGACAGAATTATCAAGTCAAAGAAACAGATCAAGTAGACAGATTTCCAAACTGTCCAACCATTACATCCATACCCAATCAACATCTGAGTTTTTCAAAGGGGGGGGGGGGGGCTCTGGACAACGGCTTCCCAGAATCCAGATCAAATCACAGAACACTTCTCAAAGTGAGCCCCCAAAACAAAGCTACACATCAGGGCTTATATAGCCTTCTCCTGGCTCAGAGAATGTAACAACCTTTTGGACCCACTGGCCAATCAAAAAGTATCTACTGAAAAACAATCCTCCCACCCCAGGCTCCAGGTGCACTTTAGCCTAGGGGCAGGGAAGATCTTTAAAATGTACATCCCCATTACAAGGAGCGGAGGGGATCATTCAGTGATGAACTGTCAGCCAGGATTTATATCTGTCCCCACTGCAGGGCCACAACCCAAGATCATCTTGGCTTGGGTTAGAAACAAAGATACATCAGCCCTGCCATTTCACTCACAGATGCTGCTACTTCCTCTCTCTTTCCCCCTTCAGCTATTTCCCAGGGGTAAGAATCTTCAGAGCAAAAAGGAAAGAGAGTATAGTAGAAAGGAACAGCCCTGTCCCAGAGTGGGGGACCTGGACAAGATAGGGGGTGAGGAGGTATCGGAGGATTTGAATTCCAGTCCTGATTTATAACCTTGGGAAGTTCCTTTCATTTCTTGGACCTCACTTCCTTCTTTGAAAAAAAGAAAATAAACTGGAACAGGTGTTTTAAACTTTTTTTGTATGTCATGGATCCCTTTGACAATCTAATGAGGTCTATTGTGATAGTAATGGCAATTAAAGATTCCCCTGTATTGGCTTGGTTTTCAAATTGATTGTGTTAAAACCCAGAGTTTGTTAATCCCACCTGTGGGATGGGCTTGTTGATGTGAAAAGAAAGTCCTGAACTGGGAGGAGCTGGTGACGTAGATTTGGAGACACAAGAGAGAGGCAGAAGATCTTTTTGGTAGCAGCACCTCGTGGAGAGAGAGAGACTAAGAGAATTGCTGGTGGCCGCTTTGAATTGCCCTGGACTTTTGAGACCTGCCCCCTGAGCTGCCAAGGACTGAGGAGACATGGCTGTTTTGCTGGTACTTTGTCTGTCTGTTTTGATGTTGTTTTGCCAGATTTGTCCACTGGTGAAAGACAGTCCTTTTGTTGAAGAAGTCCTGGAACCTGGCTGTTCGCTAAGAAGCCTGAGACTGTCCTGCAGACAGAGAGTGAATACTGTCCACTGGTGAGGGACAGTGCCGTTGTTGCAGGGGTCTGGAGACTGTCCTGCAGACAGAGTGAATACTGTCCACTGGTGAAGGACAGTGCTGTTGTTGCAGGGGTCTGGGAGCCTTTCTGTTGGTTCAGAAGCCCTGAAGAAGGATTTTCTTGTTGTATGTTTACAGAAATCCTGGGAGAGGGCTTTGCTAATGTGTTCAGGGGTTCTAGGACTGTTCTACAGACAGAGGATAAATTCATGAAGGGACTGGCAATGTATCTTATGGCCTTGCTAAGCCTTGTCTCCCCAGGAACTAAGATTGCTGAGAACTTGCCTCCTGTCAAGATGAAGAAAAGACCTCCATTTGGGTATTAAGTGCTGAGTTTAAACTTGATGTAACTCTGGGGTAGATTCAATTGTGATCCAGGGGTGGGGAACTTTTGACCTTATGTTTGGAAACTAATCTCCATTTGAGAAGAGGGGCTTTGTGGTGGACTTAATTAAGGTATAGCCTAGGGGTGGAGAAGTATTTAGAACGGAGACTTTGTAATTGATTGAATGATTGGAAGGTCCTGGGGTGGGGTAGTACTTGGAGATTATTTAATCACACTTAGTAAATGCTGTATTTTGAATGATGTCATGTTTTGATCTTCTCTGTTCTTGGTTGGTCACTGAATAAAATAGAGAGCACCAATGCTGGTATTTTGAACCTGGGAAGTTGCCTTTCCTTGGCATTACATTACATCTACGGACCCCCTTCTCAAAAGGCTGTTTTTAAATGCATCAGACAAAATACATTGGATTAAAAAGGAAACCAAAGATATCATTTCCTACCACCACCATCCAAGTTTAGGGGTCCATGAACTCCAGGTTAAGAGTCCTTTGACTAGATGGTCCCTTCCATCTCTATCTGGGATTGCAAATTTACAAAATTAAAAATTACAAAATTACAAACAAAAGGGAGTGCATCAGGAGCAGTAATCATCACCCAGGTCCTTTATTCACCAATGTGCTGACATTATCCAAGCTTATCTACCTTACTCTCCATCCATATTGCAGAGATGGAGAGAAGGCTGTTTTTCAACTGGCCTTCCAGAAAGATTTGTTAATTTGTTTAAAAATAAAACATGTGTGTGTGCATGTATCTATGTGTATACACGTATATCTATTTATGTATATATGTATGTTATGTATAATTCATATACAATCAAGCATTTCATTATATTCATAAACAAGGTATTCATTACACTCACAAAGAATTAAGTAATCCCTATTTACAAGCAATTGTCATCTTCCACTCTAATGGAGGAGATAACAAGGACAAATTATATATATATATATATATATATATATATATATATATATACATACATACATACAGTATAAATATAAAAAGCAAAGAATGACCTGAGCAACCCTGCTCCCCAGACCCCAGGTCTCCAAAGAGCTTCTCTTACCCAGTATTGAATGAAGGCAGAGCAAACCACAAGAAAGCAAATAACAAGGGGGACAAAACAGAATGGGATTTGTGGTTGCAATTCAACCCCAGTTCTCTAGAAACTAACAAGCCAGAGCTCAGTGACTGACCCCCTTGCTCCCTGTGCCAGTAATATAATCAGTGGTTAGGATCAAGATTGGAGGTCTTTACCCTGGTAGATAAAACTGAGAAGGTAGCAGTGTGGTGTTTTGAAAAGGACACTGGCTCTGGTTTCAAATCTTGACTATGGTTTTTGATCAATCACACACCATTATTACATTATTATGTAATATACACCCCCCGCTCCCCCGCCAGTAAATTGCGTGATCCAAAGGTTTTGAGCTTTTAAAGTTTAAGACTTCACTAAGACTTTTGGGGACATGTGACATATATTTATTTATTTATTACAAATTATATATGTAGGTTGTTATATAAATAATATACATTATTAAAATGCACACAAAATAGATATTTTAAAAGGATTAAAAAATGAAATAATATTTGATCCTAAAGTCAGTAGGGAGTCACCGAAGTTTATTGAGCAGGGGAGTGACATGGTCAGCCCTGTGCTTTAGGAGTATCAATCTGTCAGCTTTGAAGAGGATGGATTAGAGTGAGGAGAGACTTAAATTGAGAAAAACAGTTAGAAACCTATTGCAACAGTCCAGGGGGGTGGAGGGAAGAGGCTTGATACAAAGAGGTATGGAAACAGAATCAGCAGTGAGGATATGCTAAGATTTGGAACCTGGATGAATGAAAGGATGGGGATGCCCTAGACAGAAACAGGGAAGTTCTGAAGAAATCTAGGTTTGAGGGGTGAAAGGCAATGCTGTAAGAACTCTGAAGCACATGAATATCCATCTGTGCCGACTCATTCTGCCTCATCCAGGTACTCCTTCTGACCCACCAAAAATGGAAAGGAAGATGTAGGGGTGGTTCAAGGCTCTTACTCATCAGCCACTGCTCAAGCCTGCTGGGGGCTGCCTGATGCCTTCACCAGGTGATGAGAAGGGATACAGGGGCAGTGCTGGAGGTAGACCCTGGGAAATTTTGTCTTTTAGCTACTGCTGCTGTCTGGTGAAGCTTAAGTTGTAACTACCCTGAAGGGCCCAGAGCAGAAGGGGAGAAGTTGAGAATTTGCTCAGTCATTCATTAGAGACCAGTGACAGGAGTGGGTGAAATGTGAAAGTTTGGGGAGATAGTATCCAAAGGGTAAGTAGAATTGTGTTGAAGATAAGCCCTTCAATTGCCTAGCATTGGGAGGGTGGAATGGGACACATCTTCCTATACTCTGCTTAGGTACTCTTGGAGTCATGTCATGATCCACTACTGGTTTGAGGGCCCTCACTTTGGAGACCACTGAACTGAAGGCCCTGTAAAATCCCTTCCAGCTAAGGTCTCTTCCAGCTATGATCCTAATGTAAATTATTATTATTTACCTGAATAACCTTATAAATCACCTCTGTTCTTCAGACCTCAACTTTTTCCTCTTGAAAATGGGGAATTAGGGCAGAGTCAAGATGGTGGAGTAGAAGCAGGTCCTCCCCGTGGCCTCAGCTTCCACCTTCCCCAATCCATGTAAAACGGGACTCTGAACAAACTTTGGAGCTGCAGAACCCCCAAAATGACACAGAGAAGCTAACCTCCCACTGAGGACAGCCCAGCAGGCCAGCAGGAATCAGCCAGCACAGTGCTCTGGGAGCCAAGCCCAGGCCCACACAAGGTTTTAGTCCCAGGGAGGGCCTGACCAGCTGCCGGCAGGAGGGACTTCAGATCACCAGCAGCTGTGGCCGTTTCCAGATTTATCAACACATAGATGTGAAGGACAAAGTGAGAGGTCAGTGCAGTCTGGACTTTGGGACCAGTAGTTGGGAGAGCATCCACTGAGACACCTTGGCTCAGCCTGCGCCAAGCTGCAGCTTCAGCTCCTGGTCTGCAGACTGTAGGGGGACCCAAGCAACCAGTCTGAGGGGTCATCACTCTTGCTTTAACCTGCTTGGATCTGGATTGCAGTGTAGGGTGGAGGTCCTGGGGTGTGTGACCAGCTTGCCAGAGCGTGTGGAGGCCTCAGAGAGGGCACCCAACTAATACCTCCAGCAGCTGAGAAAACCCCAGCATTTGGGATGAAAATTCCCCTGTCTGGTGGCAGAGTCCTACTGTGGGAAAAAGCCCAGGGATAAAGTGACTGAGGGGCGACATGACCAGGCAAAGGAAGCAACCGAACAGAAGAATGCAACATTAGACTCCTATTTTGGGGACAAAAAGGACCAAAGCATGGAACAGGAGGAAGACAGTGAAGTCAGAAATCCTGCACCAAAAGCTTCAAAGGAAAATACATGCTGTACAGGCCATAGAGGACCTTAAGAAGCAGATAAAAGAAGTGGAGGAAAAATTGGGAAGAGAAATGAGAACGATGCAAGACAATTACGAAAAATGAGAGTCAACAGCCTGACTGAGGAAAATAACACCTTAAAAAACAGACTAACTCAATTGGCAAAAGAGGCTCAAAAAGGCAATGAGGAGAGGAATGCTTTAAAAAGCCAAATTTGCCAGATGGAAAAAGAATCTCAAAAGCTCAATGAGGAGAATCATTACCTCAGATTTAGAATGGAGCAAAGGGAAGCTAGTGACTTTATGAGAAATCAAGATGCTATTAAACAGATTCAAACAAATGAAATAATAGAAGGCAATGTGAAATATCTCATGGGAAAAACCACTGACCTGGAAAATAGATCCAGGAGAGATAATTTTAAAATTATTGGACTAGGGGCAGCCAGGTAACGCAGTGAGTAAGAGTACCGGCCACAGAGTTGGGATAACCTGGGATCGACTGGGGGCTCAGACACTTAGCACCCACCCAGAAACACCTGACCATGTAACCTTGAGCAAGTTACTTAACCCCAATTGCTTAGGGGTGGCCAGGTGGCTCAGTGAGTAAGAGCACTGACCCCAGTGTTGGGATGACCTGGGGATCGAATCCAGGCTCAGATACTTAGCACCACACCCAGAAATAACTGGCCGTGTAACCTTGAGCAAGTTACTTAACTCCAATTGCTTTAAAAAAAATTTATTGGACTACCTGAAAGCCATGATCAAAGAAAGAACCTAGAAATCATCCTCCAAGAAATTCTCAAGTAAAATTGCCCTGATGTTCTAAAACCAGAAGGCAAAATAGAGGTTGAAAGAATCCACCAATCACCTCCTGAAAAAGATCCCAAAAAGAAAACTCCTAGGAATAGTATAGCCAGGTTCCAGAATTCCCAGATCAGGGAGAGAATATTATGAGCAGCCAGGAAGAAACAATTTGAATATTGTGGAAACACAGTCAGGATAACACAGGACCTGACAGCTTCTACACGGAGGGATCGAAGGGCCTGGAATATTATATTCTGGAGGGCAGAGGAGCTGGGATTAAAACCAAGAATCACCTACCCAGAAAAGCTGAGTATCATGTTTCAGGGGAAAATATGGTCATTCAGTGGAATAGAGGAGTTTCAAGCATTCTTAATGAAAAAAAGAGTTGAATAGAAAATTTGACATTCAGATACAAGAAGCAAGAGACTCTTGAGAAAGTAAACAGGGAAAAGAAATCAGAAGCCACTTATCAAAGTTGAACTATTAACATTCCTACATGGAAAAACAACAATTGTAACTGATGAAATTTTTCTCAGTATGAAAATAGTTGAAGAGAATAGAAATATATATATATATATATATATATGTATGTATATATATGAGGGTATATGAGCATATGAATACGTATGTGAATGTGTTTATATATGTTTACAGGTATACATAGATAGAGGGCACAGGACCAATTTATAAAGGAAGGGATGATACTTAAAAGGTAAAATTAAGAGGTAATAGAGGAATATGAGAGGAGATGGGAAGAGACAGAATGGGGTAAACTATCTCATATAGAAGAGGCAAGGGAAAATGGTTACAATGGAGGGGAAGAATAAGAAGACAAAAGGGAATGGGTCAACCTTATTCTCGTTGAATTTGGCTTAGGGAGGGGTGTAACAGCAAGCACCCCAAGCGTGCTCAGGGTGGCTGCCCATACAGGTTCTTGGATCTGCTTTGTTAAAGGAAAGCAACTCAAAATGGGTTAACAAGCTTACTTTAATCAGTCAGACATATATCGTTTACCTTGTTCAGGGGAAAAGGTCAGCACCCCGAACTTCAAAGTATACAGACAGAATTATCAAGACAGAAACAGATCAAGTAGACAGATTTCCAAACTGTCCAACCATTACATCCATACCCAGTCAACATCTGGGTTTTTCAAAGCGGGGGGGAGGGGGGGGCTGGACAACGGCTTCCCAGAATACAGATCAAATCACAGAACACTTCTCAAAGTGAGCCCCCAAAACAAAGCCTCACATCAGGGCTTATATAGCCTTCTCCTGGCTCAGAGAATGTAACAACCTTGTTGACTCACTGGCCAATCAAGAAGTATCTACTGAAAAACAAGCCTCCCTCCCCAGGCTTCAGGTGCACTTTAGCCTAGGGGCAGGGAAGATTTTCCAAATCTGCATTCCCATTACAAGGGGATGAAATACACACTAAATAGGGTATCTCACCCTACAGGAGAGTAGCAGGGAAGGGGATGAAAGGGGGGATGATGGAAGGGAGGGCAGGCTGGGGGGGAGGGAAGTTGGAAGCACTCACTTTTGAAAAGGGACAGGATCAAAGTAGAGAATAGAACAAGTGGGTGGTGGGAAAGGAGGGAGGAAAATATAGTCAGTCTTTTACAACATATCTACTATGTTAATGTTTTGCATTAGCTACACATATACAACCTATACTGAACTACTTATCTTCCCAGTAAGGGTGGGTGACAAGGGAGGAAGGGAATGAATCTGGAATTCAAAGTTTTAAAATCAAATGTTTAAAATTATATAATATATATATATATATATATATATGAAAATATGGGAGAGAGCAGATTGAAGGAGGGGATATCATGTGGGATTGCTATTTTGGGGTGGAGGGTAGGGGGAAAAACAGGGAGAAAATTTGTAACTCAAAATCTGGCAGAAATTAATGATGTAAATTAGAAGTTAATAAAACATTTGAAAATGAAAAAAATAAACTTACCTATTATTACTAAAAAAAAGAAAATGGGGAATTAGACTAAATCAGTCATTTTCATATTTATTTAAATCATAAAATTTCATGATTTCAGGTTGGGAATAGTTTGGCAAAGCTGGAGAGCTATAAGGTTTATAGCAGTCAGGATAATATTGATATCCATTAATTGAGAAAATGTGTAATGACAAGAAATTACTATATATTTAATAATATTTTTAAATGAATTCACCAAATTTGTTGATCCCAACAGCATTCACATACATTTGAACATTCATAATACACATGGGTATGAGGCAGATTAATTATTAGTCCCACAGGAAGCAGATTTGCACATTTGTTTTGAGGTTTTGGTGTTGTTTTTTTCTAAATGTACTTGTGATTACATTGGCACAAGGGACTTCAAGGGAGGAACTTCTTCTCCCAAGGCAGATCAAGCACCTTCTCTACAACTTATGGTCTTGCAGGAGAGGGTAAGTGCCTTGCTTGGGTTTATACAGAGTCAGTATTTTAACTCAGGTCTTCCTGAGTACGAACATAACTATCTATCCACTAGACCAAGCTGCCTCTCCCAGCATAATGTTTGTTATGTTGAGTCGTGGAAGTCAAATCAACAAGAATATGTTAAATGCTTATAGTGTTGCAGGCACTGTACTAAGCACTAGGAATACAAATATAAGAAAAAAGAAAGAAAGAAAGTCCCTTCCTTCAAGAAGTTTATATTCTAATACAGGAAGACAATCTATAAAAGGAAACTAAAAAGCTAGGGAGGGAGGGATTGGAGGGGTAAGGAAAGAAGTCCAGTAAATTAGTAGTGGATCCCAGAGAGGAATGAAGGAGTGAGCATGGCTGACCTAGGCACTTCCTTAAAATGGAGGTTTGGGGGGAGGAAATGATCAATGAGAGTAAGGAGCTTTAGGAAGAGGGACTTTCTAGGGTGAGAAAGCAATTGTGACATGGGGAAGAAAGAAGACCAGAGAGTCAGGATCACAGTCCAGAGAGGAAATACATGCAACTCGCCATATGTAAAAATTTCTCCTGTGGATCTCCATTAATTGCTAGTATATGTGTAGAAATTCCTTTCATCCCCCACTCATACTTGAGAAGGAGGCACAAGGGGAAATGGAGAGCAGAGGAGAGGGGGAAAGGGAGAGAAGGAAAGAGGAGGGGAGGAGATAGAGAGAGGTAGGTGGTTCAGTGGATAGAACACCAGCCCTGGAGTCAGAAGGACCTGAGTTCAAATTCAAATCTGGCCTCAGACATTAGTTGTGTCACCCTGGGCAAGTTACTTAATCCCATTGCCTCCTACTCCAGCCCCAAAAAAAGTGAGAGAGAGAGAGAGAAAAACTACCACTGGCATACACACACACATACATATATAGGTGTGTATGTAGGTGTGTATATATACATATAGAGAGAGAGAGAGAGACTGTGAAGGGAAACTTCAACTCTTTCAACAAGATTCTATGCCCCTGATTCTAAGTCACCAATCATCTTGGAGGCAGCCCCATTAACTTATAAAGAATTAGAAGGGTATCCTATATCATTGACTGTATATATGCCTCTCTCCATGGAAGATGCTCCCCAGATGTCCCCAGGCATAGTTCATGCCCTATGATCTTATCAAGTAGACTGGGGAATTTCATCAAGTTCATCATAGACTTAATTATGCATGTGCTGGTCAGTGTTTAAGAACTGGTTCTCTGGGGGGAAATGTCAAGTACAACACTCTTTTAGTTTGCTCTATTAACATTTTCTCCATTACTTTCTTAAGTCTAAATAATAAACAAAATAACAAATCAGTAGCATTTTGCCAAGGGTTGCTGAAAATTTAACTATCAGTTTTCATAAACAAGTTCTAAGACCCCAAATACCTCCAAACTTAATCTGCCTTCCTTACATATACAAAATAAATACAAAGTGATGGAAATAGGGGGACAAAGAGTAGTAACTGGGAAAATCAGGAAAATATTTTTGAAGGAGGAAGAGTGTCTAGGTCTAAATAAGATCCCCTGCATACATAGGTACAGGGGCAGGAGATGGAATGCTTCTAGCTGTAATACGAGTAAGAAAGACTAACAGGCAATCAGTCTCAGAAAGATAAGTTAGCTTTCAAAAACATGGCTGTGTTGTTTTGTTTTTTAACACATATTTGTTACAAGTGAATATTTTTCTCTGTGGGCAGTGATAAACATGCAACCAAAAGATAGCATCACTGAAACATTTCTTTAGGTTTTTTTAGGAGGCAATTGACTTGCCCGGGGTCACATAGCTACTAAGTATCTGAAGCTGTATTTGAACTGAGGTCTTCCTTACTGTAGGGCCAGTACTCTATCCACTGTGCCACCTAGTTGCCCCCTAAAAACGTTTCTTTAAAGGAATAGAAGAAAACAAAAAAATGTGAATGGAAACAGTGCAATGTTGTGGCTACCTTGTTAAATGATAGTGTAAGATACATTTCTTTAAAATATATAAAACTATTTCAGTTGTTTTTTCAGTCATGTCCGACTCTTTGTGACCCCTTTGGTGTTTTCTTGGCGAAGATACTAGAGTGGTTTGCAGTTTCCTTCTCCAGCTCATTTTACAGATAAGGAAACTAAGGCAAACAGGGTAAAGTGACTTGGCCAGGGTCACTCAGCTAGGAAGTATCTGAGGCCAGATTTGAATTCAGGAAGATAAGTCTTCCTGACTCCAGGCTCAGCACTTTATGCTCTGTACCACCTAGCTGCTCAATATAAAAATATACATTCTTTCAAAAAACAAACTATGTAACCAAAGTTTAGAGTTTCTAATTGTAGCTCCAACTCAATATTCACAGCACCAACAAAGACTGTGAATATGCCAGCATAGTGCTCAATTGCAACATATAGCAGACTCTCTTTATAGACAAGACAGGAGCAAAACATTTATTCAGACACCAGAAAACCAAATCCCAAAACCAGGAAACAAAGACACCACAACACAACAGAGAGTCACGCCATCCTTTAGCCTTCTCACAAATCAACACTCACAAGCCTAGCTGTCTCCCTGGATGTGTCCTCTCCTCCCTCCCTCTTTCCCTCCGTCTTTAACTGTTCTGATTCCCAGCTTCCTGTGAGCTCTGCTCCACCCTTCAGCAAACTCTTCCCACCACAGCTCCATGTGATTACATTCAGCCTATTAGGGGGCAGGGAAAAATCTTTGAAATAGGGAAGGTCTTCAAATTCCTTTAGGCTTATTAAGCGGCAGGGAAGACCTTCAAATTCCCATTACCATTACACTTATATAATTCTCTTTTTTGTTCTTTGTAATTTGCAATATTTATTGATTTAGTACATGATAAGAAAGAGCAAAAAGAAAAAGATAAACTGGACCCAGGCTGTGAAGGCCTTTAAATGCAAAAAAAAAAAAAAAAAGTTTGTATTTTATCATAGAGATTAATGGGGAGCCATTGAAGTATGTTGAGCAGAGGAGTGACAAGGTCAGTTCTATGTTTAGAATATCAATTTGGCAGCTGTGTGGAGGACAGATTGGAGTGGTAAGAGTCTTGATACAGGGAGACAAATTATGAGACTAGTTGTTATTCAGTCACGTCTGATTCTCCATAATCCCATTTGGGGTTTTCTTGGCAAATATATTGGAGTGATTTGCCATTTCCTTCTCCAGCTCATTTTACAGATGAGGAAATTGAGGCAAACTGGGTTAAGTGACTTGCCCAGAGTCATATAGCTAGGAAGTATCTAAGGTCAAATTCAAACTCAAGAATTTAAGTCTTCCAGACCCAGACATCTATCCACTGATCCACCCAGCTATGAGACTACTGCAGCAGTGGTAATGCAAGTTTTTAACCTTTTTTTTTGTGCCACAGACCCCTTGGGTAGTCTGGTGAAGCCTGTGGCCCTCTTTTCAGAATGATGTCTTTAAATAAATGTCCAAAATGAAATATATTGTTACAAAGGAAATCAAAGATTAATGAAGATAAAGATACACTTTTCCTTTTTTCCCATCCAGGTTCACAGACCTCATAAAATCTATCCACAGACTTTTAGACCCTGGATTAAGAACCCCTAATCTAAGTGAGATTTAATACAGGACTAAAGGAGGATGGTTGCCTTGTAGAGAGAAAGGGCTATATGTGAAAGATGTTGAGAAGATGGAATTGGCAAAACTTGGCAACTGACTGGCTATGGAAGAATCTTTAGACTCTGTCTCTTTTTATAACCTTCCTCTATAGTATCTCCTCCCCAATTATGCTCTCTCTCTCTCTCTCTCTCTCTCTCTCTCTCTCTCTCTCTCTCACACACACACACACACACACACACACACACACACACACACACACAACCATACACATGATTGGTCTCAGTTGTTTCAGTCAGCCAATGACTATTGAGCACTTACAGACCTTTGTCCTAGATCCTCCTTTTAATTCCTACCACAGTCCCTTTACTCAGGAACTCATTTCTTCTTAGCTACAATATCATCACAGCCTTCTAATTGGATTTCTTTCATCTAGTTTATCTCTTCTCCAAGCCATCTTTTACTCACTGCTTGCCTGAATAATCTTCCTAGTTTAGTTGTCTCTGGTGGTGTGATTCCTCTACTCAGTAATCTTCATTGACTCCCCATTACCTGCTAACTTAATATGAACTTTTTTCAAAAATTTATTCATTTTAAACTGAAATACAAAAAGACCAAAAAAAGAACATTATACATTTATACAACACAACATAAAAAGAGGATTCAGTATAAAACCATGCATTTCCCCTTCATACTGCTTACTTTGTTTTGAAAAACTATGTAATAAATAAGACATTGTTCTCAAAGATACATTGCTTTTCTGTACATCTTTCTAAGTTTTCTTTTGTTCTCTGCTGTGCACTCTTTATTTCTTTTTCTCCCTCCCTCCCCACTCTGTTCTAGAGAAAGCTACAATTGGACACAAATATATATCATATACATATATATGTAAAGCCATACTGTACATGCATCTATTTATCAGTTCTTTCTCTGGATAGGGATAACATCTTCCTTCACAGGTCCTTTGTAGTTGATCTGAGTATTTATCATGTTCAGAATAACTTAGTCATTCAAATTTGTTTATAGAACAATATTGCTTTTACTGTATACAATGTTGTCTTGGTTCTGTTTATCTCACTTTTCATTATTTCATGCAAGTCTTTCCATGTTTTTCTAAAATCAACTAACTCATTGTTTTTTACAGCACAGTAGTATTCCATCAAAATCATATGCCAAAACTTGTTTTAGTCATTCCTCAATTGATGGGTATTCCCTCAATTCAATATAAACTTCTGATGAAGTAGAAATAGGTAGTAAGAAGATCAAACCCAGATCTCCTAACTCCCAGTCCAAAACAAAGAACATAAAAATCTTACTCCTGAATCATGGAGGTTTTTTCAGTTTGTTGTTGTTGCTTTTAAAGAGGGTTTTGTTTTATTTGTTTTGTGATCCAGGCTGGAAATGTAGCATCCTTTCAGAGCCTGATCCCAATACAAATCAGGACAGAAACTTTAACCTACTCCATTATTCTGACCTGGACCAGTTCACCCTTTTCTAGGCAGCCTGGTGGCCCCCTGCTCCCAGGGACTCCCCATATGGATGCCAGACAGTATAGATGCCCAATCGACTTTAGATCTATAGCAGCTCAGAACTCCAGTCTCTCAAATTATCTGCAAGCCTCAGCCTCCTTAGTATCAGGTACTACAGAATTGTGCCAACATAGCCAGGGACTTTATAGAATCACAGTATCTTGGGGTCTGAAGTGACCTTAGGTCATCGTTTAGTGAATTCCCTCAAAAGAATTCTGGTCCCTTCCCCACCCTACCAAAATGCTTAAACTCTGATACAGTTAGTTCTGTTCATGATAGCAGCTGGAGCAAGAAGGGAAAGAAATAGAATAAGCATGTACTTGGCACTGTACCAAGCACTTTACATACATTACCTTATTTGATCCTCACAGCAATCCTATGAGGTAGGTGCTGTTATTATCCCCTTTTTACAGTTGAGGTAACTGAGGCAGGCAACAGTAAAGTGACTTGTCCAAAGTCACAAAGTCAGTGTCTGACTCAGTATTTGAACTCAGATCTTCCTGATTCTAAGCCCATTACTGTGTGCTATGGTGCCACCTAGCTACTAGGATGGAGGTGGGGTTCAGAGATTCTATCCTGTGGTCCTCCATGTCCAAATGAGAAAATTTATGTGGGACTACATCCAGGCCAATGCCAAATCAGGAGAGGACCTCCTGACTTCTCTCCATATTTAGGCTCTAAGATGTCACCTTTTCTGTATTCCTTTTCTACCCAAAAATAATGGACTATGGGGACCTAGGAGCTCTTAAAGCAACCATAAAATGCATTCCTCTTGGGATTCCTCACTCTATCTCCATAAGTACATTCCAACTTAAACTGAAGAAACCAAAGTAAATAGGCAGGGGAGTTAGGTAAAGGGACTACAAATCTACGGTTGCCAGGGGCTGCCAGTTCTCAGGACCATAAATACTGAAAACAAAACACCCTTATTATGGCCTCTGTCCTAAACACTTCACTCAGTTTTCACTGGAAGCATTCCTTGCTTTTCTCCTCCTCTTGCTACTTCAAACACATTGGTTTCTCTACTGTTTGGGCCAGGCCTGATTTAGTTGAGCCTCATAGTTCACCTTAGGTTTGGAATGAAATAAAATACTTGTAGACCAAATAACAATTTACAAAAGGAACTTTACTTGATAAGGGCATGGAAAGGATAGTCTTATAAAACATGCTATTACTTCAGATTGCTGAAGTATATATATGCTATATATTGAGACATAACCCATCAGGTATGTTCATTAGAATGGCAACAAGGAGTCCATCAAGCTTGAGGATGCCTTACGCCTCTTTTGCTGGGCTTTTTTTTATGTATTAGGTCACTATAAAAGCTATTTCAACAGTTTAAGTTTGGTCCCCTGAGCCAAGTAAGTTTCAAGGACAGCTGTATTGCCTTATAGAAAAAAACTAGCTTAGATCTCATGGTAGAGATTTTCCACTCTTAGTGGATGTTGTTCCTAAGACATTTCACCCCTTGGTGGTAAGGTCACATAGGTCTTTAAGGAAATCTTCTACCACTTAAATGACCTTAAGGGCAATACTGGAGAATCCTGCCTCAAGTATATTAAAATCCTGGTAGAGACAGCACTGGAGAAGAAGAAAAATAGACAGGGGCAGGTAGGTGGCACAGTGAATAGAGCACCAGCCCTGGAGTCAGGAGGACCTGAGTTCAAATCCAGCCTCAGACACTTAACCCTCACTAGCCATGTGACCTTGGGCAAGTCACTTAACCCCAATTGCCCTGCCTTCCCCCTTCCAAAAAAAAGCAAAAAAAAAAAAAAAGACACACAAAAAAGTCAATTAGTCAACAAATATTTATAAAAATCAGTCAACAGCCCATATGTACAAAAATATTTATAGCAGCTCTTTTTGTGGTGGCAAAGAATTGGAAATTTAGGGGGTACCCATCAATTGGGGAATAGCTGAACAAGTTGTGGTATATGAATGTAATGGAATATTATTGTGCTATAAGAAACGAGGAACAGATGGACTTCATATTTACCTGGAGAGGCTTATACAAATTGATGCTGAGTGAGAAGAGTAGAACCAGGAGAAATTTGTACACAATTACAGATACAACATATGTTTGACGACCAGCTTTGATAGACTGGACTCTTCTCAGCAATGCAGGGTTATAAGTCAACCCCAAAAGACTCATGATGGAGAGAGATGTCTACATCCAGAGAAAGAACTAGAAAGAACTGAATTTGAATCCAGATTGAAGCAAACTACCTGATTTTTTTCTTTTTCTGGTTTGGTTTTGTTTCGTCTTTCCCACTGTTCATTTCATCTGATACAATCCTTCTTTATAACCTGACTAATGTCTAATGTGAAAGTATTTGCAGATCTTATACTTGATTGTATGCCGTCATGGCGGGGGGGAGAGGGAGGGAGAGAAAATTTGAAACTCAAGGAATTGTGGAACTGAATCTTGTAAACTAAAAGTAAACAAACAAATTAATAATGACCAAAATTTTTTTTTAAATCAGTCAACAATCATTTATAAAGCACTTACCATATGCTAGGCACTATGCTAAGTGCTGGGGGTTTAAATAAAAGTAAAAATACAGTTCTTGTCCTCAAGGAACTCATAAAGACAGAAAGAAATATAACTGTCCCATAGAGGAATGATAAGATATAGCAGAGATTGAAGACCAGAAATATCAGGTCACTCTACCCCAATTTTAACTCTGTCTCAGCTGCATTACAGAATTGAAAAATGTGTATATCTTCAATCCTCATCCAGGCATACCTGGCCCCTCCTAGAACTCCTTTACTTGAACCAATCTGATACACCAATTGTGTATTATTTCATAAGACCAGCATTTGTGTATGTTTCATATCTTCCTACTAGACTGTAAGCTCTATAAAGACAAGATCATATATTATTTCAATTTTGTATCTCATGTAGCCCTTACCACAGTGCTCCATATACAATATAGTTTAATAAATATTTGTTTAATTAAATTGATGTACTAATCATAAATGGAATAGATGATCAGAGTAAGGATATATCACTATAGGCAGCCAAGCAATTCTTCACAGACTTCAAAAGATTGGATGGCAAAGCATGATGTCCCCTGCCCCTTAGCAGAGATGTGGTTGGAGAGGTATGGAAACAGTCAGGTATGGCCAGTGCATAAATTATGCAGAATCACATATTTAGAACTGGAAGACAGGAACAAGCATTTATTAAGCACCTTCTATATACCAAGTACTATGCTAAGGGCTTCCAAATTTTATCTCATTGGAAGAAGTTGTATAGGTCACCCAGTCTAGCCCCTTCATTCATTATATAGATGAGGAAACTAAGCTAGTATGCATTTGTGTCAGAATTTGAATTCAGTTCTTCTTGATTTCAAGTATATAGCATTCTATCCCTGTACTACTGTTTAACTATATGAGGAGGTCCCAACTAGTTCAAGTTACGAATCCCCTAAAATGGTCTCATTATTCTAATTCATATCATATATTTCCCTGGGGTTGGAATCAATGACTATTCTTTACATAATTATAATGTCAAATAAGTGTGAATTCAAATACATGTAACTGTTTCAGAGGAATCATTATTGACACTAATCTGGACCTGACTATACATCTTTATTCTATTGGGAGGGGAGATTATTGGGCAGTAATGGTGGTTTAAAAAATTTGTTTAAAGTAAAAAAAAATGGGGGGGTCCTTTGATTTCTGGGGGAAATATTTAAAATGAAGGCTTCACAGGCTTTGAGGTGAGACTTGAACTGGACCCTAAAGAAAGGTAGGATTTGAAGATGTAGAAGGGAAAGGGGAGGTTATTATAGACTAGAGAGATGGTGGAGACACCTTAAGCAAGTCCTCCATTGATTTAGTCTCTTCCCCAGAATGACATTTTCTCCAAGAATAAAAAATAGATGCTGACACTTGATCTATAATCAGAAGATAGGAGAGGAAGCACCTGAGGGGCTCCTGATTGAGGCAGTAAAGTATAGTGGAAAGAGCTTTGGACCTGGAACCAGGAAAACTGGGTTCATATCCCAGCTCTAACACTTACTATCTATGTGTGATCTTTAGACTATTGCAATCTCTGGATCTGTTTCCTTATCTGTGAAATGGGGGTGGTGATAATGTTTGTTCTATCTGCTAGGTGGTGCAGTGGATAGAGTGCCAGGTTTGGAGTCAGAAAGGTTCATTTTCATGAGTTCAAATCCAGTCTCAGATGCTTACTAACTAGCTGTGTGACACTGGGCAAGTCATTTAACCCTGTTTGCCTCAGTTTCCTCATCTGTAAAATGAGCTGGAGATAGAAATGGCAAATCACTCCAATATCTTTGCCAAGAAAACCCCAAGTGGGGTCACAAAAAGTTGGAAATGACTGAACAACATCTGCTTGTGTTGATAGAAAGTACAGTATTTCTGTAAATCAGTCAGCATTTATTAAGTGCTTACTTAATCAGCAGATACTGATTTAAACACGGGATATGATGAAAGGCAAAAACATAGGATCACAAATCTAGAAGTAGAAAAAAACTCTGAAAGGCCAACAAATCTAGTCCCCTCATTTTTACATACAAGAAAACTAAGGCATGGAAAGGGTTGGGTTTTTGGTTTTGTTTTGTTTTAAGATTTGCTGGGGGACACACAGCTAATAAGAGTCTGAGAAAAGATCTCAATGAAAGGCCTTTGTGACTCCAAGTCTAGCTCTTTATTGGATGTGCTATCTGAACCTTAATCTGGTCCTCAAGTAGCTTCCATAAAGCGCTATACAAATGAGAGCTATTCTTATCAGGAGCCACGTATCATCGCTCCCTAAACTTACTGCAGGACAAAGGAAAGTTGTTTTGGGGAGCTCCCAGGATGTCCATTCTTCTCATTGCGCAGAAATGGTGGGGGTCATAGGAGGCCCTTTAACTGCCTCCTTGACAGAGCCACTCAACTCCAACTCCTCCCTGCTGCCCCTGGTGTTTGTCCCCTTGATCTGCTTTACAAGCCCAAGTCCCTCCTACTGAAGGCCTAGCTTGCACCAACTTGCCCCTTAACTTCCACCCCTATCCCTTTAATATCTTCAAGCTAAACTGCTGCCTTCTCTCCACACAATTCAGTTCCTAATCCTAACCAGGGCATAGGGTCTACAAGGACTCAGTCAACCATGCTTGCCCATTCCCCTCCCTCCTCCCAACTTCCTGGCTGCAATGGAGATTTTGGTAGAGCTCCCTCCCCCCATCCTGGGGGAGAAAGGAGCTGAGAGAGACAAGTTGAATGTCTCCATCTTTCAGTGGGCTGAGAGAGATGACTCATATGATGTCTCCATGGATTGAAGGACTAGAGAGATGAATGGGATGCAAGGAAGAGGGAGGAGCTGAAAGTGGTGCTGGGGGGGAGGATTGTTTGGTGCCTTTATTCTCCCAGTGTCAATTTCTTCAGCAACATCTGCAGTGCGTGGGGTAGCGCGATTCCATGGGCTGGCAGGCTGAGCTGACAGTGTCGGGTGCTGACGTTGGATTTCTGCCTGCCGGCCTAGCCCCAGGAATCAGAAATGTTCATGAATGACTCACCTGCTTATCAGGGTGATTCATTCCTCTGTCAGGGATTGGGGAGCAGTCTCTTTGTGGGCATACACACACAACTACACATCAACAACTTGAGTAAAATCTGTTCATAGCTAGTGTCAGGGACGAGGGCAGCATCTGTTCTATAAGCTTCCTGTGAGTGAGATGGAGAAATGCATGTTACTATACACACAGACGTGATTTAATATGATTGGATTGAAGTAGATCCATGCACAGTAGAGCCAGGTGCTTTATAATGGTATTTGACTATGCATGTGAGGCTAAACACAACATAATCACATACACAACTCCACAGATAGGTACATATGCTACCAGGGTATAACTAGCAGACTGTAAATGCCCCAGGGAACTGTCCATGGGGGGGAAAGGGAGATGCTATCACTCCCCAGGGGCTTCTTCCTTTGTGTCCATCAGGATGGGGGTGGGGGAGGGTGGTGGGTATCCCTTCTGGTACAACTTTGATGAGGGTAACACTAACCTCTCTCTCTACCAGCCCTCCAGCAAATTAATTTGTCTCCTCACAACTTCAGCTAGTTCCAACTTGGATAAAGTGTGTTTATGTGTCTTGGACTGGAACGGTGCTTTCATTGGCAAGAAAATTCTATCAATGCAAATTAGCATTGGCTCTGCAACTTCAAGAGCTGCCAGAACAAAAAGTGCAGGTGACTTGCCCAGGGCCACACAGCCAGGGTTTCAGAGGTCTTCTTGACTCCCAGACCAGCTCTCTGTCTACTACTCTATACTGCCGCACAAACACACACATTCCATATACCCAACCAAACATCTGTGGAACTCCATACACTCCAAGCATATGAACATATGTGAAATGTCACAATACAGCATTGAACCCGTAAATCAAAGCCACACACCACAAATACAAAAGTAAACATACTCTCCCTATAAACAGACTCACTGAACCACACCAGTACAGGTATGTACATACATATACACAGTGCATGTGCACACACACACACATACTTACATAACAAAAATATAAAAAAGCTCTCAACAAAAGCACATAAAAATATATTGAAATAGATGCAAACTGCCACCATTGTAACCATATGACATATACCAAACACATGCATAGATACAAACACAGGCTTAGTATATACATAGACAAATGCTGTATTGTAATGTGTAAATTACTTTATTACATGAAGATGATGCTACAGTCCCAATATTAGTAAGTATGTTCCATGATCCTCACTTCCCTCTCACTACAACATTGGACTCTTATTCTGGGTACTATGGTGTAGGTAGTTGAGGCTTTGACTTATCCTACCAAGGACTGGGCCACCTTGGCCAGCCATCTCTGCTACTGCATGGGTACTACTCCCTCCTCTTCCTAGCAGACCTTTGTTGTTTTCTCCCTTTAAAATTTAAGTCCTTGAGGGTAGGAACTGTCTTGCTTGCTTGCTTGGTACTTAGCACAGTGCTTGGCATATAGCAAGTCCTTAATAAATGTTTTATTCAGCTATCTATCATCTATCCATCCATCCATCCATCCATCCATCCATCCATCCATCCATCCATCCATCTATCCATCCATCCAAGTTGTAGTATTTCCAATAGTGCAGATAGATTGTGCTGAATCATTTACACTTTCTTGCCTACTTGCCTTTGCAACCATAATAATGATTACTCAATTTCTCAGAGTCCTTTAAAGTTTGCAAAACTCTTTTTACAGAATAACCCTTTGCTTAGCATGTTAGCATATAGCAGACACTTAAAAGCGCCTGTGAAATTTGAGTGAATGAATGAATCTTATGAGATTGGTAATACATGTATTATTATCCCTTTTTTGAGAAAGAAACTGAGGCTCAGTGATGGCCATGGTCACACACAGCTAGTATGTGTCAAAACCAAGATTTGAACACAAGTTTCTTGGTGCCTGTTCTACAATACCATATTGCCTCTATGGTTTTTGAGCAAGCTGGTCATTATTAGAGGCAAAATGTGTGGTGATGGGCCTGAGCAATGCTAACTAGTTTATTAGGTAGAATATATAATCTTAGCTCAGTTACTTAAAGTATGGTCCTTATGACCTGATTCTGGTACTCACTCTGTCACTTACCAGATTGCTTGATTGTGGGCAAATAGTTTGATTCCTCTAGGCCTCGTTTTCCTCATCTTGAATATGAGGGGACTGGAGTAAAATAATCTCTAATGTCCTGTTCAGCTGCAAAAGGCTATATTTGTATAGCAAATATTAATCAAGCAAGCAAGTATTTATCAAGTGCCTATGATGTGTCAATTGCAGCGTTAGACCCTAAAGATATAAAAACAGAAGTGAAACAGTTTTTGCCCTCAAGGAATTTACATGCTAACAGGGCAAATAGTATATGTGTTTAGGTTTATACAAAACGTATAGAGGTAAACGTCACACATAAAAAGCAGATACAAGGTAAATATTCACTCCTTCTCTCCCTCTCTCTCTCCCCATCCCACCATTTCCCCACATATCAGTATTATAAAAGCTCAAAGTTTGAAAGGATCTCAGAGGCAATCTAGTCTTGAAACAGGAATCGCCTGTATAATCTACATGATGAATGGTCATCCAGCCTTTGCTTAAAGATCTTAAATGAGGGAGAGATCACTACTTCCTGAGACATCTCATTCCACTCTAATTGTTAGGGAATTTGGCCTTAAATTAAACCTAAATGTGCCTCTTTTTCTCTTCTACCTTTTGTTCCTCTGGAACCAAACAGAATAAATTTAATCTCTTTATCACAGCATTTTACTCTCCTTCCGGAACTCTATGGTCCAGCCAAACTGATGTATATATGTATATGTACATGCTATTTCCACCAATAGAATATAAGCTCCTTGAGAGTTGGGATTGTTTCCACAGAACCTAGCATGGTGTCTGGCACATAGTAAGTACAGAATAAATGTTTGCTGACTGATTGTTCCCTGTAACTTGTGCTCTTGCTTATTCTCTTTTGTTTTTTTAATTATTTTTTTCTCCCTGGGATCAGGAATAAGAGAGAGAAAGAGAGACAGAGACAGAAGATAGACAAAGAAGAGAAAAAGGAAAGAGGGGGGCGTCTAGGTGGCACAATGAATAGAGCACTGGCCCTGGAGTCAAGAGGACCTGAATTCAAATCTGTCCTCAGACACTTAACACAAAACTAGATGTGTGACCTTGGGCAAGTCACTTAACCCCAATTGCCCTGCCTTCCCCCCTTCAAAAAGAAAAAAAAAAGAAAAAAGAAAGAGGGAGGGAGAGAAAAGAGAGAGAAGAGAGGGATAAGAGGAAAGAGAGAAAGGCAGAAGCCTCTTTACAGGATTGCTTGATCTATTTCTTTTTAATTTTATTTATATACAGTAAGCTATGTTATTGCAACATTCTAAGTTTGCTTAGTTTCTGCACCTGAAGGATGCAGAGGCCTGTGTAGAAGAGAGCCAAGATTAGGATAGGGGCTTATGAGTTAGACACATAAGCATAAGTTATAACATTATTTAAGCAATATTATATTATATTAATTGTGGACCTAGCAATTGAGAGTTAATCCAGACTGATTAGCATTGCCAGGGAAGCAAGGGCTTGGCAGGAGGGGAAAAAAACATTTGCCGGCTGAGTGCTATCTGGTGGCTAATAGAGATTCTGTGGTTTCTTAGAAAGGCTCTCCTGTTAATGCATCAGAGAGAAACTGACAAATCATCTGGACTAGTAGCTCAAGAAAAGCATCATTTGTTGAACAATTCAGATACTACATTCCCTTGCTGGATAATTCATACAGTGACATACTGTCTCTCTATAGGCTTAAAGAGGAATATACTTGAGACTCACAATCCAAAGGCCCCAGGTCAAGGTCATGAGTGTCACATCCCATTAAATTTCAGTTTATTAAATTTTGCTAAATATTTTAGTCTGTAAAGGTAATTTGAAAATATGACTCTGTCAGCATGATAGCTATCCTTCCTAGCTTTGTGCCATCTGAAATTTCACCAAAATCATCATTAGTATTTGCATAGCACTTTAATATTATTATTTAATATTATTTCAATTGACCCTCACAATAACCCTAGAAGGGAAATACTATTATGATTCCCATTTTAAAGATGAAGAAACCAAAGTAGACAAAGCTCAAGTGCCTTGTCGAGAATCACACACTGGTAAATGTCTAAGGCTGGATTTAAACTCAGGTCTTCCCAACTTCAGGCCAAATGCTCTATCCTCTGCACCAAAATGTTAGAGCAAAGAACCAAGCATTTGTATGCTTCCTGTCTCATCCTAGGTTGGATTTTAGTATTCCCTGCTGTCTACTGCTTCTGGCTAAGTCTCTCTCAGATAGTTTTACCTAACCTTTCACCTTTTCCTTGGATACCCAACCTTCTTTTCATTGTGGTTCAAGTCTCCTGACACCCTCAAAGTTTTGGTCACCTGTTACACTTTGGAGAGTTTAAAATCATTCAGAGGATGACTGTTGAACTTAAAGAATAGAATCGTTTTGCAAGAGTGCTCCTCTCCAATCCTAAACACAGATGCTTCTTCCCACCTGCTTTCTGCCATATCCCTAAAAATTTTCAAATCCAAAATTTCCACTTTTTCCTTATTCCCTAGCCACCAGTTTAGATCAGATTATCTTCACCTCTCACCTAGATTAATGCAATGGTTGTCTAATTGGTCTCCCTGCTTCAAGTCTCTTTCAATGCTACAAAGTTGCCAAAGTGATTTTCCATAAGCACAGATCTGATCATATCATTCCCCTACTCAGTAAACTTCAATGGTTGCCTGTTGTCTTTAGTATCAAATATAAACTACTCTGTTTAGCCTTCATAATCTGGCCTCCCACCTGTTTTTCCAAACTCAATGTATAGTACTCCCCCTCCTACACTTTGTGATTCAACCAAATTGCCTTCTCTTTGTTTCTTATGTTGTTATTTGTCCTTTCTTTTTTGAAGAGGAGTAGTGACATCATAGGAATGGATTTAAGTGAGACAGAGTTGCACAAAATCTGCTCCTCACTCTGTCTTCCTGAGTCATGGAAGTCCAGTGGCAAAACAAAAATCAAGACAACTGAGATGGCCTGGGATGCAGTGGATGACTTTGTGGTCTTCAATGCATAACTAAGTTCTAAGTATTCTACAATGCCTGGTTCGGAGGCCTTCATGGCTATTGGAACAAATTGTTCTCATCCATCCATTCCACCAGGGGAAATCTTCACATGCTTGGGGTAGACACCCCCCTAACTCACTGACGGATTTGAGGCCTGTTCGTTACCATCAGCCTGGTTTAGCTTATCTGCTGAGACAATTTTACCAGGGTATAGCCACTTCAAACACTACAGCTTCTTGGAGCCACAGGTGAAAAGAGAGTGCCAGGGGGACACTAAAAGTGGTTGAGCAGCAGCTCTGAAAAGGACTTGGCAAGCCCTCACACCAAAGGTTCTAATCCTCCTTGAATATTCCATAAACCCCAGTTCCTCATATAACAAAGCACTCTATTATCTCCTATCTCCATTTGTACTGGTTGTCCACCATGCCTGGAATGCACTCCTTCAACTCTGCATCTTAGAATACCTCTCTTCTTCCAAAAGAGCTCATGGATCACTTTCTAAGTGAAGTTTTTGCTGATTCCCCCAACTACTAAAGCCTTCCCTCACTAACCTACACTGTGTTTAACTTCTTGTTCAGTTGTTTTAGTCATGCCTAACTCTTTGTGATCCCATTTGTAGATTTTTTGGGCAAAGATATTAGAGTGATTTACCATTTCCTTCTCCAACTCATTTTATAGATGAGGAAACTGAGGTAAACAGGGTTAAGTGACTTGCCCAGGGTCACACAGCTAGTAAGTGTGTGAGGCTGGATTTGAACTCATGAAGATAATAAGCCTTCCTGACTCTAGGCCTGGCACTCTGTGCACTATGGTGCCACCTAGCTGTCCCAGAAGTGCTTTACTAAGTGTTAAATGCTTTTTCATTCATTAATTCATAGTCCAGTTAAGTGATGATGAGGGACTGAACTACCTTCATCCTTTCTGTAACATTACCATACTACAGCTGGTTTAGGCATTCCCCAACTGATGGAAACCCATTTTCCTCCAAAGTTTGTTCTTTGCTACCATAAAAAGTACTGCTACAAAATATATCTGTATGTATGGGAACTTTTCCTCTACCTTTGACCTCATTGGTGCTTTATGCCTCATATTAATATTTTCATGCCAAAGGATATTAGTGACATTTTTCATATAATTCCAAATTGTTTTCTTGCATGATTGCATCTATTCACAGCTCTACCAACATTTTCATTTCAGACTAATTTTCAAGATATCTCAATCCAATCCAATGACCTTACCTTATTTCTTGGAGGCCTATCAATCATTCAGCAAATATTCAAGAGCCTACCAAAATGGGGTCACAGTCAGAAATGCCTGAAGTCACTCAGGAACAGCAACAACGATGACAACAAAGCACTTCTACTTGCCAGGCACTGAGGATGGCATTATTGTTCAGTTGTTTCAGTCTTTTCCTACCCTTTGTGTCCCCATTTGGGGTTTTCTTGGCAAAGGTACTGTAGAGGTTTGCCATTTCCTTCACCAGTTCATTTTACAGAGGAGGAAACTGAGGCAAACAGAACGAAGTGACTTGCCCAGGGTCACACAGCTAGTGAGTGTCTGAGGCCAGATTTGAACTCAGGAAGATGAGTCTTTTTAACTCCAGGCCTGGTACTCTATCCACAATGCCATCTAGCTGCCCCTAATCAATGAGGATACAAATAACAAAAAAGAAAAAAAAAGAAAAAAGCAAATAAATTCCCTGCCCTCAAAGAAATTATATTCTAATAGGAGTAAGATAGGAGAACAAAAACCTGGGGGAGACACATTGGCCCATTTGTCTGAAAGTTACTGGGATTGTAAGATTGACACACCTCATCCAGTGATTAGGTTGACATACCCTATCCAGAAACAGTGGCAGAGTCTATTTGATCATGGTTCATCATCCCAAAACTAAAGTGGGTAGACAGCAAGAGGACTCCACCAAGCTGGGGGAGTGGGAAGACAGGGCAGAAGTTTCTCCAGGGTATGGTCTCTGGTACTGTATTTGGCAGTCAGGATGTTGGTGGGGGGGCTGCAATAACCTAACTGATCATTTTGTCTCTCCCATCCAGTATATTCTCCATGAGACTGCCAGGCTGTAATTCCCAAAGCACACAGGTCTTGCCATATCTACCCTGCTCAAGAGACTCCAATGCTCTCTCTTTCCATAGGATAAAATACAAACTCTTCTGTTTGACTTTTAAAGCTCTTATCAATATGGCACCTTCCAGGCTTATTACATATTATTTAGGTACTCTACATTCATGAACTCTACATTCCATCTAAGATGTACTTGCTTGTTGTTTCCCATACCTACCTTTGCACATTCCAAGACACACTCCCTTCTCACCCCCACTCCTTAGAATCTTTAGTTTCCTTCAAAGCTTATTTCAATTGCTGTCTCCTTTGGGAAGCCTCTCCTATTCTCACCCCCATGCCCCAGTTACCTGTCTACCAATGACTAATGATTTTTTAATATATATATTTAATTTCTATGGACCTATTTTTCAAAGCAGAAATAAGCTCCTGAAGTAAAGATTATTTCAGTTTTTTCTTTGTTTTCCCAGCACCTAAGCACAATGCCTGGCATATAGTCGGTGCTTAATAAATGTGTATTGACCTGAATTAAAATGGGAGCACGTGGTCAAAGTCCTGGTCACCCTGCCCTGGTTTTGGCTCTGGTAGTTGGTCATGTGAATGGAGGGAAGGGAGAAAGATTGGAAAGGTGTTATTTCTAGAGCTATAAATTGCAGCTTGAAAGGAATCCTGATCAGGATGCTAAATGGTAAGCCCTGCTTTGACCACTGGGTGCTTTGGCTGAACACAGCTGGGGCGGACATTCATGGCAATTAGGTCTCTCTGTGGCTAGGCCATTACTATGTAGCAGTGGCAAGTCAAATCCAAAGGAGAGAAGAGAACTAAAACCCAGAAATGTTTTCTTTCCCCCAAGGTTAGGAAATGGGCTCTTAACAAGTCTTTAATAAATGATTTTCATTGTCATTCCTATTAGTTACTAAACAGGGAGGGGGAGGGCAGAGAGCAGCAGGATCACCCAATTCCAGTCCTAGCCCCTCTTTATGAATTTCTTCCCCACTGGATTGTGCTTCCACCCAGTGGAGAGTGCTACACCTGGAGTCGGAAAAGCCTGGGTTCATATATAGCCTCAGACATGTCCTATTTGACCCTGGACAAGTTACTTCACCTCAGTTTGCCTCAGTTTTCTTATTTACAAAATGGGAATAGTAATAGTAACTACCTCCCAGGGTGGCTGTGAGGATCCAATGAGAGAATGTTAGTAAAGTGCTTCACAAACCTTACAACCCTATATGGGCGCTAGGCTTGGAATCAGGAAAACATCTTCATGATTTCAAGTTCAGACACTTAATAGCTGTGCGACCCTGAGCAAGTCATTTCACCCTGTGTGCCTTAGTTTCCTCATCTGTAAAATGAGTTAGGGAAGGAAATGGCAAACCACTCAAATATCTCTTCCAAGAAGACCCCAAATGAGTCGCAAAGAATGTGACAGGACTGAATAACAAAATAGAACTATTTAAATGTTATTTTTATTCCACCCAGACTGATAAGGAGAAAATAGTCCTGTGTCAGGACGGATCAGAACTCATTGGGAAGGTCCACCGAGATGGTACTACCATAACCTACTGCAGGTTTCTTGTATAATGGGTACAGGACATCCCCATCATAAAATACAGGAGTACTGCACAGATCTCTAAGCAATTTTCTGCTATTTTTCCCCCCAAAGAACATTCATGGCACTCAGATTTTGTTGCCCCTCTGTATGGTCTCTAACAATAAAATGAAGTAGGAAAGGGTGGGGGAAAGTAGAAATTTTCCATCCGTTGTTGCGGTTTATATAGCGAAGGAAGCTTTGAATTCCCTACTGGGTTTTTGATGAGATAGTGGGGAGTTCCTATTCCTGGACACCTTTTTCTCTTGACCCGTTCTCTCTCCTGTGCTGGGTTATGGTCGCCCTCTAGTGTCCATTCTTCAGCTACCAATTTTGTAAGGTTGGGTCCTGATAAAATGCTAAGGCTCTTCAGTCACCCTTGGAGCCAGTTTGGACTCCGAAGCGCTTTAGAGCCCTGGCAAAGCCTGAGAGGATATAAGTAGCGCCCACGTGAAGAAGAAAGATCCAGACTCATACTCAGAGGCAAAGTTCGGGCTGAGATTGGGGGGTGGACTCGGTCAGGAACCTCTCTGGTGCCTTGGAACCCCATTTTGCTAACTTATTACTTAAGTGACCTTAAACAAGTCTTTCCCCATTTCTCGATCTCAGTTTCCTTCTCTGTAAAATAGGAGCACAACTTGCTCATCTCTAAATACCCTTCCCCTCTGAATCTAGGACCCAGGGGAACTCAGTCTCTCCAGAAGGAGCCGCTGGGGGGCAGAGAGCTCTCGGCTTTGCCTTTAAGTTAAGGAAGGAGGGGGAGCAGTTTGCATCCTCCGGGAGAAATCAGACCTGCCCCGCCCTCCCCTCCGTGTCCTTCCCCTTTCCAGCCACTCCTTTAAGACGTCGGTGACGTAAGCGACTGGCGGCCGTTTCGAATCCAGGCCTTAGGAATCACTCTTCTCCAGCTGCCCGCTGGCTTTGGATTCCAGGTGTTGGAGCCCTTCACTCCAGTTGCACTTCACTTAGCCAGACTGTCTTGCCCGCAGCCCAGGCCTACATCTTCCCATCACCCGCCACAATAGGCCCGGGCCTAGGCCTGAGCTCGAGTCCATGGCAGAGGATGAAAGGGAACCCACCCGCTGTTGTCACGGTAATCCTTAATGGCCGCCTGGTCTTTCACCTTTCCTCCCTACCCCCCATGTGATAAATTTACCGGCGTGCGCCTGTCCCGCCCCTCCCCCAGTTCTCCTGGCGCGTTCGAGGCACTCTTTTCCCCGTGCCCCCTAGGGGCCCCGCCCCTGGAGCAGCTGGGGCAGCCGGGAGGGGTATGGGGGGGGGGGGGGAACCCTCCTCCATCGCCTCCCGCCGGCGTACCTGAGCCGCGCCCTTTGATGTTTCCAGCGGGGAGTTCCCCCACTCCTCCGACCACCTCGGGGCTAGGATACTTCCCTTCTCCAGACCCTGGCACTGTGTGACCTTGCCTAGAGAGAAAGACCCTTCGTGATCCCAAATTATCCAAACCAGTTCTCTCTCCGATTAGCTTTCATTAAAAACCTGGGAGGGAAATCTTGCGTTTGAGTCTCCCCTGGCCCAGAACGAGGAGTCTTGGTTGCTCCAACCTTTGAAAAGTGTGTATTTGCTGAGCCCCAAGGCCGCGCCAAGGTTCTACTACTGATTCCTTTCCCAGAACCTTCATTTTATGCTGGCTCTAAGGCCTGTCCTGAGGAGTACGGCACATGCAAAGTCCCTGGTTCCTAGCTTTGACGTTGGGGTGAACCCAACCCGGTTCAGTAACCACCCCTTTGCAGAATGATTCAGGATAATATATATTTTAGGGAGGAAGGCTTCTGAGTCTTGGGAAAAATCTTGACTCCTGACTTCTCTGATGTACCCCCTTCTTCCTAAAGTTCCAGCAAAAAACAACAAAAATTACAAAAAAGAACCCAAACCTCACCTTAGACCTCACAGTTTGGTTACATCATTAGAAGTGGGAAGAGAAATGATGAGGACAGAATGTACCTGTAAAGAGTAACTTTCTCACCACATACTTCTCTCACTCTCTCTACCCTTCCCCCCCACTTCTTCTCCCAAATTGCTTTATTTTATTTTCAGGCTTGTAGCTTGCAGAACCTATTTGCTGTGGAAGATGAATTTGAAGATGAGGTGAGGAAGCATTTGTGATCTGAGATGAGAGATATTCTCACTTAGGTTTTAAACATCTTGGCCTAGAATATATCTACCTGACTCCAGTCCTTTCAGTTGACTTATGGTAGATTTTCTCAGTCTTTGAGAGACTGGAAAATGGAGAAAAAGCTAAATGCCTAGTTATGCATCCTGAAAAAAGCCCCTGAAAAGGTGATTTACTACTTTAAATCTCAGAATGCCCTTCTGTTTAAGTATGCCCTTATGAAATACTTGAGATAGGGAAGGAACGTTTTATAAGCATTTTGAGAGGCAGCATGGTATGATTTCTGCCACACATCTCATGAGCTCAGGAGTTCCAAAGTGCAGTGTGCCAAACCAGTGTCATCTGTACTAAGTTCAGTATCAATATTAGCAACCCTCCAGGAGGGATTGGAGTGGGATTAGAGGACATCAGGCTGCCACTAAAGGAATGAACTGATTCAGGTTGGAAACAGAATAGATCAAAACTCCTTCATTGATCAATAGTGGAATTTGACCCATGACTAGCCTTTGTACTTCCAACCTGGGTAAGATAGGATGGATTCTCCATCCAGTCTCTTTTGAGAGGCAGGAGAAGGAAGGAAGGAAGGAAGGGGTGGGGAGAGGAAGAAATGGAGAGAGAGGGCAATGGAAAGGGGGAAAGAAAGAAAAGAATGGAAAGGGGGTGCATTAGAAAAAAGTCAAAAGAACTGTTTTCTATTCCTGGCTTTGCTATTAAATAACTGTCTTATCATGGGCAAACTACTTATTCCTCTCTGGACCTCAGTATTTTTGTCTATAAATGGACTATATGATTTCTAACTCTTCCAACTTTCAGAGTATAGGTTTTTAATAGCTTGTGACACCCCAAGAAGTCAACTTACTTTTTCAGGGTCATGTAATGATTCATGTAGAGCCAAATCTCTTGATTCTCAGGCTGACACTGAACCTTTTTCATCTTAATTTTCTTGATACTGGATTGTGAACTCATCTCTCTAGAGAACTTGTGTGGAAACATATCCAATTCAGGCCAACAATTCAGCTATAACTTATAGTCAGAGCTTTGTGCAGCACTCAGAGGTTAAGTGACTTGTCCAAGGTCACACAAGCAGAGTAACAGGCATTTCTTAAGCATTTACTTGGTGTCAGGCACTGTGCTAGTATATATATATATATATAGCCAGTATATGTGTGAGACTGAACTCTTCTAACTGCAGAACCAAACCTCTATCTGCTATGCTGGGCTGCTTCAATTGTGATCCGTGCTCTGCTAATAGAAGTATTCTATTTCTTTAAGGAATGGACAATGATCTCATAAATCAACTGTTGTCCTCATAGCACTTAAAGTAATATATGTTTTCTTCCCCCTTGCAGCATCATCAGAATGTTTTTGTGCATAATTTCACATGGCACAGGGATAGAATTTGTATGAGAAAAGTATGTAAAATCACCCCTTGCTCACTAGGCTAAATTAAGAGTTTATATGATTTTCCCCTTTGAGGGAGGAAGAAATGGAATTATAGAAAGGGTAGGGGCTTATTTCAGTCAATCAGTAAGCATTTATTAAGTACTTAGGTTACCTCCATCAAAACTGGTATCTTTGAGTTGCTTCATAGTATGGGAACTCCAAGTCTCTTATTTTCTCAACTATGAAATTCAGAATTGTCAGGTTTTCTTGAACAGAAGGTTTGCTCTTGCCTTGTCTCTCAGCTCTGGAGAGGTGTGATCACAGGCTAAAAAAAAAAGGCTGTTGAAATAACCCCTTTTTAGTCTTGCCAGGTGACAGCAGAACCTTCCAGTTGCAGATTGGTGATGGCTCTGTGGCCTCAAGGTTGGATTGGGGGGAGGGGGATTCTATGTTTGAGGATTCATGTTTCTCCATCTATGCAAATGGTAAGACTGCTTTTCCCCCACCCACCATGAATGAACTCTTGCCTAGGAAGGCTCACTTAGAAAGGCAGGGGATCCATAAACATTAGGCCTCATTTGGGCTTTATGATAATAGTTTTTTTTTTATGATTGTTAGTTCTAACCCCTAACTTAATCCCTTCTGGGGTTCACTGACTTGCATTAACAGACAAGGCAGAAGAACATGGCACTGTGGGCCTCCTAGCCAACTTCCTGCTGATTAAAGTCAGCAGTTCTGATTGATTCTAGGGAACAGATCTTTTGAGCTTGAAAGTGCCAGCTTTGCCTTGTTTACCAACTAGTAGTTTCACTTGATTTAACCTGCTAGAAAAAGTAGCTAACTTCTGTACATTTTGTGGGCATAGAACCTTTCCAAAGTTGCCCAGAACTGTATGTACTTGTGTGGAGCTGGTGACATCCACATTGTTAGTAGTAAGATAGAGCTTAATGAGGGAGCTAGGAACCAAAGATCTATTCCCAGCTCTGTTGATGGAAATGTACTATGGCCTTGGACAGTTCACTTCTGGGCCTTTGTTCTTTCAGTCCCCTAGTTGCTTCCCAACAATGAGAATAATAAGATAACATTTCTAAGGTACTTTGAGATTCTTAGATAAGGACTAGATTGCTCTGAAACTCTGTGGCCCATTGTTTCAGGCTACATCACTCAATTCAGTGATTGTTAAATTGCATTGAGATCTCCATCCAAATAGGTTGTTATTCTTTCTTTATTGACATCATGCATTGAAAAGAGCATAAAACTCAGTCCAGGATGGTATGGGATTAGGCCTCAAGGTCAAAGTGAGAGATGAGAACAAACACTATTATTTTCTCATGCCTTCTCTTCTGTTTTTATTAGTACATGTATCTAGAAGAATGTGTGGAAGAAGACTTAGCATTTTAATTCTGCCAATTGTCCTAGATGCTAAAACCTGATTCCTCTGGTCCTATTGGCAGGATTTCTTGTCAGCTGTAGTGGACACTGAAAACAAGTTCTCCATTTCACTCACTGTAAATCCAAGATGCCTGAAACCTGTGTGTTCCGAGCCCGAAGCTGCCAAGCAGTCATCGACATCTGGGCAACTGACTTCCTGCTCTACTCTTCCTTCAGGGGCTTTGAGCCTGTCAGCCCAGGGTCTCAGACTCACTACCCCTAGTATGCTCAGGGCAATAGGGGATTCTCCTTCTAAGATATCAACATTCCTAAGACTGTCCCCTTCTCCCAGCTTAGCTGGGGAAACTAGAGATCTAGGCAGAGTGACCCCAGAAGGAGTAACCACAGAACCTCAAGCACCTTTCTCTCTTGTGAACCAACACCCAGTGGCTGGTACCACTGTGACAAGTAAACAGAATGAGTTCAATATGCTATCATACATGGAGCCAAGGCAGGGGGATTCAAATGGTCCTCTGAAAAGTTTGTTTCCCAGACTGAAGAAAGACCTTGTGCAAGTCAAAAGGCCCCGATTGTCAGAGCTGGGAGAATCTTGTTGCCAAGGGTCAGTAGTCAGCAGACTGGCTGAGCCCCTACTGTCGACTCCCACTACCCACCATGGAACCCCACAACTCATTATGAGACCTGGTGCTTCCAGTAGCCGTACTTTCCCATCTGCCTTACGAACTCCCACTCAATCTACCCCCTGGCAGGCTGGTCCTAGGGGCAGTCATCTCCATGTGCATCAGCCTCTCCAAGTTGCTAACTGTTACGCTCAGAACAATTCTCAAACTAGTTTCCTAATGCCTCAACCATTCCAATCTTCACATTCCTGGGAAAGTGGAAAACCTAGAGTTTTGGGGCCAGCTGTTCCCAACCGAAACTCTTCTGTTTTCCCAGTGGCTAGCCCTGGCCAGAGACCCTTAGAGTCCCGAGCTCAGGTCTCTTCTGTTGAGTCTCTTGTCTTTACCCCATCCACCCCCTGTTCTTCACTGGCAGCCTCAGGGATTCTTCAGACCCCTATAGTCACAAACCACCTTGTACAGCTGGTTACTGCTACCAGTCGGACACCTGGGATGCCTGCCCGTATGCCCACTCGGGCTAAAAACCGCCGCTTTCCTGGCCCAGCTGGCATCTTGCCTCACCAGGTGAATGACTGGAATTTTCAGGAAGTTTGAGAGGATAAAGAGGTTCTGCAACATGTCTTGGCAACATTTAATCTGATTGGTCAGGAAGTAGCATCCCTACCAGTGGGGTACAAGAAAGGGACAAAGAGGGTGCTTCCAATGCAAAGGGGCAAAAGGAGTTAGGGAAATGCTGCCACTCCTCTCTTGATCCTTCTAGCAGAAGAGAGGTACAAGTTAGAAGTAAGGAAGAAGGGAGTTATATCTGTAAGGACTTGACAATCACACCAGGTTTAGGCTCCTGGAACAATGGAGATGCTGTGGGCTGGTCTAGGGATAGCAAAGACCCCTGCTAGGAGAATTTGATTCTCAAACAATATATAACCAACTCTTCAATTACCTGGCATTTTGAGGAATGTCTGAGCAGTCCCCACTTGCTGATGGGGGTAGGGGTGGATTCCGAAAACGAGTTTAAGGCTAGAGTCCACTGAAATGTTTAATTGGGAGCTAGTAATTTTTTTGTCCTGGACCAGAGTAGGGGAAGATCTTTAATCTTGGGGATAGCCAATTGGCCTGAAGAATGGGAAGCAGTAGTAATGTTTTGATTTGGGGGGGAGGGGCTGTAGGTTAGCTGGTTCTAACAAGTAGCCTCCTCAAACCCCTGGACCAATTTTAACTTCCTCATGTTCCTCCAAGGATCCCCAGAGGCATATTTTTTAAGCCTTTTAGTGAGACTCCTGAGACATGGAAAAATGTAATGTGTAATTGTCCCTTACGGTTTCTCTGAACACATTATGTAACCCAGACACAAAGCTGTACTTGTAAATAACAGCTGCTGAGTTTGTCTCATTCAGACTGCATTCTCTCTCTTTCCTTTTAGCACAGTGGAAAAAATCTGGAGGAGATAATGATTTCAAGTCCTCAGACTCCAGCTCATGGTGCACTAGCTAAGTTGCGGACAGAGGTAACTTGGTCCCAGAACTAGATTTCATCATTTAGTGGGATGGTCATACGGGAAGAAGCATCCCTGTCACAAGTTTGGTAATGGGTTCCCAACACTTTAACAGTTTGTGCACCTTCAGTGATATTGTGGGCTCAAAGGGGCATTTCAAATTGGAGACTTAGAAGTGACAGCCACAAAAGGCCCCATTGAATAGGTACCTATTCTCATATCAGCCAGACTCCTAATTAATGGCACAGATCTACTCTTATTCTGAATCTTTCCCCAGACTGGAATTTCTGCATCTAAAAAATAAGGGCTCTAATGTCTCGGAAGAGATAGCTATTTTGTTAAATCATAGAGAATGATTGATTGGGTGATTAGAGCTTTTCTGCCAGTAATTGTGTGTGGACAATGGATAATCATTTAATCTCTCTGCACCTCAGTTTTCTTATCTGTAAAATGAGGTATAGGGTAGCAGGGGCAGATTTGAACTATATGGTTTCTAATGTATCTTCCAGTTATAAATCCTTGATAAGCTCTCTCTAGCCGGTTCCTTGAATTTATGACTCAGCCATCCACCCCAAACTTGCACTGTAGCTGCCATTTTGATGAATGTCTGAGTAGTCCCCACTTGCTGGTGGGGGTGGGAGTGAATTCTGAAAGGAATCCTTTCATTTGAAGGATTTTTGTCTTTCGTTTTAATGTTTTAAAATAGTTTTATTTAGTACCACCTCCCTCAATTATTGAGCTCTCTATTTTTCAACCATCACAGTAAAAGAAACTAAGTTCAAAGCGTCCATCAGATGGTTTGGGGCCTTAACCTCATAGAGCTAAAGCTAGAGGGGGTGTAGCAGCAAGCATCCCAGCATCCCCAGGGTGGCTGCCAACACAAGTTCTTAGATCTGCTTTTCTAAAGAAAAGCAATTCAAAATAGGTTAACAATCTTGCTTTAATCAATAAAACATATCATTTACCTAGTTCAGGGGAAAAAGTCAGCACCCCAAACTTCAGAGTATACAGACAGGTTACAAGAAGACAGAAACATTTCAAGCAGACAGGCTTCCAACTGTCTGACCATTACATACATACTTAGTCATAGTTACCAGAGAGGGAAGCATCAACATCTGGTTTTTCAAAGCCAGGAGGGCTCTCAACAGCTACCCAGAGTCTCATCTGGTCAAATCACACAACACTTCTCAAAGTGAGCCCCAAAACAAAGCCTCACATCAGGGTTTATATAGCCTTCTCCTGGCTCAGGGAATGTAACAACCCTCTTGACCCACTGCCCAGTCACAAAGTATCTCTTGAAAAAAAACAAGCCTCCTGCCACAGGCTCCAGGTACACTTAGGGCTATCAAAGGGCCTAGGGGCAGGAAACATTCCTATTACAGGGGGCACTAAGAATAGAGCTAGGTAAGAAAAGGAGTATGTGTAATTTTATTTTTCAGCTGACATGTCTTTGGGAACTGAATCCCTGTTGCACCCAAAGCTCCTTCTTGGCATATCTACACCAAAGATTTAAAAACTTTGCTTTTTTAAAAATCAATACCCTCTAAGAGGATCTGACTGCATTTTCTTGAACTGTTAAGTACTTCATCTCTCCACTTTGGCATGGATAGGGAGAGATGGAGATTGTGTTTTGTCTAGGAAAAAGATCTCCCCTTTCTGCCACCCACTTCTAAGCCAAAGAAATTTTAGTGGGTTGAAAATTCATTCACTCAGGTTTCACTTCCTACCCTTGCTCCAGGAAGTACCCAGTTCCCAGCCCTCAGAAGAAGATTTTGAGCATGGCCCCTGGCTGACTATGAAAGCTGAATTGGGACTAGATGACCAAGACCCTGCCTGCTTCCTCCACATGTATAGTATCGTCATGGTATTGCGGAAGGTAAGAGGGAAGCTATTGCATCTCACTCCTCCTTCCCCCATGGTAGGAAAGGCTTTTCCCAAACTCATCCCTCAACCATTGGCTCCATTCCCCCGTATATATCTTTGACCAGGAAAGACCTTGTCATTGCCCATTTCTGGGATATTTCTAGGCTACAGAGTGGGTTTCGTGGAACAGTAGGAATGGATTGCCTTTCAGAGGTGGGACTGGATAAATTACTTTGTTTTGCATAGTGTGCATTTGGTAGTTGACTTATGTGTGTCATCATCTATGTTAGGGTGCCTTCTTATAGAATAAATATACAGACATTAAAAGAAAAGAAGGTAGAGAAGAAGCGGAAAATCAATCAACCTCTAGGCAGTATGGAGAGAGGGAGAGTTGAATGCTCCATTTAGATTGTCCTTAGCACAGAAAGTGATTTCACTTGGGTTGGTATAAATGGCACCTCCAACCTGTAGATTTCAGCTCCCCACCCCACCAGTGGCCTCTCAAGAACTCTTCTGGTCTTTTTAAATAGGCTGCTCTGAAGCAACTTCCCAGGAACAAAGTGCCCACCATGGCTGTGATGATTAAATCCCTAAGCCGAAATACAATAGATGCTAGTGTGGTGTTCAAAGATCCTACAGGTGAGGAGCAAAAACTTGGGGCCCAATTGGTCTGCAGCAGGGGGGTGGCCCACTTCTATGACGTCAGAGTCCGCAGCAACACATGATACTTAGTCCTTTAGAGATATACTAGAATCTTGGATGCTAGGAGCTGGAAAGGACTGTGGAATTCAGTGATCTTGAAAGCATATGTTTAGTTTATCCTTTGTTTGGAACACCTGTCTCAACAAGGAACTTATTGCATCACAAGGTAGTCTATTACATTGTTCATTAATTCCTAATTTCTAGAACATTATTCCTCCATGTTGAACCAGGCTCCCTGCCTGTCTGTAGTTTCCATTCACTGGTTCATATTCTCTGCTACACAGAATACAGTCTCTCTTCTAGATGACATGTATCTGAAGGTTGTTTTTGTGTTCTCCCTTCTACCTCCAGCACCAAATGCTAATGAAATATTCTGTGGTGCAGTAGAAAGAACCTTAGCTCTGGAGACAGGCCCTGGGTTCACTTGTCTGCCCCTGACACTACCTTCATCACCTTAACACAAATCATTTACTTTTTTTTTTTGCTTTTTGGAGGAGGGGCAGCAGGGCAACTTGCCCAAGGTCACACACCTATTAAGTGTTAAGCGTCTGATGCTGGATTTGAACTCAGATCCTCCTGACTCCAGGGCCGGTGCTCTATTCACTGCACCACGTAGCCACCCCATCATTTTACCCTCTTGCACTTCGGTGTCTTCATCTATAAAATAAAGGGGTTGGATGAAATGGACTCTAAGGCCCCTCCTAGCTCTGGATCAATGATTCTACTAGAATGGAGCTCTGGCCTCTTTAGTGTAGGTCCTCTTTCTAAAGGTGCGAATCACAACCCATGCCCATCATGCTTTCTCATCCTGTGTAACTTTTGTCCATGTCTTCCTATAAATCCTCCTTAAGAGGTTTATACGGTGTGCTTTGCAAGAGTCTTCTAGGTATCTCAACATTACATAGGTACCAGTGTGGCATGAGGGCTATCTGTCATCCCTTGCTTATATTATTTGACAACTGGATTTCTTTTTTTTCCATAATATTATAGTTCCCAGGTTTGCAGATTTATTTTTCATTGACCATACAATATTTTCATTTGATTACTTCCTGTTAACATAATGGGAGCTACTTTTCATCTCCAACTTGATTTCTTGTGCATGTCTATGATAATATCTTTTTATTTGTTTTTTTTTTGCATACATTTCATCTTGGTAAGGTGATACAACATATTTATGCCTACCATGAATCTTCTGTTGCCTGTTGAATGACTTGCAATTTATTCCTTGGAGATTTTATAATTCATAGCCACACAGCATCACCATAAAAATGGTTGTGTTAAGAATATGGTGCTTTTTTTAAAAAGATTATTTTAGAGGAGAGCTTAGGCTCATTTAAAACACTTGATTTGTTCCTCTTTCTTTTAAAAAAAATTTTTTTTAAAGCAATTGGGGTTAAGTAACTTGCTCAAGGTTACAAGGCCGGTTATTTTGTGTGGGTGCCAAGTATCTGAGGCTGGAACCAATCCTGGGTCTCCCGATGCCAGGGCCGGCGCTCTTACTCACTGCGCCACCTGGCCACCCCTTTGGGCCTCTTTCTACCTCCTATTCAGGTCCAGTTCATTGTTCATCTGCAATGTCTATCTAATGCATATGTACTGATGAACCAGCTCTGTAAGCTGTCCATCTAGCTACAAATCACAAACTAGACAATAGGCAGTCTTCATCCACTTGATTTTTCCTCTTTGGATAGTTGTGCTGAACATAGCTTTTAAATTTCATTTAGGAAGTTGTTCAGTGTTCTGCGAATTGAAGCAGTCAGCATGGGACATACTTTGTTGGAGGAAAGCTTTTAAAATAGTATTTTGTTTTACCAAATCAAATTTCTTTTGTAGTCAACAAACAATGCAATGGAATTTTCTATTTTTTGCTCCTTTCGGTCAGTTTTGTGAATGTAAATATATGGTCTATTATAGAATATTATTTGAAAAGCTTGTCAGTTTCTTTCCCATATTTCCATCAAGGATGTCCTTGATACATGTATACATTCTTCTCACAGAGATTTTGTAGAAATGAGAAAGTAGGCATGTGGGTATGCGTGAATGAATGAAAAGGCATCTAAGTATTTACTAAATGGCAGCACTGTGCTAAGCATTGGCAATACAAATAAAAATCCTCAAGACATTCTCTTATCTTTAAGGAGCTTGTATTCTAACAATATAAGAAAACACACATAAGGCCAATGAAGAGTGTTTTAGTCACAGTGAATCCAGTTATAGGACCATCAACTGACATGTCCTTTCCAGGAATTTGATTACTGTTCCCTGAGTAAGGTGTACATGGTGAGGGTGTGAGTGCAGCAAAATGATAGAAAATTAGCCTATTCTAGTTCAGTGTGATGGTCTGGGGCCAGCATGGGACATCTGGAATGAGCCCTTGTTGTGAAAGATGGAGAACCAGGGTAGAATTGGAAGGTGGATCAGTGACTGTGGCTTGGCAGGATGAGAGTAAATAAATAGTTAGTGACACCTTTTCAGTTACCTTTTCTTTATAGTAAATAGAATTCATTATAAAATTCTCTTTTTTTTCCTCTCTTTTTGGAGGAGGGAAGGCAAGACAGTTGGAGTTAAGTGACTTGCCCAAGGTCACACAGCTAGTAAGTGTTAAGTGTCTGAAGTTGTATTTGAACTCAGATCCTCCTGACTTCAGGGTCAGTGCTCTATTCACTGCGCCACCTAGCTGCCCCAATATAAAATTCTTTTTAAAAAAATGTTATTTTGTTATTTTATTTTTCCCCTGTTATGTGTAAAAATGATTTTTAACATTTATTTTTAAAATTTTTTTAGTTCTAAATTCTCTCCCTTCTTCCCCTCCTTTCCTCATTGAGTAGACAAGTAATTCAGTATAGGTTATATGTCATGAAAAATTCAGTATAGGTTATAATATGTCATGAAAAACTTATTTCCATATTATCACATTGTGAAAGAAAACAGACCGCCAAAAAACCAACTCAAGAAAAATGAAGTAAAAAAGGTATGCCTCAATCTGTATTCAGATACCATCAGATACAATCAATCTGGGATTGGTTAACATTTGTCATCGTAAATCCTTCAGAGTTGTCTGATCATTGTATTGCTGAGAATAGCTAAGTCATTCACAGCAAATCATCTTACAATATTGCTGTTACTTTGTATATAGTACATTTCACCTTGCTTTAGCTCATGTAAGTCTTTCCAAGTTTTTCTGAGAGTATCCTGCTCTTATAGCACAATAGTATTCCATTACAATCACATAGCACAATTTGTTCAGCCATTCCCCAACTGATGGGCATCCTCCCAATTTCCAGCTCCTTGCCACCAGAAAGGGGCTGCTATAAATATTTCTGTACATATGGGTCCTTTTTCCTTTTGTGTTTTATCTCTTTTTGGATACAGACCTAGTAGTAACACTTCTGATCAAAGGGTATGCCCAGTTTTGTAGCCCTTTGGGCATAGTTCCAAATTTCTCTAAGAATGATCGAATCAGTTCACAACTTCACTAACAATGCATTAATGTTTCTTTTTTCCCATATTCCCTCCAATATTTGTCATTCTCCTTTTCTGTCCTATTAGGACCTATACTGATAGGTATGAGGTAGTACCTCAGAATTGTTTCAATCTGCATTCCTCCAATCAATAGCCATTTAGAGCTATGACTATAGATAACTTTGATTACTTCATCTGAAAATTGTTTGTATCTCTTGATCATTTATCAATTGGGGAATGGCTCCTATTTTTAGAAATTTCCCAGTTCTCTATATATTTGAGAAATGAGACCTTTATCAGAGAAATTTACTTCAAAATTTTTTTCATAGTTATGATTGCTAAATGTTATTTCCCTCCATCCTAATTGCCTCCTCCCACTCCATTTATTCTGTTCTTTCTCTTTTTTCACCTTGTCCCTCCTCAAAAACGTTTACTTCTGACTACTGCTCCAGCAATCTGCCCTCCTTTCTATCACACCCCTTGTCCCCTGGCCCCCCCCCCCCCATTCCTTTGCTCTCCTACTTTCCTATATGGTGAGATAGATTTTTTTGTTTTTAAGCAATTGGGGTTAAGTAACTTGTTCAAGGTTACACGGCCAGGTTTTTCTGGGTGGGTGCTAAGTGTCTGAGCCCAGATTTGATCCCCAGGTCATCCCGACACTGGGGCCGGTGCTCTTACTCGCTGTACCTGGCCGCCCCTGGTGATATAGATTTCTATACCCAATTGAGTATGTTTGTTATTCCCTCTTTGAGCCAATTCTGATGATAGTAATTCACTTACTTCTCCCCTGCCCCCACTTCCCCATATTTCCCTCTGCTGTAAAAGATTTTTCTTGTTTCTTTTATTTGGGATGATTTACTCCATTCTATCCTTCTCTTTTCCTTTCTCCCAGTACATTCTACTTTCTCAGCCCTTAATTTTATTTTTTTAGATATTGTTCCTTCCAGTTCACACCTATGCCCTCTGTACATACTCCTAACTTCCCTAATAATGAGAAAGTTTTTATGAGTTACAAGTATTATCTTCCTATGTAAGAATATAAACAGTTTAACCTTATTAAGTCCCTTATGATTTCCCTTTCCTATTTTACCTTTTTATGTTTCTCTTGAGTCTTATATTTGAAAATCAGATTTTCCATTTAGCCCTCGTCTTATCATCAAGAGTGCTTAAAAATCCTCCGATGTCCATTTTTCCACTTTAAGGATTATGCTCAGTTTTGCTGGGTAAGTGATGCTTGGTTGTAATCCTAACTCCTTTGCCCTCTGGAGTTTCATATTCTAAGACCTCTGATCCTCTAATATAGAAGTTCCTAAATCTTGTGATATCCTGACTGTGGCTCCACAATACTTGAATTGTTTTTTTTTTTCTGGCTGCTTGCAATGTTCTCTCCTTGACATGGAATTTGGCTATCATATTCCTGGGAATTTTCATTTTGGGATCTCTTTCAGGAGATGATCAGTGAATTTTTTAAATTTCTATTTTACCCTCTGTTTCTAGCATATCAAGGCAATTTTCCTTTATAATTTCTTGAAAGATGATGTCTAAGCTCTTTTTTTTTAATCATGACTTTCAGGTAGTCCAATAATTTTTAAATGATTTCTACTGATTCTATTTCCCCAGGTCAGCTCTTTTTCCAGTGGGATATTTCATGTTACCTCCTATTTCTTTTTTTTCATTCTTTTGTTTTTTTTCCTTGATTTCTTGTTATTAGCTTCTATTTGTTCACTTCGACTTTTTAAGGACTTTTTTTATTCATTGAACTTTTGTGCCTCTTTTCCCATCTTTGGCCAATTCTGCTTTTTAGGGCATTCTTCCACTCGCTGGCTTTTTTTTTTTTTGTCTCTTTTACCATTTGGTCTAGACTGTTTTTTAAAGTGTTATTTTCTTCAGTGTTTTGTGTGTGTTCTCTTTTACCAAGCTGTTGACTCTTTTTCCATGATTTTTCTTGCATCGCCTTTGTCTTTCCAATTTTCCTCCACTTCTCTTAATTGATTTTCAAAATCCTTTTTGAGCTCTTCCATGGCCTGAGACCAATTCATATTTTTCTTGGAGGCTTTGGATGTTGGAACCTTAACTTTGTTATCTAATTGTGAGTGTGTGTTTTGATCTTCCTTTTTACCATAGTTTTTTTTTTTCTGTGATCAGTTTTTTTTCTGTTGTTTACTCATTTTCCCAGCCTATTTCTTGACTTTTAACTCTTTGTTAAAGTGGGGCTCTGCTTCCAGGGTGGAGGGTGCACTGTCCTAAGCTTCAGGGGTTTTGTACAGCTGTTTTCAGAGGTACTTCCAGTACTTTCAGAGGTACCTTTTAATTTTCAGTTCTTCCGAGGTGGTATGATCTAAGGAGAGGTGTGTTTACTGTTCCCCTGGCTTGTGTTATGGTCTGGAGTGACTACAATACTCTTTTTTTCCCTGGAACTGTGATAAGGGTGCCTGCTTCATTGCAGTTGCAAGCTCCGGTTTACTAGTGCTTTTCCTTGCCCTGGGACTGCCTCCTAGGACTGCAACCTAGAACTGAGTATGGGCAAAGCAACAGTCCTGCCCCCAGTGCCAGCAAAGAGATCCCTGTAATCTCCTTCCAATCAGTTGTTCAATCTCTATCCCATCTGTGGTCTGTGAGCTCTGGAAGCAGCTGCTGCCACTGCTGATTCAGTGGTTCCCAAGGCCTCCTAATTTTCTGGTGCCTGGTCTGGGCTCCATTCTCATCCAGGTGTGACAGACCTTTCCTGCCAATCTTCTAAATTATCTTTGGCTGGAAAATTATTTCACCCTATTCTTTTGGGGTTCTGTCACTTCAGGAATTGTTTTATGGAATTCTTTAAAGGTGTTTGGAAGGGTTTTGGGGAGAACTTAGGTGAGTTGCTGCCTTTTTTCCACCATCTTAGCTTTGCCTCCATTATAAAAATCTTTGCAAGGGGAGGCCAGGTGGTTCAGCAAGTAAGAGCACCGGCTCCAGTGTCAGGATGACCTGGGGTTCAAATCTGGGCTCAGATACTTAGCACCACACCCAGAAGTAGCTGGCCGTGTAACCTTGAGCAAGTTACTTAACCCCAATTGCTTAAAAAAAAATCTTTGCAGATCTTTTCCGTCTTCTGTTGTTGTTCTCCTTCCAGTGTCATCCTTCATTCAATGCTCTTGGGATGACTTTGCTAACTTCTCTCACCAAACTTTCTTTAAACTGGTTTTACTATCTACTGCTTTTTTCTGATGTGTGCTGTTCTTCTAGTTAAGAGTTTACAAATAAGTTTTTATTTCAAACTGGTATTTCCCTTAGCTTCAGCATCTTTCAGCTTAGCAAATAACTCCAGGTCTTTAATGATTTAGGTTCTTTTGGTCTACTTGTTAAGGTAGTTGATTTACTTTTTAGGAAAAAAAATTATTGATATGTATGGTTTTTATGTCACCATTTTGGAATATGTCAATCTTCCTTCCCCTATCCAGGGAACTTCCTTGTAAACAAAAAATAAAGAGGAAAGATAGGAGAAAAAGCAGTTTAGCAAAACTGACCAAAACATCAATGGAATTCGATAGCGTATCTTCATTACTCTTAGCCTTCTATGTCATCAAAGAAGGGAGCAAGGTGCATTTTCTCTTCTCTTTCTCAGCACCAAGCTTTGGTCATTATGATTACACAGTATAATTGTACTTTCATAAAGTTTCATTGGTTTTGTTGGTCTTTCCATTTACAGTTTACTTTATTGTAGTCGTTGTATATAGTGTTTTCTTGGTTCTGCTTATTTCACTTTGCATCAGTCCATATAAGTTCTATGCTTCTCTGAATTCTTCATATTTATCGTTTTTTTATCTCAAGGTAATATTCTTTTGTATTCATCTAAAACAGTTGTTTAGCCATGCCCTAATCAATAAATATCTATTTTGTTTCCGATTCTTTACTGCTACAAAAAATGCTGCTATTAATATTTTGTCATAGGACCTTTCTGTCTTTGACCTCCTTGGGATATGATGGCAGTTGATATGCATCAACTAAACTTATGAATGATTTCTGTGGAATATATATGTGTCAGGAATTTTTTTTAATTTATTTTTTTGCTTTTTGGAGGGCAAATGGGATTAAATGACTTGCCCAGGGTCACACGGCTAGTTTTTGTGTTGTGTCTGAGTCTGGATCTGAACCTAGGTCCTCCTGACTCCAGGGCTGGTGCCCTATTCACTGCACCACCTAGCCAACCCCTGTGTCAGGAATTCTTAACCTTTTTGGTGTCATGGACCCTCATTTTTGACATTCTGGTAAAGCCCATGAAACTCCTCTCAGAATAATGTTTTTAAATGCATAAAATCAAATACACAGGGTTACAAAAGAAGCCAGTTATATTGAAATACAGTTGTCAGGGCGCAGCTCGGTGGCACAGTGGATAAAGCACCAATCCTGGAGTCAGGAAGATCTGAGTTCAAATCTGACCTTAGACACTTACTAGCGAGGTTATGACCCTGGGCAAGTCATTTAACCCCAATTGCTCCTCCCCCCAAAAAAATACCTGGGAGTATACCTACTAAGATAAACTCAGGGGCTACATGAAATACAGATGTCAAAAGTCCATTGACCTCTAGTTTATATTTTCATTATCAATAACTTTTAATAGGCCATTTTGGAGTTGTTTTAGTTGTATGCAATATCTTTTGTATCATTTTTATTTTTCTAGCTTTGTACTAATTTTGATCTCTGCTCTACCAAATCAGTGGTCTGACTGTAAAAAGACAACTGATTCAAAAGTGACTTCTACATCAGGGATAAGTTGCTTTCTGTTGTTGAAAGGTAACTAGTTTAATTTTTGTGATGTTATTTGGTGTTCTGCATGTCTGGTGTCATTTAATTATTTTCTCAGAATTTTCATGCGCTACGATATGACTTTTTGTGTAGTTGGCAAATCTTTGTCCTCTCTGTCTTTATTCCTTATTTGTGTTTTTTTTTGGGGGGGGGCGGACTGGGGGTTTGCGTTTTTTTTGGCCATGATCACTTATTCCCACTTTTGCACTGAAGTCACTTGAGATCAGAGTATATGTTAACTTAATTTGGAAGGTCTTCAAAAAGTTTTTCTCAAGATTTCTCTACCTCTTCATTCTCTGACACAGATGTTGGTAGATACATTGCAATTATTTTTCTAGTTGTCTTTGTACAAATACTTATCATGAGCACTGCATGAGATGAATATATGTCCCAAAGAAGAGTGTTTCCTGTTGCCTTTGGACACTCAATAAAACTTAATTCAAGCTTCTTCATTTTTCTTTGCAAGGAGAATCTGTGAGCCATCTTTCCATTTAGCTACAGCTGCCTTCTGTCTTTGGATTTTGATTATAATGAGAATGTCAAGTTGACTGATTTACTTCCCCCATTCTTTTGTCGATTTGTTGGCATTGTACAAAGACCACTCATTTAGAGGACCAACAGATAGTTTATAGATGGTTTAAAAACTTTGATTCATAGTATACTTTTCCACTGCTCTGCCACTGTCATTGCAGAAATGGAGTGCTTGGTATTTCTGTTGAGATTATCTAGGGTTTTAGGACACTGGGCCATTTTGTATTTTTCTTTGTTTCATAGAAACAAATTCCAAAGAATTCATCACCATTGGCTAGTGGCTAGCCTGAGAATGATGAGTCTTTCCATACTTAGGAAAGCTGGTTCTGAGAGAGCAGGTTCAAGCTGTTGCTGGGAGTGTGTCATAAACATTTTCCCCTTCAGTACTTCTCATTGATTTTTGAAGCAATAATCTTTTGAAGCTCATAATCTTTTACTGTCCTCCTACTGTGACACATAAAAAGTTCGAGAGACATAATTTCTAGGTACTACATCTGGGTACCATGCTAGCATATAATTAATAAAAAGGGTCAGTGACACTCAATGCCAAAGACCTCTCATGAAACCCACTCAGTGCTTATATTGCTCTTGGAAGAATGGGTGTTCCTGCGGGTGGCAATCAATTCTGACTGGTTAATAATTAATGACAAAGATGAATATTATAATAAGAGGTAGGCTTATTCTAATGATGGGCTGGGGGAGACATGACTGATCACTCAGTCTTGGTCAGAGAGACTTATCTATACCTAAATCACCCATCCAGGGTAATCTAGACAAAAGGGAGAGTCCATATTTTCCTAGATCTGTTTGAGTAAAATACAATGGGCCAAAATCCATCAGTTCACCTAAACTAAAATTTCTTTACCTTTTGAAGAGATGTCCTTTGGAAATATCCAAGAGGCTATTTGTGGTGTAGGACTGGTGTTCATGAGAGGCAACAGGACTGGCTATATAGATTAATGAGTCATCTGCATAAAGGTGGTAATTGAAAGCATGGTAGCTAATAAAGTCACCATATGAGATAAAGTAGAGAGAAAAGAAAAGACCCAGGGCAGAACCTTGGGATACATCCAAAGTTAGCAAGCATAACATGGATGTCAGATTAACAGAGGACTGTCTAGTCTTACAATTAAGAGGAGACCACAAGAAAAACCAGAGGAGAGAGTATCCAGGAGAAAATGAGGTGGTTAACTGTATCTAGTGCTTCAAGAGGAAGTGCTTTTAAAAAGATAAAAACTCAGGGGCAGCCAGGTGGCTCAGCGAGTAAGAGCACCGGCTCCAGTGTTGGGATGACCAGGAGATCGAATCCCGGGCTCGGACACTCAGCACCATACCCAGAAATAACTGGCCATGTAAGCCTTGAGCAAGTTACTTAACCCCGATTGCTTAAAAAAAAAAAAAAGATAAGAACTGAGAAAATAGCATTAAAATTTGGTGATTAAGAGATAATTGGTAATTTTGGAAAAAGCAGCTTCTGTTGAGTGAAGTCAGAAGCAAGAGTAGTTGAGGAGGGGCGGCCAGGTACCACAGCGAGTAAGAACACCGGCCTGAGTTGGGATGACGTGGGATCGAATCCGGGCTCAAACACTTGGCACCCACCCAGAAACACCTGGCCGTGTAACCTTGAGCAAGTTATTTAACCCCAATTGCTTTTAAAAAAAAAAGAATAGTTGAGGAAAGGAAGTGGGGATAGTAATTATAGATAGCTTTAAGGAGTTTGTCTGAGAAAGGGAGGAAATAGGGGGCAGAGCCAAGATGAGATGGCAGAGTTAAAGCACATACTTGGCGTGAGCTTCCACTCCAACCACTCCTAATACCTATTTAAAAAATGATTCTTGGGGTGGCTAGGTGGCATAGTGAGTAGAGCGCTGGCCCCAGAGTCAGGAGGACCTGAGTTCGGTTCCAGCCTCAGACACTTAACACCCACACAAAAAAACTAGCCATGTAACCTTGGGCAAGTTACTTAACTTGCCCTCCAAAAGGCAAAAAAAAAAAAAAGACTCTAAACAAATTTTAGAGCTACAGAACCCACAAAGTGACAGAGAAACAAATCTCCTGCTGAAGACAGCCTGGCAGGCCGACAGGAAGGTTCTGTTGCACCAAGCTGGGAGCCAAGCACAGTCCTTTGAGCCATGTGGTTCCAGCCCCAGGGCAGCCCAGACAAGCCAGATCAGACTTCAGGAGAGTGAATCACCAGCAGCTGTGGTGGTTTCCAGACTTCTCAACCCATAAATGCCAAAGAGGATGTAAAAGGTCAGTGGGGAACTCTGTTGGAACTGGGTGACAGAAGAGCATGGTGCGGCCCCTGCCCTCAGGGTGAGAAGTGGCAGAGGCACAGCGGCTCCAGCTGCTGCCGTGTGGCTGCCTCCAGAGCTCCTGGTGCAGATCATAGGGGGACCAAGTGACCATTCAGAGGGTAATTGCTATTGCTTTGACCTACCTGGATCTGGATCACAGTCTTGGGTGGTAATCCTGGGGTGTGTGGCCAGTGTGCCAGAGCTTGTGGGGCTGTAGAGAGGGTGCTCTCCTAATAACTCTGGCAGCTGCAAAAACCCCAGCGATTTGGGACAAAGTTCTCTCCATTCTGGAAGCAGAGTTCTACCTTGGCAAAGAGCTGAAAAGTCAAGTAATTGACTGGCAAGATGAGGAAGCACAAACAGACCATACAATCTTTTAGGGGGGACAAAAAGGATTAAAGCATGAAATGGGAGGAAGACAACAAAGTCAGAACTCCTGCATCAGAAGCTTCCAAGAAAAATACAAACAATAAAAAAACAAGAAAAAAAATACAAACAAGAAAAAAACAAAAAAAATAGGTCATGGAGGAGCTCAAGAAGGATTTTGAAAATCAAGTAAGAGAAGTAGAGGAAAAATTAGGAAGAGAAATGAGAATGATGCAAGAAAATCATGAAAAGCAAGTCAACAGCCTGCTAAAGGAGACCCCCAAAAAATACTGAAGAAAATAACAACTTAAAAAATAAACTAACTCAAATGGCAAAAGAGGCCCAAAAAGCCATTGAGGAGAAGAATGCCTTAAAAAGCTGAATTTCCAAATGGAAAAGGAATTTCAAAAACTCACTGAAGAGAACAATTCCTTCAAAATTAAATTGGAGCAAGTGGAAGCTAATGACTTTATGAGAAATCAAGATACTATAAAACAGATCCAAACAAATGAAAAAATAGAAGGCAATGTGAAATATCTCATTAGAGAAACCACTCACCTAGAAAATAGATCCGGGAGAGGGAATTTAAAAATTATTGGACTACCTGAAAGCCACGATCAAAAAAAGAGCCTAGACACCATCTTTCAAGAAATTATCAAACAGGAAGTGGGGAGACGGGGTGTAGAACTGATCCCCCCAATGGCCCTGCAGGCACTGTCCTGGGCCTTGGGCTCCCTCAGCCTGGCCGCTGGCTAGCACCCTGCCGCCCAGGTGATGAATAATGTCTTCCTCCAGCTTTCCTCACCTACGGTGCTTATTGGCTGCTGATCTTTCCTCACCTCTGGGGTCCTTCATGCAAATATTGCTTCCTGGAAAAGTCGTACCAAATATACCATCGCACCAGTGAAGATGAGGAAGTCAGGGGGCCGGGACCACACAGGTCGAATCACAGTGCATGGTATCGGTGGAGACCACAAACAACATTACTGGATGATTGACTTTCTTCGGTTTTGGCCTGAGCATGTGGCCAAGCCAGGGCCTTTTGAGGAGAAGGTCATTGATGTCGGCTATGATTCCTGTAGGTCAGCATGCATTGGTCTTGTTGCTGGGGGCAATAAGAGATGTTGGATCATTGCCACTGAAAACATGCAGGTGGGAGATGTACTCCTTAATTCCAACCACATTGGTCGCATGGCAGTTGCTGCCTGGAAGGGGGATGCACATCCTCTGGGAGCTCTGCCTATTGGGACTCTGATCAACAACCTGGAGAGTGAGCCAGGCCGGGGTGCCCAGTATATCTGAGCTGCAGGAACTTGTGGTGTGCTTTTGCAGAAGGTCAGTGGGACAGCCATTGTTCAGTTACCCTCTAAGAGGCAAATGCAGGTGCTAGAGACATGTATGGCCACAGTGGACCGGGTGTCAAATGTAGATCACAATAAGCGAGTCATCGGAAAGGCTGGACGAAAACCACTGGTTGGGCAAAAGACCCAATAGTGGACTCTGGCAACGCAAGGGAGGTTGGGCAGGCCGAAAGATCAAGCCCCTAACCCCTATGAAGAGTTATGTGAAGTTACCTTCTGCTGCTGCCCAGAGCTGACACCCAGACATACTCCCCTGCCTCCCAATAAACTGACTCCCTCTGAAAAAAAAAAAAGAAATTATCAAACAAAATTTCCCTTATGTTCTAGAACCAGAAGGCAAAATATAAATTGAAAGAATTCACCAATCGCCTCTTGAAAAAGATCCCAAAAAGAAAACTCCTAGGAATATTATAGCCAAATTCCAGAATTCTCAGATCAAGGAGAAAATACTGCAAGCAGTAAGGAAGAAACAGTTTGAGTATTGTGGAAACAAGATCAGGATAACACAAGACCTAGCAGCTTCTACATTGAGGGATCAAAGGGCTTAGAATATGACAGATACAACCATCCAGAGGTCAAAGGAGCTAGGATTAAAACCAAGAATCACATACCCAGCAAAATATTATAATGCTTCAGGGAAAAATATAGTCGTTCAGTGGAATAGAGGATTTTCAAGCATTCTTGATGAAAAAACCAGAGCTGAACAGAAAATTTGACTTTCAAATACAAGAATCAAGAGAAGCATGAGAAGGTAAACAGGAAAAAGAAGTCATAAGGGACTTATTAAAGTTGAACTATTTACATTCCTACATGGAAAAACAATAATTGTAACTCACACATCTCTCAGTATGAGGATAGTTGAAGGGAATATATATGTATACATACATATATATGTATGTATGAGAGGATGTTTGTATAAATATATATGAATGTGTGCATATGTGTATACATGTATACATAGACAGAAGGCACAGGATGAGTTGAATATGAAGGGATGATATCTAAAAAATAAAATTAAGAGGTTAGAGAGGAATATTTTGGGAGGAGAAAGGGAGAGATTAGGGTAAATTATCTTATATAAAACAGGCAAGAGAAAACTGTTAAAATTGAGGGGAAGAGCAGGAAGGTGAAAGGGAATGGGTCAACCTTACTCTCATTGAATTTGGCTTAAGGAGGGAATAATATACACACTCAGTTGGGTATCTTACCCTACAGGAAAGTAGGGGGAAAGGGGATAAGAGGGGGGATGATAGAAAGAAGGGCAGATTGGGGGAGAGGGTGTTTAGAAACAAACACTTTTGAAAAGGGACAGGGTCAAAGGAGAAAACAGAATAAGTGGGGGGTGGGATAGCATGGAGGGAAATATAGTTAAGTCTTTCACAATATAACTACTATGGAAATGTTTTGTGTAACTACACATGTATAATCTATATTGAATTGTTTATCTTCCCAGTGGGGGGTGGGTTAGGAGGGAAGAAGGGAAAGAATCTGGAACTCAGAGTTTAAAAAGCAAATGTTAAAAATAAATAAATTTTTAAAAATTGTTTTTTACATGCAACTGAGAAATAAGATATACAGGCACTGGGGTATAGGAATCCATCTTTGCCCTACTAGGAAGTTGGGGGGTGTGAGGGAGGATATGAGAAAACAGATTGGGGGAAGGGGTATTTAGTAGGCTCGCTATTTTGCGGTGGGGGGGTAGGGGAAAGATGGGGAGAAAAATTTGTAACTCAAAATCTTGTGGAAGTGAATGTTGAAAATTAAAAATAAAATAGGGGAAAAAAGAAAGGGAGGAAATATATATGATACTGAGGTGTTTTGTTTTTAAGGATTAAGGGGACTTGGGCTTGTTTGTAGGCAGTAGGAAGGAACCATTAGATAGAGATTGAAGGTTAGAGAGAAAAAGATGACAATGAGGGCAGTCTTCTAGAAAAGATGGGAAGAGATGGTCTCAAGAGTACATTGTAAGAAGAGCTTCCTTTCCTTTCCCTTTTAGATGAGGTAAAGAAAGAGTTCTTAGCAGTTAGCTTCAGTTTATTTTTGGTAAAAGTATATCTAGGACCTCAGCTGAGAGAGTAGGGAGAGGGGATACTCTTGAAGGCTTGAGAAAAGAAGAGAAGTTTTAAAATGACTACTGTGGAAAGAAGGCTAGAGAATTGATTAGAGACAAGTAAAAGGATTGCCTTGCTTCAGTGAAAGCCCAGCTGAGATCAGAGAACATAAGTTTATAGTGGACCCAGCTGGTAAGATTCTAAGACTTCTTCTGGTTCGGTATGTGACTAAGAGTGTAGAAGGTGGATGGTGGGAATAATCCAGGGTTGGGATTTGATGATTGAACAAAATAACAAAAGATTTGAGAGTAGAGGACTTTGTAGAATTGAATTATTTCACTAAGGAGCTAAGATTGGGAAGAGTGTGTTGACAGGAGGGGTGATGGTCTCACAAAATACTAAGGGGTATATAGGTTTGGTGAAGTAAAGGCAGGGAGAGAAATAGAGTGATAGGAGATTGTGATCAGATAAAAGAAATTCAGTGTTCTTAGGGGCGGCTAGGTGGCACAGTGAGTAAAGCGCTGGCCCTGGAGTCAGGAGGTCCTGAGTTCGGTTCTGGCCTCAGACACTTACCACCCATACACACAAAAACTAGCCATGTAACCTTGGGCAAGTTACTTAACCCCAATCGCCCTCCAAAAAAAAGAAATTCAGTGTTCTTGATCATGGATAGAGAGAATTTGGGCATGATTGCAAGATCGAGGGTGTTTCCCTGAGATGGAGTGGAGAAGGATGTCATAGGGGCAGAGTAGATTGAAGAACATGGAGGTTGGAGTATTTGAGGGAGCTTCAACATATATGCCTAAATCTACATGAGAGTGAGAGGGAAACTGAGGTGCTAAACTCATTAAAAAGGAGGGAGAATGTCCTGGCTCACAGCGAAAGGGATTTCATTGTCTATTTAGTATATTAAAGGCATCACCACTATAACATACCTGACCAGTGGTCCTCCAGTCTGTGCTTGAAGACTTCCAAGGAAGAGAACCACCATCTTTCAAGGAAGTCCATTCCACTTTGGGGCAGCTCTAATTGTTAGGAAAATATGAGGCATCTCATATCATAACAAGTCATAACTGACCTGGAAAACAGGTTGAGGAGGAAAAATGTATCTGGCTACCAGAATGCCACAACCAAAAAAAAAAAAAGCATAGACATCATATTTCAAGAAATCTCAAGGGGTGGCCAGGTGGCACAGCGAATAGATCACTGGCCCTGGATTTAGGAGGACCTGAGTTCAAATCTGGCCTCAGACACTTAACATTTACTAGCCATGTGACCTTGGGCAAGTCACAACCCCAATTGCCCTCCAAAAAGCAACAACAACAAAAAAGGTAATTTAAAGGATTAAGCAAATTAATAGGGTGGTGGGTAAAGCAAATTGGGGAAGCACATAGGAAATTTGGTGTAAGGTTGGAGAGAAGAGCTTTTCTTGGGTAGTCTGAGATTCCATTACACTGGGAAAAGAGAATGACAGAGGGTGCCAGTTTTCTCATTATAGGGGATATGAGTCCAGGCCTAGTAGATGGGAGGAACCTGTTGAGTAGGAGATTCTTTTGGTCTCACCTCCTAGTCTTCCTCTCTACAGGGTGTGGTCCCCTGAGAGAGCTACATATGTCTGCATTACCACAAGAATTCCTGCTATAAATATCCCCAGTTCTATCAAATGATCATTTATGGAGTTTTAAGTTTTCTTACTGCCTTAGTTAACCTCTTCTGGATAAACTCTAGCTTCTCCATGTCTCAAAATTTGGCACCTAAAACTGAACATACCGTGTTTCCCCGATAATAAGACACTGTCTTATTAAATTTTTTGTACAGGAAAACACCAGAGGGCTTATTTTCAGGGGAGGGCTTATTTTAATGAACATTGACAGCAATTTTAATAAACAGGTAAATGTGAACAAAAAAATGTACCTTTATTCAATAATGATCATGTCATCTTCAACAACATCGTCATAAGTGTCCATACCCTGAATTCCGTCCTGGATGTCTTGCGCCTCCATTTCCTTCAGAAGTGGACCCAATCTGTCATGTCCAGCAATATAGCTCTCTTTAAATGAATATGTCTTGTCCAAGTAACCTGCTTGTAGTGCAGCTCGGAGCGCGGTGTGCGTTTCACCCGGGGGGGGGGGGGGGGTGCATACAGAGGGTACTGTAATGTAGCGTGTAGCGCAGGGGATCACCTTCACTACAGTAGCAATCTCAATAGGGCTTATTTTCGGGGGAGGGCTTATTTTAGAAGAATCTTACACAGTAAGGGGAGGGCTTATTTTCGGGATAGGTCTTATTATCGGGGAAACACAGTACTACTCTAAATGTGGTACTACCCTATTCATTGTCACGTTGATCCTAGGAGGTTAGCAGAAGGACTTGGAGGAGGCACTGGGCTCTGGCTACAATTGGGCCTGGGTGACCTGTTTTATCTGTGTCTGGTCTGTTGCAGGAGAGATGCAAGGTACAGTGCACCGGCTGCTTTTGGAGGAGAGACAGAATGAGCTGAAGACAGGCTCTGTCCTGTTGCTGAAGCAGGTAAAGGAGTCATCACATAAGGACCATGTATTTTAAACCAAGCTGGCTTTGTAGGTCCTCCCAAATCAAAAGAATACATTGATACAGCATTTTAAAGTGCTTTACCTATATTATTCTGTCCCAGGGATATGACAGTTCTATGACCCGACCTTGAGCACTTGTCCTGCAGCTTTGGGCTACTTAGTGAAGAGCTGAACTTGATAGAGTGCTTTAAAATTTGCAAAGTCCTGTCTATTCATTATCTTATATGATATCTTGTTTCTACTGAGCTATCTCCTGTTCCTTTGGTGTTGGTTCTTTCTCCCTAGTGCTGGGGTGAGACAGGAAGAGGGACTTGGGTCAAGGTGTAAAAGATTTCTGTGTGACCTTGGTGTAGGGCAATCATAATCTTACGTCCAGATGGGTACCACTCAGGAGGTTTAGCTTTGAGTACCTATGGGACTATGACCATCTCCTTTCCATATTCCCTAGATTGGAGTGTTCTCCCCCTCACCACGAAATCACTACCTCAATGTGACCCCCAACAACCTGGTCCAGATTTACAGCCCAGATTCAGGAGATGGGAGAGTCCCCAGGAGCTCTCAGCTCCTTGCTGAGGTAAGAGGGCCTTCAAAGACTGGGCAGTTGGGAGAAGATAAAGGATCCCTTCTTTTTTCCCCTTCTTTCCTCCCACTTCTTTTCATTTCATCTTATAACCTGTTTTCTTCCTTAGTATTTCTGCTTCCCAGAGGGGCTAACATTGGGGAGCAGTGTTCTTATAGTAAGGGGGCTCCTCTTTCCCCAGGTCCCTACTGCTGACAAGGTAGTAAGGTGAGCATAGCATAGTGAGTATCTACGTGAGTAGGCCAGGTTCCCAGTGGTCTTCAAGTATCTTGTTGAAGACTCCAGAGTTTGAGATGCTAAGAATCACTGTAAATTAAACTAAGGATTGGGGTCCCCAGAGTTGAAAAGTTGTGGAGAGCCATAGAACTTGCAGGACCAGGCAATAGGCCAGCTAACCTAATGTGTTATAATAAACTCACTCTTTTTTGCCACTGCAATCTTGGAGAAGGGGAAGGATATCGGGCTTTGAGGACTTTGGGGTTGAAAATGGAGACATTTAAGTCCAGGATATTGTGTTACCACAGCTGCTGAGAGCATGGTGCTTTGGATGCTCTGGGGTATTAGGCATGACCCTTTCTTTCCCTACCCCCTGTACACTGTGCTCAAACTCTCCCTGCTTCTTATCCTAGGTTTGTGTTGAGTTCAACAATATATTGCTTTGGCAGTGCCCTATTGTCTTTGGACTTGCCTTAGTGTAGTGGGCTGAGGTTCAGAAAACCTGAGTTCTAGTTCTAACTTTGCCCCTCATTAGTCGTGTGACCTCAGATAGGCCTGGCCAGCTGAAATTTCTTTCTGTATTACATAAGGGGGTTCTTGGAGGCCCTTAGGTGACCACAGATTTAATAACAATAATCATAATAACATCCAGCACTTATGGCATTTACTGTGCCAGGCACTTAATGATTATTACTCTTTTGGACCTTCACAACAACCTTAGAAGGTAGGTATTATTTTTCCCGTTTCACAAATGAGGAAACTGAGGTAGACCAAGGTGAAGTGATTTGCTTAGAGTCACATAGCTAAATGTTAAACTCTAGTCTCCCCTGACTCCAGTGTTTTATCCACTGTGCCGCCTCTTTCAGGGCTTTGACAGCCCTGACATTCTACCTGTGGTTATAGCTCAATTTTTCTGATTTTTTTCCCTTTTTCAAAGAACCAAACCATCTACTCTTGATTTGCTGTGTATAGATAAGTCACTTCTTACATTATCTACCACTAATGTTTTAGGAAATTTGTTTTTTTTTAATTGATATGTTTTCCACAGTTCCCTATTCCACCTTACAAAATGCGTTCCCTAAAAAGGCAAGTAAACCTGTCTGATGATGTGATTTCCATGGCTACTTATTATTCCCAGACCAGTTTCTCCAGAAGTGTGCCATCAGTCAGTGTGTGGTCAGGGAATTCAAATGCCCTTTAATATCAATCCATTCAGACAAAATTGGGAAGGGGAGTTTGATACCTGAAACTCACAGACATTTCAACATGAAACAAATGACTTTTTGGATTATTGTATGGTATATTTGGGGTAATTCCTGCAACAGCTTGTTTGACCAAAACCTGGCTATATTTACTTGAGCTTAAAACCCTGTTTGGGCAAGTGTGTTCCCTGATTCTGTGCCCCTGGACTCCTCATCGTGATGAAGGCTGAAAGACTACAGATACTCTATTCAGTTCTTTGGGGTGTTTTCAGATTTCTAGACCTGTTCAGTCAGGATCTCTATCTCAGCCCCCTGCCCCTGAGAGTTCCTCTAGTGCTCTTCATTGTGATGGGAAACCAGGAGAGGAACACAGGACAGCCAGAGTGGAGGCAGTCACCAGTGAAGAGCTTCCTGAAAAAGGTAAGAAAGTCAGCCTCTGTCCAGGAGAAGAGAAGCTTTTATTGCTACCCTTTCATAAAGAATGCCCCAGCCAGGCTCTTGACTACTGCGTTTTGTCCTTCTGTCTTTGGAGCTTTGGATCTTTCAAATCCTACCTGGTTGAGTCTTGTGTTTCAGGCCATCTGGCTATGAAGAGGATAGCACCCTGTGATTTGGGGGGGCAGATTGTAAGTGATTATTGGGGTATTTAAGGCAGTGATTCTATCTCTAGCTTTGGTCATTGGCAGGAATAATGGAACTTTTATCAGTGTGACCATAGACATATTATTTAACCTTTCAAATCCTCACTTTGCCTAGCTGTATAGTGGCAGTAATATTGCCTGTGTTACCCCCCCCCCCCCCAATGGTTGTTATTGGGAGGGTGCTTTGTAAAATTTAAAGTAGAAATGTGTGGTGGTGTTTGGTGTACGTACATATGTATGTGCGTGCTTTACAGTTTGCGGCATATTTGGCATATGTTATTTCATTGAAGCCCACAAAAAAGGGAAACCTACATGGAGGGCTAGGAATGCCTCAGGACAAGGAGGGGGACACTTCCACAGAAGAAGCTGGGTGCATCTAAAGGCCAGTCAGTTGCAATGTCTGGGGTACCTTCTTCCAATGCCATAAAAGGACAATTTTATAGGTTTCCCCCCTAGGGTATCAGAGAGTGGGGACATGTAATCCTAGAAGACTTGAGCCCCCAGTGTCTGTTTGCATCTGTTTCAGAGCTAACTACTCTTACCCTTCCCTTTTGTGCTATGCAGATGATCTGGATGGGCTTCTAGGTGAGCTGCCTGAGGACTTCTTCTCTGAGGACAATGGCTGGTGAGGCAGGACCACAAGGAGCAGGCGTTGCCTTGTTAGTTGTGAATCAGGCATGGACATGTCTAACTTTGTGAGAGTGGATGAAGGCCAGGCTGTGTTCTTGCCTTAGCAGATAACCTTGTGAGCATGTCAGCTGCCCCTCCACTGCCTGTTTCCAAGAGAGCTCTCCTCATCTTCCAGGTCAGGGCATCTCCTTAACAGTTCCTGTCCTTGGAGACAATGGGAGTCTGATCTAGAATCCAGCCTGGCCCCAGAAAGCACTCGTTTCAATCGAAGACTTGTTTCCTTGTCTTCTTATCACTTTGGTCTCCATTCTTTGGATAGTTGGAGAGACAGGAACAAATGGGGACCTGTTTCCCCAGAATCTGGGTTTAGAACTGATGTTTGCCTCCATCACCTCCCCACCTGGGGTTAAATTATCAGTTTGTTTTATTTCAGAACCATGTATTCTGCTACTCTCATCCTGTCCCTGAAAAACTACTTCACTTAAGCCTGAATTATTTATTTTCCCCTAAAACAAGGTCTGTGCTACAGTCACTGTTTAATTTGTGCAAGAGGCTTTCAGGTTTAGGGTCAGGGAATTAGGGTATTGTGTCGTATTCTGAAATAAAGCATCGCACTGCTTGGCTCTGCCGTTGTCCTGCCAAATCCTCTTGTGATTTCAGCCTCTTTGGCTTCTTCTGTATGTCCTTGTATTTCCTATCCATTTTGATCCTGGGTGCCATAATGTCTTGAGGGAGGATTGAGCTCTCAGTCCAGAGAGCCTTCACAGAAGAGAACACTGGAACATTAGCTGTTAATCTCCTACTGCAGTGATTTCAGTAGTTTACTCCCAAATCAGGGACTCATCAAAGAGGAGGATAGGGCACAGTTCTTTATATTTGTCCCATCTCTAAATTAATGCAGTTGGGGAAAATAGAGTTGGCTTAACATCTGCTGCTCATTGCCAGAGAAGGAGAGGACCCAAAGGGTTATTAGGGACTTCTGGGCTTAGGTTTGAATTGCCAGTTTGCTCTCAAGGACCACCTTATTTAGGCCTGCAGCCTCTCTCTAAAACATAACTTCCCATTTTCTAAAATGTGTCTCCATTGTGAGGCTAAAAAGAGAAAAGGAAAGGCAAAAGGGGATGGAGGAGGCAATCAGTCATTCAATAAGCATTTCTTATGTTCTAAGTCTTAGACACTGTATTATAAAATAATAAATGAAACACCCCTATCACAGGGATCTTACTTTCTAAGGTGGGATACTACGAAGTGTACATATGTTTATGTGTGTATGTCTATTCAGAATAAATAGAAAGTTAATAAATACAAGTAACCAAATGTAATATTGCTTGGGAGGGAAAATATTGGAAGTTGGAGATATTAAGAAAGACTCCATGAAAATTTGGTGTTTGAGCTGAGGGTTAAAGGAAGTGGGAGATTCTAGGAGTCAGAGGTGAGGAAGATGGACATTTCAGGCATGAATAGCAGCCAATGCAAAAGCACAACGAGGTAGCCAGAGGGACTGACCCTTGTGCCATATTTGACACCATGACCTGCCCCTGATATACCTTTCTTACATGAATATTTTACTATAACTAAGCTGGTCTCTTTTCCATCCCTCAGATGTATATACACCTAACCACTTTTATCTCTACCAAATCTCCTGCCCCAATCTCATCTCTGCTTATCAGACCCCCATCTAGCTTTCAAGGCCCAGATCAATCTTGTCTCCAAGAAATTCCCTCAGACTCTTCCAACCCATAGGCCTTTCTCTTCTGAACTCTGTTTAACACATGTTAAAAGATACAAAGATGAAAAAAATAGCTGTAGAGTTTAAAGCTGGAAAGGACTTTAGAAATGTTCTTATTGTATGAAGGAAAAAACTGAGGTCCATGAAGTTGAAAGGACTTGTCCAGGTCATACCAATCAACATATTCAGGATTCAAATCCATTGCTGTTTTTCCTGTACCATAATACTTCTCACAAAGCACTTATTCTACCTTGCACTGTAGTTATTAGAGGTATGTGTCTAGGCCTTTCAATTACAGTGTAAACTTATTGAAAACAGTGATTGTGTCCTACATTGTGTTTCTCATGGCACCTCGCACAGAATCTGTGCTCAGTAAATGCTGAATGAAGCAGTCTCTGTATGTTGATAGTAATATGGGGACAGAAAAAATCCTGTTCCACTCATGTTGCTTAACTGCTTGGGGAGCATGAGAGATAGGCAAAGATACTCTGTGGGTACCACAAGGAGGGTACCCTTCAGTTTAGTGCTCTCTACTGGTCAAGGATGGGGAAGGTGCCAAGAGTAGATCTGGAAGACAAGGGTGCTGTTTCTGTTCCTTTCTCTAACAAGATTCCTACCCCCAACCACCAACCCCCATCCACAATTCACCTTGAGTGTTTTGTGCCCCTCCAAGAGAGGAAAGGAATACACACTACACACTTTGTCTCCCTCAGCCCCACCCTGCTTTACTGATCTCCAATCATGGGAATTCAGCTGTGGGTTGCTAACTGGTGCAACTAGATGGTTGGCAGTTTAATATACAATAACAAGTTCCAAGAGTTAATCATAGCTGAGTCTATAGAGGCATCTTTCTCTAATGATCTTTGTGGTCATGATCTCATTCCTGCACAAAACATATCAGAGGAGAGGGGAGGGATCCTTTACCTACCCACTCACTTCCTTAACTATCTACCCCTACCTACATGGGACAGGTGGAGCCAGAGGCAGGGTGTGGTGAGTGGGCTGGTTTGGAAAAAGAGTAAGATGATTGAGCCAAATCAGCCTTCCTCTGCTCAGGTGTTTATACCAAAGTAGGACCCAAGTACACTTATTAAGCAGGACTCGGGATGGGGTGGTAGGGGTGGGAAGGTTATCAGACACAGCTTTTGCAGGGAAGAAAGGCTGAAGGCAGAGAGCTCTGGATAGGTCTGAAACAAATAGAGGCCTTTAGTTCCCTCGGCAAGAGCACAGCATGGTGTATCAGGAGGAGGAGGCTCTCAAAAAGCTCAGGGTATCCAACAAGTTTGATTGCCCTTGGATTATATCGAGCTCCTGCTGTGTCTTTAGGATAACTGTGAAAGACGCCTCCCTCACATTAGGAGAGCTAGTAGAAGATGGATTACTGATCCCTTTACTGACAAATGCTGTTTCTTGGCGTCATTCCCTCGTCTAAAGGTGTCTAAGTAAAGCTGCCATCCCCTTGGGGAGAGATGAGTTTGCTGCACCGCTTCCTTGAATCTTGGTCCAATCCAAGAAGGAACGAACTCTAAACTATACCCCCAATAAGTGGTCATCCACTGTCTGCCTAAAGACCTTCTGTTTTACTTTTGGACAGTTTTTTACCTTCCTATAACTTCCAGGCACCTGGAAGTGATGAAATTTGCCAATTTGTGGGGACTGGAAGCTTGACCGAGGGAGAGAATGGACTGCTCTTTGGCCTTTTTCAGGCTATTTATTTGTCCCCTTATTTATTGCCTGAGCTAGAGGGAGAATGGAAGGGAAGGAGATAAGTGTAGGTAGTGGCTAACTGCTGGTCTTCTCCTTTTAAGTCCCTGTTATGAAGGAAACCTCACTAGGTTTTGCACTCTTGTTTTGTGTGGAGGCTGGAGGCATGTCTCCTTTTGCTAACTTTGGTGACTAATTCCATCTCCCTTTACTTACTGGATCTGTCAGTCATCCAAACAACTGATGAATGTCCTCCTGCAACTAGGAAAACCCAGGCTACTTGATTTCTTTTTCCTTCACCCCTGGACCTTGCCATGGGCATCCAGAAAGTAGCCTCAGCTGGGACCTTCTGTACCTATCAGCATGAAAGTAAACATGTTAATAAGACAGTGTGGCCTCTGGAGGGGGCTCAGGCCTATGGTTTTCTCTACTGGGACCATGACGCTGCACAAAACCTGTTGATCAGATTGCCAGGGAGGCCTATTTATAGCCTCAGCTGCTTTTGAACAAACAGCTTTGGCAAAGGGGGGCTTCTCAGAGCAGAGATGGTAATGTAGTGTGAGCCCAGTATTGCCTGGGCACCCACTCATAAATTGAGCCCACCACAGCATGGCGAGGGAGACTTTCCCCTTCACTTCTACTTTGCGCTCACTTCGCCTGCAGCAAGAGTGGCTAGAATGGGAAGATTGGTGCCGGGCAGCTGCCCGGCAGCGCTACAACCGGAGGTTCCCTCCAAGCATTCAGACTCAACTTACTCAAACCCCTTGCTATTGCCGGGATCCAACTGTCCATAATGCCCTGTTTGTGGGTGATCTACAACGGATCCAGGCCCTGTTCCAGGATGAAGCAAGAGCCAACATGATTGTGGAGATTGTCAGTGACCAGCTGGCTTGGTCGGCTGAACTGGGTAAGGGGCATCAAGAAGGTGCCTAAGTGGGTAGAAAGAGGGGAATGAAAAGAATGTCATTGGGTAAGAGTTTTAGACACCATTCCCTACCTGCTGCTGGTATTGACACCAAGATGTGTCAGTACTTTCTCCCCTTAGAGAATGTTCCCAAAGTTCTTGTGAATGCTGTTCAGCTTACCCCTCCGTACCTCGTTTTTTTGGTAGAGGAACAACAGTGACCTGTGACAGCCTGGCCAATGCCCAGTGTTTCATCTGGTATATTGAGGATTTTCCTCGCCATCTTGGTAGAAGATGCTTCATTCTGTCCACTCCATAGTCCTGTTCTCATGCCCTTTGAGGGAAATAGTTGTGTCCATCCCTTTCCTGCCTCTCCCAGTTTAGTCTTTATTCTGCTCATGGCCCTTTTTAATGATATGTATCTCTTGCACCCCCTTTCCCAGGTCTCTGGGTACTGACCCCAAAGACCAAGCAGACGACCCCATTACAAATTCTGGCAGCCCGAGGTTACACCAACTGTGTCCGCCACCTGATCCTTCAGGGTGCTGATCCAAATGCCCGAATTGGGGGCCAGACAGCCTTGCATGAAGCCTGTGCCCAGGCCCAGCCAGACTGTGTGAAGTTGCTGCTTGATTTTGGAGCCAATGCTAATGTTCTGTCAGAGGAAGGCATGGCCCCCCTCCACCTGTGTACTACCCCTGCATCTTTACGGTAGGTTCCTTTGGGGCTGAGATGTCACTTGACATAGAATAGTTGAATCATCATTCATAGTTTTATGTTTGTTTTCATTTTGTTTCCCTACTAGACTGAAAAACTCCCTGTGGGCAGGGACCGTGTCTTTTTCTTTGTATACATATCCCAGTGTCTTGCAGAAAGGAAGGCAAATTCTCTTGCCCAGCAGAGCTCCAGATTTCCATAGGACACAGGAAAGGAATGTTGGCTAAGGGAACTTAGGGAAGCTTCTGGAATAGGGAAGTCCAAAGCACAGCTAGAGGAAGAAGCTGGCCAAGGGAGTCCCTGTACAAAGGATGCTGATGAGCTTCTATATCCGCCATACTTTGTAGCTCTAAAGACTTTCAGACTTCTTGGATTCTCACTTTATCCGGAGAGTTTGGAGGGACTTAAGCCAAGGGGTTTAGGATCTCTGGTAGGGAATTTATTCTGGTTTTCCTGTTACCCCACCAGATGTGCCAAATTACTGCTGGAAATGGGAGCATCCGTGAACCTGGCCTCAAGGGAAAGTAAGGTCACACCCTTACATGTGGCTGCTGGTCGGGGTTTAGAGGAACATGTTAGCCTTGTACCTTCAGTATGGGGCTGATGTGGCCTTGCGTACAGGCCAAGGAGAGACTGCCCTCAACTCAGCTTGTGCTGGGGCTGAAGGGCCAGGACAGCAGCATGAGGTGGTGGTCCAGTGACTCCTGGAGGCTGGGGCAGATCCCCGGGCAGCAGGCCGAAAGCGCCACACACCACTCCACAATGCCTGTGTCAATGGTTGTGAGCATCTGGCAGAACTGCTGCTGTATCATGGGGCAAAGGCTGATGCTCCCAATGGGGCTGGACACACACCCATGGACTATGCTCTACAGGCAGCTGAGGACGTCCCTGACAGGAAGCCTGAGGTCCTCATCGCTGCCCTACTGGACTATGGGCTCAGCCCATCCGCCCAGAGGTGATGGAAAACAAAGGGATGGGACAGTCCAGGGGGCAGGAGGCAAAGGAGGGAAGGCCAGGTCTGGGAGGCATGGAGTATAAGGGTATGGCTGGATATTAGCCTTTGGGGCCAAATGATGCTGTCAAGAAGAAAGCCAGTCAGGGGAGGACAAAAGAAAAGAATGTCCTAGAGGTTCTATTACCTTGACCCGGGTGATGGCTTGGCTTATCTCTTCCTACGTCTTTTCTAACTCCTAGTACTTGTTATGTGCCTAATTTGGGGTGGAAATAAGGAGGTAGGGATTGAATTTTGAGGGGCCCAGCGGATAAGGAAGAGGGAAAGCAACTGGAAGCTAGAAGGTTAGGGAACATGCCTTAGTAGAAAAATAAATGGAGGTATGGAAAAGGGAAGGAAAAAACCCTAATCATATCCTACATTCTGCCTACCTAGCCCCCTCAAAACAAGGTTGGAACTAGGTTTCAGGAGATGTGATCGAACTCACCTGGCCCTAGGGTAAAGGGATGATGAGGAGTGCTTCCTTCTAGTGTTCTATCCTCTGCCCTCCTCCCACAGATGCTGAAGCTGTGTGCTTCATCTCCACAAGCCCTGGAAGTACTGCTCAATGCCTACTCTTGTGTCCCATCTAGTGAAACCTGGGCAGAGGCCGTTCCCCCAGAGCTGTGGCAGGTATGTCTGACAGTGTCTCCTGTGAGCTTAGCCTTATGCAAGGCACAAGGGAAGAGGTGGAGACCTCACCTCCAGAGACACCCTTACCCTGAGACGAGACACAGAGGTGTCTGGACACAGTTCTGACCATTACTGAGTAGAGGGAGAAGAGCTAGCAAGTAGTTTTAGCCATGTAAGACCTACTTACTTGTAGGAGGGAATTGGGGAGGTGTGTTGGAAAAGATGGAGGAGGTCCTCGTCAGAAAGAATAAAATATAAAGAATTGACTACATGAGAAGTATCCCAGACTTCTCTTAAGAACCTAAACAGACCTTTCCTCCTCTCCTACCCTTAACCCTCCACCACTCCCTCGGATGAGTGCTCCCTTTTGTACCTCTTGCCCAGTTATATTTCATAAATCATCAGGGACCCCTAAGATTGGGGGTGGGCAGTGCCCATCTCTCCATCTAACCTAGATTGTCCCCTAATGGGACAGCTGTGAGGCAAGGATACTGAGTGAATTAATTTTCTCTCTTGACTTAGAAACATGAAGCCTTCTACAACTCAGCCTTCCAAATGGCAAACCAGCCCCGGAGGCTGCAGCACCTGGCAAGGCATGCCCTCCGGAGCTACCTCAAGAACCATTGTCGCCTTGCTGTATCCCAGCTTCCACTGCCCCCTGCCAGAGGACTACATGCTTCTTCGGATTGAGGGATGAATTCAGTGAGCTTGAGTTGGGGAAGTTTCTGGATGCCCAGGTCCTGTTTGTGGCTGTTACAACCCTTCTCATTTAGAGGAAGGAGCTCTTGGAGAGCAGTGGTTCTCAGCCTTTTAAGCCCATGGAACCACTGAAATAGAGCAAAGGACACCATGGAGAACCTCCTCCCCCTCCCCCAAAGCCACAATTAACGGGAAGGATGCTCAATGGGAGTTTTTATTAAACAAAAGCAAAAAACATGACAAACCTAAGTATGCATGTTGTCATAACAAACGTGAACCCCTCTCACAGACTGTGGAGGATCCTTCACAATGACCATTTGTCAAGACAGCCAGTACTGGTAGGCACCTGGTGCTTGGGGAGAAGTGGAGGGTGGGAATCTTAGGGCTTGATTCTTCTGTCTCTTAAATGTAAAGGGCATTACTTTGGGTACCACTACAGAGAAGCTAGAACCCAAAGTACTTCCTGCTTATCACCTCCTGGATAGAAGCAACTGACAAATGAGTAGCCTGTGTCATTGACTCTTAAGTCTTGCACCTCCATATCTATCTTCCTGTTCCCCTGGCTCCCAATCAAGGCACATGGCTTGTATCAGATGCCTCAGTTTCTATTCCATTCCCATTCTGGAGGGGTACGAGACGGTTTGGCCTGGGACCGGAGTTTCTTGATGTGAAATTCTACTCCTTGAAGTTTTGGAGAAAAGAGGTTACAGAGACCCCTCAAAGGGAGTGGCTGAAGGGAGCTGGAGGGGTTGCCCGTTTCCTCTCTAGGCCAGACCTCCAAACTGCCAGCTGGCTTTCTCATGCTTCCTGCCTCCCAAAGCCGCAGCCTTGATAGGAGGCCGATGGCTGTTCTGTGTGAACAATCAATGATCGCATAACAGCCGTCCTCATTTTCACTTTCATTGGGGAGAGGGTGTGAGTTGGGTAGAAAGGTGGACAGACAGAACGGGACAAAGATCCAGAGAGGACTGTGGCAGGAAACTAGGCAGTCCTCGGCCCTGAATTAAAATCCTGGCTCTACCGGTGAAATACAAATTTCAGAATTAGTATTTGTTGAAGTTTAACTCGGCCCGTTTCCCTTTCTGTAAAATGAAGGGGTGGGGGTGTCGGGGTGTTCGACTAATGTTCTCTGGACAGTCCCCTTCCAGCTCTTACTCCTCTGATCCTAATGCCAGCAGTGTGACTGAGCAAATCACTTCCCCTCTAGGGACTTCGGTTTCCTCATCTATAAAATGGGGATTAGACAAGAGCCGTCTTTAAGGATCTTTCCAGCAGGACTGAAGGGGCGGAGGACCCCACCGAGCCGGGCCTGCCTACTCGAGGTCCTTCGGGCTCACACCCAAACAAAACAAGGATGCGCTCTGTCTCCGCCCCTCGGTACGACCTATTGCTGCTGCTGGCCATGCCCCGCGGAGGGTCCCGCCCCTCTCCCTACTGGCCTCTGCCGGCAGTTTCCCCGGAAGTCGGCTTTTCAAATGTACCCAGTTACAGTGGCTCCTATCCGCGGCAACGGCGGCGGGGAGAGGGCGGAGGCGGGACTTCCCGTCTCGCGTCCAAGTAGCTTCCGGCGCGAGCCGGAAGACCCGGTCTTGGAAGGAATCCGGGGCTGCTGATGCCCCCCCCCCCCCCCCTCCCCCGGACGGGCAGGTGAGATCCGGGACTGTCCCGGAGCATCCAGGACGCCTGGACAGGTTAGATGAGGGCCCTCGGAGAACCGCCGTCGGGCTGGTCCCCCTGCCCCGGTGCCGGGCGTTCCTCCCCTTTCTCCAGACGGTACCCTCCATTTCCCAGGACCCCCCGCGGCCGCCCCTCGGCCCCTCCCTCCTGGCCCCGCCCCTGCCCCAGCTTGAGGGGGTAGGGTGGCAGGGCGTGACCTCCGACCCCGCCCCGGGAGCGTTCTTGGCGCTGGGAGGCAAAAGCCGGGTCAGGCCTGGGTCCTGAATACGGGCTTCTACCCAGCTCAGTTTCCGAGGGAGCCAGGAGGGAACTGGCCCGGAGCTGCCCCTTTGAGGCGGGGTCGAGTCCGAGCCCGGGGAGAAGGAATGGGTGGGCGAGGGAGCCTCCTCCGAGGGGGTCTCTCCATCCAGCTAGCAGTTCAAGCCCCTCCTTCGTGCCAGGTGCCATACCGGGCCCCTACTGGGATGCCTGCCCTCGGGGCGCTTACCCCAGTTCTGCTGAGTGGTGGAGGGGGCAGGGTGTGTGTGTCCTGGTGGATTGCCTTGGGGTCCTGTGTCTTGTGCCCAGAGGGAAGAAGCCCGCGGTCCCATTGGACTCAGCTTCCTAATGACCGCCTGATAAGGAGAATACCCCCGGGGCAGGTGGGGTCCCAAGGGGCATCTCCGAACTCAAGGGAGGGCCCAGGGCTGTGTCCCCTCCTCCAGCCTGGGTTTGGTCTGCCCTCACACTTCTCTCGGAGACAGTGACAACTTTCCTAAGCCTACAGTATTTTATGAGACCTTAAAACTGTGTTCCCAGCACTTTAGGGGCAAAGGGGAAAGGAAAGGTCAAAGTTTGGGAAGCTTTAGGTGACAGCATTGTGTCCTTGTTCATCAGAGGCAACTTAACTTAGGCCCTTTACCTCTCCCAGAGATCCTCAAAACACTCACTGGTGAAGAATCTGGTATGATCCAGGTCCCAAAGAATGTTTCTCCTTCTCCATCTTAATGTTTAATGCAGAGAGACCCTGAGGCTTGGGATTATAAAAGAGACCCAAGAAGGAATTGTATTTCCTGGTATTTGGAAGTTTGAGGTTCACATTGGAGGACAGGTTTTATTCTTGGTTGTAGAGGATTCTTCCCTCCATATGTGTACCAGAGTCCATTTTCCCTTGAGTTGGGACAGTTACAACACAGACACAGGAGATAACAGTTGCCCTCTCCAGGCCCCACCTAATACTCTCCTCCTTGTGCCCCTGCAGCTCAGACCCAGTGAGAATTCCAGCCATGGAACCACCTGATACCACCCTCATTGAAGGCGTGGGCAATGAGGTGACAGTGGTGGTGGGTGTGGTGGTGCTGGTGTTGGCCCTCATACTGGCCTGGCTCTCCACCTACGTGGCAGATGCTGGCAATAGCCAGCTCCTGGGCACCATTGTGGCAGCTGGTGACACCTCTGTGCTCCGTCTTGGTCACGTGGAACACCTGGTCGGGGGGCCAGGCACCTCGGAGCCAGCTGAGGCCACCCATCTTGAAGAGGGTACTGAGGAGAAAGCTGAGGAGGAAGGTGGGGGGGACTCAGCAGGTGAGCCTGGTGCAGGGGGCGGGGTTGAGCCAGGCCTCGACCACCTGCTTGACATACAGGGGCTGCCTAACCGGGCAACTAGTGGTGAGGGCAGCAGTCCAGAAGCTTCCCTGAGGTCTGAGGGTAGCACCCACCTTCTGCCTAACCCTGGTCTCATCAACGTTCGGCTCAAATTCCTCAATGACACAGAGGAGCTGGCTGTGGCCAGACCTGAGGACACCGTGGGCACCCTCAAGAGGTAAGCAAGGGAAGATGGGTTCCTGACCCTTAGGTAGGAAGACTGGCACAAGACCAGCACACCTGAGAGGTCTCTGAGAATGTGCAATTAAGCTATTCTCCCTTCATAAATTTTTCTCTTTCTGTCCCCCAGCTGTGTTCATCATTCTGACTTTTGCCTCCTGTTTTCATAGCAAATACTTTCCTGGGCAGGAGAATCAGATGAAACTGATTTACCAAGGCCGCCTGCTGCAGGATCCAGCTCGAACCCTGCGCTCCCTAAACATCACTGACAACTGTGTAATCCACTGTCACCGATCACCCCCAGGGCCAACAGCCTCTGGCCCCTCTTCACTGCCCACTTCTCCCACCACAGAGCCGCCTGGTCTCAGCGTCAATGTGGGCAGCCTCATGGTGCCTGTATTTGTGGTGCTGCTGGGTGTAGTCTGGTACTTCCGTATCAACTACCGACAGTTCTTCACAGCGCCTGCCACTGTTTCTTTGGTAGGGGTCACTGTCTTCTTCAGCTTCCTGGTTTTTGGGATGTATGGACGATAAAGACACCGTGGGGGTGGGAAGAAGAGCCACAGTCTTCCTTCCCCTTCCTATTTCCCTGCCCAGAGTTGGGTGCCAAGGACCCCAGGGCCAGTGGTGGTCGGTAAAAGGGATGTGGGCCCTCCATGGGAGGTAGGCACATGGCCTCTTCCATGCCCTCAACTCTACCCCAACCAGGGTGACCATGCCCCTTCCCCTGCCCATTAACAACTCTCAGGTAGAAATGAGGACTCCACCCCCCACCCCCCAAAGACACACATACCCCTAATGCTAGTGTGATTGCCCTTCCCTTGGGTGGGCTCTGTGCTGATGGTCCCATTTGTCAGAGGTACAGGCTCTTAGGTGACCCTAAAATATAGAGGGGGCCCTTTGCCAGCTGCCCCCATCTCTTCTGTGTGCTACCAGCTTTGCACGCACTGGAGCTCCTGCATGGCTGCTCTCTATATTGGGCAGCCAGCAAGGGGAGCATAGCAGTACCCACAGCATGCATCTGTCAGGGGTGACAGGGCCCCTGTGCCTAGTCATCAGCTGAACCACCTCCTCTTGTTTCTATGGTCAAGTCAGTAGTTTCTTTATATGACCAAATCTAGTCAGTTTCAGGAAGGGGGTGGGCAGGGCCAAGGTGCCTCATTGGATCAGATCTTCTCTTCAGTCCCTTGGCAGTAGCAATAGTAGGATGGTTCACATTCTGGAATTTCCAAGGTTCTCCCCTTTTCTAGAGCATTTTGCTTGCGTAGTTGTTTTTTTACAAAGCCCTTTACAATTGAGACAGAACTCTTGAGAGTCAAAAGGCAAAACCCTGGGATCAAGAAGTGTAGGAATAGGGCTAGGTCTGCTACTGCCTCAAACCCATGACCAGGACACCATGAAGAAATGTCTGCACTATCATGCCCTCTGTGGTTGAAATAACTTTGCCCTTGTGGCATGAAGACTTCTGCCCCTGTGGCTCTTAACTTGATGGCCACTGCCTGTGACTGAATAAAGTTTTGCTTTTGTGACCAGCCTTGGTCACTCAAGTTGCCTCTGGGCTTTCATTGTGTTCACAAGTGGGTTGATCTCCAGCCCTTCCCCCAGAGTGATGGTGGAGGATGAACAAGCATAGTTAACAACAGGAAAATGCAATTTATTTACACCAGCAGCCATGGGGGAATGGGGAATACACAGCGTTTACGAAGTTAGCTACCTGTACAAGATGGATTACATATGCAAAAATAAAATTTCAAAACCACAGGACAGCAACACCCCCTCCCTCCCAATGGCCCCAGCATGCATTAATGCCAGGCAGGTGGCCCTTGGGCATGCAGGGGGGGAGTGATGCATGGAAGGAGAAAAGCCACCGGCCACACACACAAAAAAATCAATACAGAACCCCCACACACATACTCGACGTGATAGGCTACAGGATGGACAATACATCTAGCTGGGAACTGGGGGAAGGATGGGAAGCAAAATCCACATATCCTGTTACTAGAGAAAGGGAAGGGGAGGCCGGGAAAGCTCCTAACCCAGCAATTAAAGGGCAATAAGCCCTCTTTCCCCAAAGGGAAAGAAATTGTTCCCTAAAGATCCCAGCTGGGCTGGGCTCATCATATAGCCCAGCAGGGACTGGGGCTGTGCCCAGGGAGGTGAACTATGGTTGGGCAAGTCAACATCGGGAAATTTCCCAACCAACTTCCTAGCTCTCCCTCTACAGACAGGAAGGGGAAGGTAGGAACCACATGGGCCTCAGTATAGTAAAAGGAGCATCACCGGGCCCTGGGAGCTACAGCCACCTCTCAGGTGGTGGGGGTTCCATGCCCCCACCCAGCACATTTGCCCCTTCTTCTCCAATACCAACCTACTTCCAAGACATGATTTGGAAGGGCTAAGGGGCACTGGGTTCCCTCCTATAAAGGGGGAGGGATTGCCCTGGGCCCAGCCTCTACTATAACACACACAGGTTTGGCTTTATTTCTCCCTTTTATAAACAAAACAAAATTCTTGGGTTAAAAACCAATCTGTAACCAGGCCCAGCCAGGGAGTTGGAGATGGTGGGTTAAGAACTGGGGGGGGGGTCCCCCAATCTGCTACTTCTGCTAGCTATCTAGAACCCACCCAAATTTGTTAATCCATTCCTGGCTACTAATGCTAGCATCTAGTAGGCCAGATCATTGATGGATTTCCACCCAGCCCCCCCGCCCCATCCTGGAAGGAAAGGAAAGATACATGCCCACCCCCTGTAGGGTTTCTCAGGATATTGTCCATTTCAAGTTTAGCAGTATTCCCACCTACTTTCAAACTGATAAGCATCCCAGTACCCCAGCCCTGACCGGTCTGTGTGGCAAGGTGGAGAGAAAAGGAAATACTTTCATGCCAATTTTGCAGGATGTAATGGGCAATTATCTACCACATCTCTTTCTCCTCTGGTACAAGCCTATAGGCACCACATCTACCCTCTTCCCACCTACTATATAAGATCAAGACTCTCTGCAAAGGGTCAGATTACAAGTTCAGAATAAATAATTTGGGGGGGGGGGAAGCTAAGAAGGAAAGGCAAGAGATGAACTAAAGCACATAGGAGTGAAAGAGGGCAGCAAGCAGCAAATAAGGACCTGGGGAGTCCTATCAGGACAAAAGGGTAAAAGCAAGGGGAACTTGGGGCTACCCTGAGGGTGAGGCTGGGCCCTTTCCCAGGGCAGGGGATGAGGTAAGAAAACATTTCAAATAAAGCAGCACCGTTCCCACTCACTTTGGAGCCCTGTCCCCCAAGGGTTCTGGAATTTAGGGAAGGGAGAAAAGGAAAGTTCTAATAAGTAGTTTCCCCTTCCTCCCTTTTCCCTTCCCATTCCCTGAAGCCAGAGGTTTCTGGCATCCCCCCTTGGCTCTCCAACAAAGGGGCAGCTCCCATGGCCCAGGTGGCCCTAAGATACTGAGGAGAAAGGTGGAGAGGGGAAGCAGTCTGAACTGCCCAAGAAAGAAATACTCTGTGCCTACCCACCCACTCCAGGAAGAGGGGTCACTGGCCAGGACTCTGGAAATGGGCAGCAGAGTAGCCCCCTCAGCCACAAGCACCAGACCCATTCACATTGTGGAAGGCAGTCAAGAGGCCTCTCTGGGGCTCAGTTCCCCATGCACAGCCCCCTGGATAGCCACAATGTGCCTTCCATGGAATTTCATTCAATCCCCAGGGTGAAAGGCAGGCAGTATATGCACCCTAGCATGGTATACAAGTCTGGCCCCCTCTCCTCACAATCCCAGCTGGACATCCAGGAAATCACAGAATAAATAGAAAAACACTCTCCCCTGAAAAACTCGTTCAAGGCAGAGCATGTCCAGGTCTGAATCCTGCACGCCTGAGGGTCGTGCACAGTCAATAGGATCCTGCCATCATGCTGTGGTTCAAACCAGGAGTTGGCATGACTCCTCCCCATAATTCACAACCCCAAATCTCTGGCCTTTGCTGAAGGCTGCCACCTGTCAACCAGATTTGGAGGGGTGAGGAGGAGGGGAAGATTGGCCCAAATAAGGGAACACCCTCCAGCCTCTGGTCAATTGATGTCATCATAGATGCTCGGTGTGGGGGGCGCAGGGGGCTTTGGCTTCTTCTTCTTGTTGGAGCTGAGGCCTGGAGCTGCCCCCACTAGACTCAGGTGGGGTTTCTTTTTCTTGGTCTTCCTCGATTCGGAGTTATTAGTACCTGAGGGAGAAGGCATTAGAGAATAAATCTAAGGAAAACTACTTGAAACTGCCCCAGTTATATAAACTGTAGGGCAGACATTTCTACACTTCTACTCCCCTTGTTGGACAATGTGCCGGGCACAGGGAAACTAAGAATTCTTTACTGGCCCCCAACCAGTTTTTCCCACCCCCCAGCCTGGTTCTCACTCGTCTTGGAAGAAGCAGAGTCAGAGGGTGAGAGATCAGAAGAGCCGTCCCACTGTAGTCGGCTTATCAGGGCCTGGCTCTCAGCCACATCAAAGCTGTCGTTTTCTACAGAACCCTCTGCCTCAGGCAAAGGGCTGGAGGTGAGAGGGATATTAGGGACACTGGTCATAATCTGAGGTCACTTCCCACCCCTACCCTAACCCCAATGTCCCTTTACAATTGCTGCTTACGCTGAGGGGCCCAGGAAGTAAACACGAACAGCCCGTCTCTGCTCATCTGTGTGCTGGGGGCAGCGAAGGGACCTGTGAGGGAAATGTTCATGACAGCCCAACTGTGGCTAGGAAACTCAGACAACTACACTGTTTGGGTTCCCTGGACACATCTTCTCTTGGTAAAGGAGGAAGGTTTGTATAGAAAGATCTGGTCCCTATACTGTGCAACAAAGTATGAATACTGAAGTTTTACCTACAATGAATGGCAGAGTGTATCTTTATGATTTCACACCAAAATAGAGGGACTCATTCCCAGAGACATCTGAAACCCACAACCCCTCTCAAGGGTTGGAAGAGAAGACAGATAATGCTATTTAGCTTGGCACTCCTTGGAGGATAGAGGAGCAAGTGCTCCACACTTCCCATAGCTCCACCCACCCCTCTGCCCCCAGCCCTTGCTTACCTAGTGCACATCTTCTTTGTGTGTTCAGAGATCACCCCACATTGCTGTAAGAAGAACACAAAAGGCAAGGTGAGGACAAAAGGATGAGTCTATGCCATATTACTAAATAGTCCCTCCTCCCTAAATTCTAGATCCCACTTAAATGGATCTTAAAATGACAGCAACCCCATCCCTTCCTCCCCCAATCTCCAAATCAGAAGAGATGAGGCTGCTAGCCAGATGGAACCATTGGGAGAGGGCTACCCTGCCACTACCTTGACCTCCTCCATAATTTTTCTCTCACTTCACACCTTCCCAGACCCAGATACCTCCCCTTCCTAGGGTCTCACTGTGGTAAGCAGGGTTCGAAGCTCCTCAGGACCTAGGGTTTCATAATTGATCCCAGAAGAGTTGCTATACTGTGAAAAAATTAGAGGAGGCCAGTGAGAGGGAAAATGGGAAGAGTTAATAAGGCACTAGTTGGTATATAACATCCCTTAAGTTGCAAGGTTTTATGATCACAGTTTTTCAAGTAAATTCTTTCAGCTGCACATGAGAGGAAACTAGGTGGGAGGGGGTCCCCAAACCACTCACTTCTTGCTGTTAGAATATCATGCAATTTGCCCTAATATGAGGAGCAACACACTCCCAACTTGGGCCATATGACTCCATACAGAGAAAAATTCACTCCACCCAAGGATTAAAAAAATGTAGAACTATCAGAGATAGGATTGGCCCTACTCACCTTAAAAGGATCTGAATTGCTGCTAAGTTCCCCTGAAGAAGAAAAAACAAAACAGGAGGGGGATTGGACACAGGTATAGGTAGATGGACCTATAAATAACCTGAGAGAGGATGTGGGGATGACAGAAGGGTCACTGACTGTCCCAGGATGGCTTCCTTAGTCTTTTATCCCCAAAGCCACAGCCTGTAGTCCTCCCTGACCCCACTTACCATTTTTGTGTTTTAATGACTTGGACCTTCGAGGGGAGTTGGGGTTCTGGAAAGAGAGAAAAGGATTAGGGTACAATGGAACAAAGAAGCAGGAAAGATAAAAGGGGGCTGACATAAGAACATCCCAAGTTCCCACTCCCCCAATTCTTCTCCTCTCTCTGCCCTAGAACTTAAATACCCTGTTGCCAGGTCAACCAACGATACCCTTAGCCTGGAGCCCACAAAGGCTCCTTGAGAGCCCAGAAAGAAGTATTACAGCCTCAGTGTACCCCCCCAATCCACCATTCCTCTATCTGCCCATCTCTCACCTTGTCTGATTTTCTCTTCTTTGCTATGAAGAGAAAAGGAAGATGATTGCAATTACCTGAAGTTTCCAAATCTAAGGTCCCACAACGAAAAGCACAACATCCTCACAACAGAACCATGAACTGAGCACTGCCCCCCACCCCTGCCCCGAGATTCCCCAGGCAGATCCACACCACCTTTCTTCTCCGAGCCGTAGAACCAGTCATTGTCATTGATATCATCATTGTCTTCCTGGTCACTCTCAGACTTGTTCATATTGTTGCTGCTGGCAATCCTGTCCAGAGGAGACGGGAGGCAGTTATGGAGACACCCCCTCCACTGAGAGCTTCCCTCCGGTCTCCTCCTCTGCCTCTCTCGGTGCCTGCCCACTTACCGACGGTTGGCAATGCGACTGCTGTTCCGGCCCATGCCTAGACACTTCTCCAGGTGGGGAGCAAAGCGGGAGGCTGCAATGCTTCGGCTGCAGTTGGGGCAAACACATTCCTTGTTCTTCCACTGATTGTATACTTGCCCAAAGATATCCACTCCAGGCTGGTCTACAATCTCTGGGGAGGTGAGAGTCACAGAGATCAGGGTAAGAAGGAGAATCCTTTAGACACCTTCAGTAAATAGCCCTAATTTCTTTTCTTTTTTTTTTTTTGGCCTTTTTGGAGAGCAATTGAGGTTAAGTAACTTGCCCAAGGTTACATGGCTAGTTTTTTTGTGTGGTTGTTAAGTGTCTGAGGCTGGAACCGAACTCCAGTCCTCCTGACTCTAGGGCCGGCGCTTTACTCACTGTGCCACTAAGCCGCCCCAAATAGCCCTAATTTCACATACAACTACCCCTTGAGCTATGACATGCAGCTCCTCATGGGCAGGGATGGACACAAGTGACTGGGGGAGAAAGGAAAGGCTTGCTGTCACTAAGGAAGGCTCTGAACGTCATATCTGTACCCACCACAGGGCTCAGCAATCATGGTGGAGATGGAACAGGCAGGAAAAGGAAACCAATCCTAAGCCAGGACCACAACAAAGAATACACTCCCACCTGCACATCCCTACCCTGTTTACTTGCCTCCTGCACCCCAACACTCCCCCCCCACACACAGATCAGGAAAGCCAAGGCTGTTTTTAAAAGCAGTAGGTCTTTTCAATTTCTACTCAGGTCCTAGCCCAGGTAGAGTTTGTCCATAAGATCCAGCCCCATACCACAACTGATCATAAGAACCCCAAGCCACAAAGCAAAGCAGATTATTCTGCTCAAGGGCAAGGTTAAGTCTATGGAGACAAGAAGTAAGCCTCTAGGTTAGACCTGTATTGTTCCACCACCTGAGTCTCACCAAAGTCCTTCATGCTGTCAGGGTCTGTGTCATCCAAGAAGAAGTAGCCACACTTGACAGCCCGGTGCACCTCAAAGCAGAGTCCCAAACAAGCATCTTCCACCAGGTCTGTATAAATATCATGAGCGATGGCCTGGGCCCCACGAAAAAACAAGAGTGATTAAAGGGGACCTTTCTATTTTAGCATTATTCCCTAACATTACCTACAACTGCTTCAGATCCAGGCACAAGAGGGCCATCCTCCATTTTGAATTCCTAATTTTTTTTTTCTCCTAGTTCTCAATTATTCTTTTCCCCAAAGAAGTGACACCCAAATTCCTGGAGCCTAAGGTTAAGAACTGAAAGGACTTTAGAGATTATCTAGTCTATCCTCAGAACATTTAATTCAACCTCCTCATTTTTCAAAGAGAAAAACTTACTTTTGGAAAGTTGATGTGACCTGCTCAAGGTCACACAGGTAGAAAATAGCAAATGTACAATTTGAACCCAAGCCTAAAACTCCAAATCCTTCAGTGCCCTTTCTACCATATCACCATGCCCAATGGCTTCTCTCTGCTGCTGATATCAAATATAGATGTCCAGAGAACAAAGATGAAAGAAAAACAGATGGGAGAGTCCTCACCTCCAGCTTGCTGTTATCCAGGCCAGACAAAGACATTTCCTCCATTTTCATTTGCAAACTCTCCTGGAGAAGACGTTCTGACTGCTCATAGCACAGCAGGCGGCAACACAGCTGTATACATTGAGAAGTGGGGGAGGAAGGATAGTTTAAGTCCAGAGCACCTCTCCTAGGTCTTGTCCCTCCACTCCCAGTTCCCCTCTCCCTCCACAATTTACTGATCCCTGGGTCTTGCACCTTGTTTAAGAATATTCCTTCAGAAGCTGAAAACCTTAAGCCATTTCAACTTTCCCAAAGTGTATGGGGGGGGGGGGAGAAGGGATGTGGAAGGTAGGAAATTAAACAGATTCCTAAGTGTAACCCTTTCCACCAACATACATACATACATTTCATCCCCAGAGTGACTTCTGCTCTGCCATGGTGGCCACAGAAAGCAGGGACCCATGTCACTTCACTTTAGGTAACTCCCTGTCCTAGACCTTTGCTGAATTCTCACATAAATGTAAAGGAAGAAGATATCTTAGGGATTTTCTAGTCCAAGCACTTCACTTTACAAATTAAGACATTGAAGCCTAGAAGAGTTAAATGACTTACCCAAAGTCATTGTAACTGGCAGGACCCTGGGTCTCTTCTCATAAAGCAATGAAGCTAACCTTGTAAAAGGGCTAAGTTAAAGGAGCATAGAACAGTGCTGAATTTTTGCATTATACTCCAGAGCAATAGATTTTGCAGCGCAGAACCAGGGTTTTAATCTTAGCTCTACCACTTGATACTTGTGACCCTAGGCAAATTATTTAACCTACTAACCTAAGGGCCTCCCTCTCCTTATCTGTAAAGTGTAGAGGGTGGAACTGAGGAACTCTTAAATTCTTTCCAGCTCTGTATCTACTATTCAGCATAGATTGAGGATTAGAAGCTGGGAATGGGAAGGAAGACTTCCCCCACCCCCCAACCAAGCAAGCCCAAGACTGAAGACAGCATGGCAGAAAGCAATAACCTATTTCACTGGTTCCCTCCTCCCAACTGTGGAGTCTCTAGATGTGTCAAGCAGGGGGGACTGAGAATAAACCTGGGCTTGTGAATGGTGGTGGGTTTGGGCTTCTTTTCTTTTTTTTTTAAAGAAGGAATGAGAACAGAGCACTAAGGTTGGGGGATGTTAGTTTTTCTCTCCCACCTTCCCCAGTACTGCATTGATGCTGCATCACACTGGGGGGGAAGGAGAGGGAGGAGCCCAGGCCACACAGGTTCCCATCATCACTACCCAGTCCTGGGGAGAAACAAGGTCCTGCCGCATCCCCCCAACTTCCCAGGAAGGGGCAGACACCCTGTAGGGCCCCGCGGGAAGGGGTGCTCCAGACTGGGGGCTCCGGGTGGCTATTGTCCTAGCCCCTCAGGGCACCCTGGTCTTCCCTCCCAAACAAAGGGAACCCCCTTCCTTGGGCCTGGGGGCCTCCCCCACCCCAGGGCAAGCGAGGGGAGTGGGGGGGGTAGGAGGGGAAGAGGGCAAGCCACACCCCGGGACCGAGAAACACCCACTGCTTCCGGGACTTGGGGGAGGGGCGGGGAAGAGAACACGGCACTGGCGGCAGCGGGTCAGAGGGCGCAAGGGTCAAGGGTCAGGGGGCGGAGCCATGGGACCCCAGGCCCCTCCCCCCTCACTCACCCCGCCCGGATGGCTGCGCCGGGGCCCCAGGACCTCTCAGGGTCGCGTCCTCCAGCGGCGGCGACGGCGGCGGCTGCTGCTGCTGCTACTCCTCCGGGGACCCATGTCCGTCCGTCCGTCCGTCCGTCCTCGCCTCGCCTCCCGGAGCCGGGGGTCGAGCTGCCCCCTCCCCCCCGCCGCCGCCTCAGCGGGCGGCCATGGCCCCTTCCTTCCCCTCCCTCCAGGCCTCGCTGCCTCGTCACCGCCTCCTGCTCACCTCACCCCGCCCCTCCTCCTCCAACCTCCCCCCCCCCCCCCCCGGACTATCCAGCCCCCCTCTCCCCCGCGGGGGGCGCGGCGCGAGGAACCCCCCGCCCCCCCCCGGGGGAAGCCGCGCCCGCCCCCCCCCCCCCCCCCCCCCCCCCCCCCCCCCCCCTCCAACCTCCCCCCCCCCGCCCCGGGACTATCCAGCCCGCCTCTCCCGGGCGGGGGGCGCGGCGCGAGGAACCCAGAGCGCGCGCGCGAGGTAAGCCGGGCACGCGCGCCACCCCGCCCCACGCTCGGCCTCCCCGCAGCGGCCTCGACCTTCGGGCCCCTCCCCTTCTTCCGCTGTCCCCTCCCTCACTTCCTGTCTGCCTGCTCTCTCTTCCGCGCGTGCTGCGGCTGCTCGAGCTAGCGGGGTCCCAGCGCGTGCATCTGCCTCGCGGACCGCCGCTCAGCAGCATTGGCTATTGGGGGCGGAGATAGGGCGGGAGAGGCAGAGGGAGCCGAGCAGAGAGGAGGGACGCCACGCCGCGGCCGAACGTCCCTACGGCAGTACCTCCCCAGAGAGCGTGGGGAGGGGGCGGGGCCTCGATTGTCTTCTCCCCGCCAATGGGAAGCACGCATCCCTGCCGCCTGTCCAATAGGGCCGCATGGGGCGGGAGCGGTGTTTAAAGCGGCGGTGCGCGACTTGCGGAGAGGTGGATACTTTGTAGCAATACGAGCCAGCTAACTGGGCGGGGAGCGGGTGGTGTTGAACTCTGGAGTCCGCTCCTCCCCGCCTCCTGCCCTGGGGACGCCTCCGTACCCACAGTCCCCGCCCTTTTCTCGAGGAAACCCCGCCTCTCTCAATGCAGGCGGAGTGTTCTGGGGAAGGTGGATTAATGCATGCCAGTAGCTCTTGTTGGTTGTGAATTTCCATAGGCTGCGAAGAGGGTCCCAAGATTTCCAGCTGTAGGGCCATGCGCTGTCCCTTGAACACGCCCCCCCCCCTGCCTCCATCCCACTACGTGCCTTTTAGCCGCCCCGCCCCCTGTGCCAAGGATGCCACCTCTTCCTTCTGAGTTTTACTCCATCTATTTGTGTCATCTAGTGGAATTCCTTGTCCCAGTTCTCTAGCGATGGCCAACCCATTCATAGTCTTCCTTTAAAAAATAATTTTAGTATTTGCAGATACTATACTTGTTTGTATGCCGCCATTGCGGGGGTGGGGGAGAGGGAGAGAAAATTTTTGAAACTCAAGGCATTGTGGTAATGAATCCTGTAAACTAAAAGTAAACTAATTAGTAAAAAAGAGAGAGAACTTCCAGCTTATGATCACCACATAGCTCAGTTTTTTATGTTGGGGCTCAGTCTTACTTTGGCCAGTTTTTCCATATTATGGTGACAGTAAAAAGAGTGTGATCTAAAAATGACTGCTATGATGTGAATAGAAAGAACAAAAAATGAAACTAAATATTGTGTAATTACACTGACCAAGCTTGGCTCTGGAGAAGAGAGAAAATATACCCAGTTCTTTGTGGAGGTGTGGGACTGTGGCTGTGGAACACTGCATTATACTGTCAGAGTCACTAATGTGTTCCTCAGTTTTGTAGAACTGCTTTCTTTTCCCTTTTTAAGCTGTTTTCTTGGCTTTATTGTATATACAGGTGTACATATCATATACAAAGTATATATATATATATATGTATATACAATGTGTATATCATTCAATCAATAAACATTTATTAAGCAAAAAATTAATTTAAATGATTATTATTTTAATAATAATTAAATTTTCACATACAGATGTATCTTTCTTCTCCCCACCTCACACCTTCCCTCTTTGGGAAAGAAGAAAAGGAAAAACAAAGCCCTTGTAACAAATCTGCATAGTCAAGCAAAACAAATCCTCTTATTGGTCATTCCCAAAAACTGTATGCTGTAATCTCCTGATTCCATCACCACTCTCTCAGGAAGTGGGTACCATGTTTCATCTTGGGTCCTCTGGAATCCTGGTTGGTCATTGTGTTGTTCAGAGTTAAGTCTTTGAAAGTTCTTTGTCCTGTTTTCTTTCCTTCCCACTTCCCCACTAAAAAAAAAGAAAAGAAAAACAAAGCCCTTTAAACAAATATGTAAAGTCAAGTAAAACGTTTTCATACTGGCCATGTTAAAAATGTCTCAAACTGTGTCCGGAATCCATCACCATTTTCTCAGGAGCTTGGTAGCATGTTTCATGTTGGGTCCTCTGGAAATGTGGCTGGTGATTTCATTGATCAGAGTTCTTAAGTCTCTCAAGTTTGTCTTTACAATGTTGTTGTTAATTGTATAAATTGTTTTCCTGGTTCTGCTTATTTCATTCTGCATCAGTTCATGTAAGTTTTCACACAAGTTCCTCTGATAGCCTTCCTCTCATCATTTCATTCAGAACAATAAAATTCATTACATTTATACATTATAATTTGTTCAGCCATTCTTTAACTGAAGGCATTCCTTTAGTTTACAGTTCTTTTCAGCCACAAAAGAAAAAAAAAGCTGCTATAAATATTTTTGTAAATGAGTCCTTTTTCTTTGATCTTTTTGTGATATAGCCTAGATATTTCTAGTTTAAAGGGTCTAGTAATGTAGGTCTAGTTGTGGCAAATGCACAGTTTAGTAAATTTGGGGACAAAGATCCAAAACTGCTTTCCAAAATGATTGAATCAATTCACAACTCCACTAACAGTACATTAATGTTTTTTCCCCCATAAACCCTCAAACATTTGTTATTTTCCTTTTATGTCAACTTTGCCAGTCTCTTAATCTTTTCTCAGTGAACTCGACAGGTTCTTCTTCTCCAACCCCAAACTCAGTCTTTATACTTAGGGACTTCAGTGGTTCACCTCCCATGACCTCTTTTCTTTCCCTTAGTTACCTAGGAATCCTCAGATTATTCTATGTCCTTGCACCCAATTTTCTGAATTCCTATCTCCACTACCTAGCCCATCCTAAATTTATTCTTTATCCTTATGGTGGTCTCCAATCCTTCTATCCCTCTCTGTTTTGTTCCCTGTCCTCCCCATGCCTTCATGGTCTTGACCAGTTCAACCACATACTATTAGCTACCCTTAGACTCCTTACCTTCTTGTCCTCTCACCAGCTAACTATTCCTTGCCAAACTCTTGGGTTACTGCTACCGGTACCATCTGCTGTCTCTCTTCCTGCTCATGTCTCACGGAAGTCCTTTGGGGAAAGTCAAAACAGCTTGAATAAAATCAGTGTAGCTTAAATTAGAAGAAAAGTAATTAATTGGGGAAAATATCTTTGCAACAAGTACCTGTAATAAAGATACCTAAGATTTAAATATATAAGATTGGATTTGATATGCAAGATTTAAATGTATAAGAACAAGAGTCATTTGCCAATAGATAAATAATCTAAAGAAGTTTTCTTTCTTTTGACCAAAAAAAGGAGACGATATCTTTTGGGTTGTTTTTTTTAATCACTTTCACTTCCCAATGTGTTCCTCCCTTCTCCCTGCAAAAAGCCATCCTTTATGGGACAGGGGACTGGCCAATGAGAGCCCAGTTTAGGAACATGTGCAGTCTTCTTTGCCCAGTATAATCCACATGTATAGTAGAGTTTCCTGCTCCCCATTACAGAGCATGCCCAGGTATTTTATAACTATTTTCCTGTCTGATTACTGTGTGGTGAAGAAAAGGCTTTTTGACTGACTGATGATCCAGAAAAAAATAAACTATGCTTGCAAAAGGCACTAACTAGGCAAATGGATCTCCCTTTCCCATGGTAGTTATAGTCAGTTACTCAATAAAGTGTTGGGGATACAAAGAAAGGCAAAAAACAGTACCTACCGCTCTAGGAGCTCTCAGTCTGACTGGAGAGATAGCAAACAGTTGTGCAAAAACAAGCTAAGTACAGGATAAATAGGAAATAACCAACAGAGGGAAGGCACTAGAATTAAAAGGAATTGGGAAAGACTTCTTTTAGACAGTGAAGAGCAGGAATTGCAGAGGGCCTTAAGGTGGAGGAGGGGCCTTGGGGCTATCTCTCACCTAATTACCAGGAAGCCAGTGGGGCGTGGCCCAACTATTTTGATGTCCCTATTGTTGTTTTTCAGTCTTTGTGACTTGAACCCCTTTTGGGATTTTCTTGGCAAAGGTACTGGAGTGGTTTGCGAGTGGTTTGCCATTTCCTTCTTCAGCTAATTTTGCTTTTGTTTTGTTTGCCTTTTGGAGGGCAGTTGGGGTTAAGTAACTTGCTCAAGTTTACACAGCTAGTTTTTTTGTGTTAAGTGTCTGAGGCCAGACAGAACCAAACTCAGGTCGTCCCCACTCCGGGCCGGCATTTACTCACAGCGCCACCTAGCCGCCCTCCCCATTTCTTTTTTGGAGGGGCAGTTGGGGTTAAGTGACTTGCCCAAGGTCGCATGGCTAAGTTTTTTTTTTTTTTTTTTTTTTTTGTGGTACGTGTCTGAGGCTAGATTTGAACTCTGGTCCTCCTGACTCCAGGGCTGTTGCTCTATCACTGTACCACCTGGCCGCCCCAATCTTCAGCTTCTTTTACAGATGATGGAACTGAGGTAAACAGGATTAAGTGACTTGCCTAGGGTCACCTAACTAGTGTCTGTGGCCAGATTTTTACTCAGGAACATGAATCTTTATTCAGCTACTAAGTAGCTAGGTAAAATTTAAACTCAGGCCCAATATACCATCTAGCTACTCCAAAGATAAGAATGGTATAGTGGAAAGATCCTTTTTTCTTGAGTCCAAGGACATGGGTTGAAATCCCTCCTCTGACATTCCTTATAAGATCTTGAAGATGTGATATAACCTCCCTTTGCCCCAGTAAAGTGAGAGGGAAAGGTGGAGCCTTTCATTTCTACATCTATGACCTATACATACAAAAATACTGATAGTAGTACTTCTTGTAATAGCAAACAGTTGGAAGGAAAGGGAATGCCCATTGGCTGGGAGAATGACTGAACAATGTTGGCATGAGAGTGAGATAAAATTGTGCCATCTGAAATTACTTCTGAATATGAAAAATTCAGAGAAACTTGGGAAGAAGACTTAAATGAACAAATTTAAAGCAAAGAAACCAGAACCAGAAGAAGAGTTTATATAATGATCACAATTATGTAAAGGAAAATAACTGTGACTTTACAACTCTGATTTAGTGACCAATTATAAGCTAGGTGCTTAAATCTGACTTCTGATACTTAGTAGCTGTGTGATCCTGAGGAAGTCATTTAACCCTGTTTGCCTCAGTTTCCTCATCTGTAAAATGAGCTGGAGAGGGAAAGGGCAAACCACTAGCTGTGTGACTCTGGGTAAGCCACTTAACCCTGTTTGCCTCAGTTTCCTCATCTGTAAAATGAACTGGAGAAGGAAATGGCAAACCACTCCACTTATCTTTGCCAAGAAAATCCCAAATGGGGTCAGGAAGCGTTGGACATGACAAATTATAATTTCAGAGGTTTTGATGGTGAAGCCTATCACCCCCCTTTCTGCAGAGAGGTAGAAAATGGAAGTGTGGAATAAAGCATACATTTTGAGACAGGGCCATTGTGGAGTTTTGTTTTACTCAACTGTATTCATTTGTTAAAAAGAAGGGTTCTGTGGGGGTGGGGGAGTTAATGAGAAGGGTTAAGAAGGCGAGGAAAAAAGAGCAGCAATAAAACTTAAAAAAAAAAACCCGCCAAATAACCAAGTTATCTGGGTTTTATGTCATCTAATTTTATAGATGTCATAGCACAATAGTTCTTTCATTTTAGATTGATTGACTCTGGTTACAACTCTCTCTCTCTGTCTTTGTGTGTATCTCTCTCTCTCCAGACCTCTATTGCTTCCTCTCCCTTCCCTCTTAAGGGAGCACCTCACCTCCTATTGAGAAAAAAAAAAATAAGAAGATATCCTTATAGTATCATAAGTTTGGAGCCAGAAGGAACCAAATTGTTGTTTAGTTGTTTCTGACTCTTAGTGACCCCATTTTCTTGGCAGAGATACTGGAGTGGTTTGCCATTTCCTCCTTGAGCTCATTTTACAGATGAGGAAACTGAGGCAAAAAAGGGGTAAGTGACTTGCCCAGGGTCACACAGCTAGTAAGTGTCTAAGACCAGATTTGAACCCAGGTGTTCCTGACTCCAGGCTGGGTGCTCTGTCTACCTAGCTGCCCCAGATGCCATAGTCATTTAATCCAATTGATTTTATTTTACAGAGAAAGAGGAAACAGATTTCTTGAAGAAGTGACATATGCAAGGCTTCAGAGACAGTAAGTTTCAGAGCTTAACCAAGGTTCTTTGACTCCAGATGTAGTACTCTTTCTTCTGACACTGTACCTCAAATTCTCTCTTCATTATTCCCTCATTGTTTTCTCTTTTGCTCCATTCTCTGACAAAAAAGGTGTGGGCCTTCTCCATGCCAAGGCCAACCCCTCTCCTTGTACTATGACAGCTAGTGATAAAGTAGGTAGAGGGAGCACTGGGGCCTGGAGTCAAGAAGACCTACGTTCAAATCCAGTCTCAGATGCTTACTGATTCTGAGCAAGTGACTTAACTAACCTCTGTTTCCTCATCTGTAAAATGGGGATGATAAGAATAGCACCTGCTTTACAGAATTGTTGAGAGGATCAGATGAGGTAATATTTCTAAAAAGTGTCTGGCACAGTGCCAAGCACACAGTAAATACTTAATAAATGATTCTTCTCTTCCCTTTCTCCTATTGATACCCTCTCCTCTCAAAGCTTGCCCCCTCAATCATTCCTTCCCCCCTCTTATGTCTAATCTCTCCATATACAGTAATTCTTTCCTTTACACTTATAAATATCTCCAGATCTCCCTTCATTTGATACAATCATTCTCTCATGTTAAAATGAACATGGGGTACCATGGAAAGAGCACTGGCCCAGGAGTTAAAAGGTGTGGGTTCAAATCTTGGTTCTGTCACTTATTACCTGTGTGACTTTGGATATGCTAATTAGCCTCGTTGGGCCTCATTTTCCTCATCTGTAAAACTGGGGGTGGGGAATACCCCCTAAGATCCTTCTCAGTTCTAGATCTATGATCCTATAATCCAGGGAAAGGTTGTTTACATTGTTGCCTATACCTCACCTCTCACTCACTTGACTCCTTGCAGTCTGGCTTCCAACTCCACCACTTGACTGAAACTACTCCCTCCAAGGTGGATGGTGATCTCTTCACTCTTGAATCCAGTTTTCTCATTCCTCATTCTCTCTGCAGCTTTTGACAACAGTCAACCTTCCTTCCTGGATATTCTCTCCTTCCTTGCCTTCTGTGATGGTACTCTGTTGGTGTCCTTTGCTAGATTATTATCACCCCTCCAAAGTGTGGGTGTCCCTTAGGCCTCTGTCCTGGTCTTTCTGTCTCTGTCTCTCTCTTTCTCTGAATTTGTCTCTTTCTTTCTTTTGAACAAAAAAAGATGATATCTTTTGCTTTTTTTTTAATCTCTCCTTCCCTTCCTCCCTCTCCTCCTCTCCTTTCCTCTTCTCTCTCTTTCCCCTCCCCTTGCCTGCCCTCTCTCCTCTCTCTTTCTCTGTCTTTCTGTCTCTCCCTGTTTCTCTTTGTCTCTCTCCCTAGAGATTCATAGATCCCTGTATCCAGTCTTAATCTCTCTCTTAAATTTCATTACTATATTACCAACTGCCTGGTAGACATCGCCACCATGTCCTTTTAAACATATCAAACTTAACATGTTTAAAACACAAGTCCTTATATTTTCCCCCAAACCCATCCTTCCTTCAGATGTTTTCCTTTTATTTTTTTTATTTTGCTTTTCGGAGGGGGGAGGGCAGGGCAATTGAGGTTAAGTGACTTGCCCAAGGTCACAAGGTTAGTAAGTATTAAGTGTCTGAGGTCACATTTGAACTGAGGTCCTCCTGACTCCAGGGCCGGTGTTCTATATTCACTGCGCCACCTATCTGCCCCTGTGCCCCTTTTCATAAAGGGACCTTCACTGTTCTAGTCACCCAGACCTTCAGTCCTGGTGCATTCATTTAAACCCTTCTTCAGCCTCTGTATTTAGTCAGTTGCAGAATTTTCTTGATACTGTTTCCACACTATCTCTTGCATTTGTCCTTTTTTCTCTATTTACAAGACTACCACCCTACATCAGACCCTCACCAACGCATGCCTGGACTATTGCAATAGCTTCCTAATAATAATTCCTTGGTTCAAGTCTCTTTTCCCCCCTAATCTGTCCTCCACATAGGTGGCAAATTGATATTCCTAAAACAAATGTGGTATGGGTTGCTATGACATCCTTTCATTTCTATCTGTTTGTCTGTCTCTACCCCTCTCTCTGTCTCTGTCTATCTACCTCTTTGTCTTTCTGTCTGTCTCTGTTCTCAGGAAAGTTCTCATAGGGGAAACAGATTTGGGAGATCTTAGTGGTTAGATCTGTGCATATGTGTTCAGGTCTTGGAGTTCCCCATTTCTTTTTTCCTTATAGAGGATCTTCCTGACCCAAATGCATGCATTAGGAGCAAGGAGCCACAGGATCAAAAAGAATTTGAGGTTTGAACCCTGGATAGGGAGTCCCTGGGGACCACCCCTCATGCTTGCTTTGCATGTTGTCTTCTCCATTAGATTGTAAGCTCCTTGAGGTCAGGGGCTGTATTTTGAGTCTTTTTGTATTCCCAGCATTTAACACCCTGCTTGGAACAGAGCAGGGCATTAATAAATGTTTATTGATTGATAGGGCTTAAGACTTCCGGGTGAAATGAGGCCCTTGGTTGATGGCTTAAGTAAAGAATGATGTAATACAACTTGGATATTATACTCCCTCACTGAAAAAAAACTCTGGTAGTAGTAGCAAGGCTAGAGAGAGTTAGGTGGACTCATGGATAGAGTACTGGGGTCTGAATTCAGGAAGACTGAAGTTCAAATTCTGATTCAGAAATTTGCTAGCTGTGTGATCCTGGGCAAGTCCCTTAAGCTCTGTCTACCTCAGTTTCCTCATCTGCAAAATGGGAATTTTGCAAAATGCAAAATACATCTTCCAGGGTTGTGGTGAGGATCAAATGAGATGATACTTGTGAAGTGCTTTATAAACCTTACAATGTTGTTATTATTACTATTATTAAGAAAGGCAGCAAATGAGCTGATTCAGGCTACTTATACCTCTGCAGTGCCTGTGGTATCATTTAGTGACCATGACCACAGATGTTACACATAGATCTGATCATCTCCATCTCCTCCCCCTCCCCCCACTTCCCCACTGCCAAAATCTTCAGTGGCTTCCAATTGCCTCTAGGATGAAAAAAACCCAACACAACAACAAAACCTCAACCTGATATTTAAAATTGTTCTCTGATCAAGCCCCCTTGCCTTTTCAGTCTTATTTTATACTCTCCAAATTTCATACTTTCTCTGTTTAGTCAAACAAGCCTGCTAAGCTGTTCCTGATAATCAAATTCTACCTTCAGCCACCATAACTTTGAACAAATGATGCCCTATTTTGAGAATTCACTTCTCTTCTCCCCTCTCCTCTACCTCAGGGAATCACTCAAAGCACAGCTCAAGAATGATTTCCTACCTAAAGCTTTTACTGATTCCCCCCCCCCCTTATAAGTACTTTCTCCCTTTTAAACACTTTGTGCCTCTATTTATTCGTACAGATGTTGTAGTATGTAAGTTCCTTAAGGAGTGTTTTATCTCTAATGCTGTAGTATGTAAGTTCCTTAAGGGGTATTTTATCTTTGACCTTGTATGCCCGGTGCGTCCCACACTTGTTGAGGTGTGTCTGACTCTGTGACCCCATATGGGGTTTTCTTGGAAAAGATCCTGATTTGCCATTTCCTTCTCCATCTCATTTTACAGATAAGGAAACTGAGGCACAAAGTGTTAAGTGATTTGTCCAGGGTTACACTAAGTGTTGGAGGCCGAATTTGAACTCAGGAAGATGAGTCTTCCTGACTCTGGGTATATCACAGCATAGGTGCTTAATAAATGTTTTATTGTGACACTGTGTAACTCTGGACAGGTCACTTAACCTCTGCCTTAGTTTCTCCAACTGTAAAACAGGGATAATAATAGCACCTACTTTTCAGGGCTGTGGTAAGGATCAAATGAGATACTTTGCAAACAAGCATTATATAAATATGAGCTATCATCATCATCATCATCACTGGCTTCCCCCATTGCTTTATTTATATTCTTTGATCTGGAACCTCCACCAGCTTTCTAGCCCTATGACACTCAGTGTGGGACAAGCTGATGGGGCACAGCCACAGTGCCAGCCACTAGGTGGTGTTATCAGAAATTGGCAAATAAGGTAGAGAGGTATGATGTAATGCTGGAGGTCCCAGGCTTTTTTCAGGCCTTGGATCTCTTGGCTTTCAGCATATCTTCCTGTACCCTTTAATCAATATGAAAAGAAATAAACTTTTGCTTTTACCATACAAATGCACAGAAGGAAACCTCCCCAGTGTCCTCTATTCAGTATGAAAGGAAATACATTCTAATACAAATAAGAAACAAAACAAAGAAATGACCCCCAATGGGCGTGGACTGGGTCATCTCTTAGGGGTTCCTTCCAGCTCTAAATCTGATCTCTGTTTCCTTGTGCAAAAAGTGAATGGGCTTCCTGAGCCTCCTCCTTGACTATCATCTCATTAGTATGAGTGCTATGGATGCAGCAGAGGGTATGGAGAGAACGCTGCATTTAGCAGCCAGGAGAGGCCTGGGTTCAGGTCTCACTTTGGACCCCAATCAGCTGTGAGATCATGGGTTTAACTTTCAGAAGCTGATTTCTTCACCCACAAAATGGGGGTGGCACATACAATACCTGCCTCAAAAGGTGGTAGTGAGGACCCAAGGAGACAAAGACTTGTCTCAAAAAGTGCTATACAAAGGCCTACTCGTTTATAGAGCTATTGTTATTTAATGGAGGAGAAAGCTCTTTCCCATGCCCTTCTCTCCCCTGCTCCCACCCCAGGTGATTCAAAGCTCAGCCTGGGAGGTTGGGGTGTCTGGCCGTGGGTGCAAAGACTCTTGGGATGCCCTAGTGCAGGATCTTAACCATTGGCTGTTCAGTATCAAGACTTTAGAACCTCAAGAGCCACTGTTACCAAAAACCGGGGTGAAGGAATTACAAGAAACAAAGGGACTGAGGATCCTAGAATTCTTTTTGTACTCAACTTTGATTGTTTAAAACACCCTCTAAAGCAATGATCCCATATAGTCAGGGAATGGGATAGTCTCCATTAGTTAATTTTCCAGGTAAGTGAGATAAAGTGCCAGATAAATTTCAAATAGCACAAAACAGGTTTTGTCATATTTTAAAAAACAGAAATCCAAGACCGTGGGTAGCTTAACCTGTTGGCCTGTTTCCTCATCTGTAAAACAGGGATAACAGTACCTACATCCCAGGATTGTTATGGGATAGCCTGAGATCTGTGCATTCTTAATATTTTGATGGTAGCATTTCAGTGTAATTGGTTTCTTTTGTAATCCTAGTTTATGAATTTAAAAATCATTATTCCAGGAAGGAGTCTGTTTTCACTAGACTGCAAAGGGACCATGATTCAAAAAACTTAAGAATCCATGAATTGGAGAGAAATTTTTGTATTTTCAGCATTTAGCACCATACTCTGTACATAGTAGGTACTTTAAAAAGATGGTATTTAAGATGGAAGCACTATGTGGAAAAGCCTTCACCTGCTCAGAAGCTGCTTTCCCCCTCACCAGATTTGAATTGGGCTCTTGCCAAGGGTGGAGAAACTACTGAGCCTTGAAGGAAACCTCCATCTAGTGAGAAGTTAGTGGGACACCTAGAAGGCCTAGAGACAGGTGTTTCCCAGTATCAGATGGATTATAGAATACCCTTTCCCAGTTACCATCCCCACCCTTCTTCTTTTCCAGCATCCAATTCCCCCAGGTCTTTACCCTCATCCTGGTATCATGTTTTTTTTTTTCTTCACCAATTTATTACTTAGAAACCTGATAGGAGAATCTAGCAAATGTCTCCTAGCAGACAAATTAAGACCTTAATTGAAGGTAGACAGCCTAAGAAGGCTTGAGAGGACAAAACTACTTGCAAGTAATAGGGAAGCTGTCAATTAGCTTAAGAGGATGGGATCTAAACTCAAGGTACTCCCATCACAACCACACTTGCACACTCTGCTGGGGCAGGGAGAGTTGGCCATGTAACTGTGGGTCAGGGCAAAACCACCTCAAGGTCATTGCATTCTGAATTTATTCTTTCACCAACACCACTCGGTCCCTAAGCCACTTCCAGTGATGAGACATCAGCCAAACCTTTTTTTACTTTATTATACAAAAAAAAGGGGGGAGGGGGGAACAAAACTTCCAAAGTTGACCATAGCCAGACATCTCTAGCCATCCCACCCTCACCTTCCCCCCCTTCCCAGTGATAGAAATCCAAGTTGTGGCCATAGTTGTTGAAACCTACAAAACACTCTTTAAATATTAGAAAAAAAAAAATTGGGAGGCCCCCATAACCCTCCCTTAGGCTCTCCCATCAAAAAGGAAAAAAAAAAAGGAAACCAAAAACCCACCCTACCAACTTGTCCCAGTGCCAAAATGCACTTAGTGTGACCTCTTACAGTACCAACACCCCCACCCACCCATCTTCAATCTTGTCTGCACTGTAAGAATTTTTCAATGGGGGGGGATGTCCTAGGTTTTTTTTTGTTTGTTTGTTTTTTATACTAAAACATAGTCCACTTGAAACACAACAGTGGTAGGGCCAGTCAACTAAGGGCAGGAAGTGGGATTGATTTCCTGCTGGGTGTTAGGGGATGCAGAGACAGGCAAACACAGTCAAGTGGCAAACAGATGAACCCCTCCACCAGGTGTAGGACAAAGGGATGGGGGAGACCCCCCCCCATTCATCCCTAAGCATCAGTGTTTTCCTGAGGTCAGGGCATAGATTGTCTGGCTACCTTTGGGGGTCTACCAGTCACTTGACTGGGTCTGTCAAGGCTTCTCCTCTTCCCAACCAGCATCAATTTCCAGTTTCCCTCTGTCCCTTAGTTTTCCCATTATGGAAGATAAAAATTAAATGGAAAGCCTAAATAAGTCACTGACATGATTGTTGTTGTTTTTAAATCCAAATTTAGTCAAACATCTAAAAAATGATATTCACAGAAATAAATCCAAGTGACTTGGGGATGTCAGGTAGGCTAAGGAATTAGGAATTGGGGAAGGGGAGGGAGAGGGAAGGTCAGCTGCACCCAGCAGCCTTTAGCAAAATGAAACATTGCTATAAAAACTAGGCTGCCTGGGGGGACATAGGGGCCCAGTCTGAGGAATGAGTGAAGGCTGAAATATACATATGAAAACTTGTCAGTCCACCCCCTAGACTCAGATCCTGAGGTGGGTTGCATATTGCCAGCCTCTACTCCTCAGCCATGCTAGCCAGAACCAAAGTTTGCATCTCCTCCCCAGAAACTTAACTCCCTAGGGCCTAAGATACCCCACAACCTCATGCCATCTAGGTCAGCGAATCATTACCCCCCAAAAAAAGAAACCAAAACCCCACAACACACCCACACACACACACCCACACCCACACCTGAGGAAACTAGGGAATAACTCCATACAGCTTTCTTCTCTCCTCCTTCCCCCCCCCACCCCTAAACAAAGTGTCTACAAGGCAAGAATTTGGAATTTGTGAGATTGGGGACCTGCCTCTTTCCCTTGGGGGCAGATAGGACAGACAAGACAGGGGAGCCTCCAGTCTGCTTCCCATTTCCCTCCTTTCTATCTTAAAGGCCCAAGGGTCAGGCCTCATTTCTCTCTCTCTCTCTCTCTCTCACACACACACAAACACACACGCTATATACAGGCCACACAGTCTTACTTCCACACTCAAGACAATTTTTAAAAAAATGACAGCCCCCCCCCCCCCCCCCACCCCCCCTAACCCCCAAACGACAGAACAGACAGAGACAGTAGCGGAGATCGGTAGGAAACATCTCGTTGACAGCTCAGAGCTTAAAAAAAAATTATGTACACATATATAAAAAAGACTGCTGCCCTGAGGGGCAGGGGGAGCGCCTTCCTGCAAGGGGGTTAGCCAGGGCAGGAGGACTCAGGACCACTCCCATCTTCTTAAAGGACCCCCTGCAAATGTCCCCATACCCCCAGTTCCAACGAAGTGGTCAAGGCAACCAGTCACACAGGGGGAGGTGGGGCTGGTGGTAAGCAGGGGGCACAGCTTCAGAACTCCCTCCCCTGAATGGGGTAAGTGGGGAGTGAGAAGAGCCACACTCCACCCTTCAAGGCCTCCCCACCCTGAAAACCCATTCCAACCCCTGTGTACCCCTCCGACCCCCAGCCCCATTCCAATGTCCATGCTAGGAGCTGTTAAGTGCATTGAGATCCCTGGTCCAGGGTGGGCAACTAGGGAGTGGGGACTGTGACGAGATCCTGGGAGAGGGGTAGAGGAGGAAGGAAGGGTAGACACTGGCTCAGTCTGATGGTCATTCCCCTGGAGGCTCCCCTAGGGCTAATATCTCTCTAAGGTTGCAGAGTCCTAGCCTGGGCTCCCCCCACCCTCACCCCCCTCCCATGCATTTTGCTTTTTTAAAAAATGAGGGTGGGCTGGAGCAGAACTAGAGGGGTGAAAAAAAAATAGGAGTCACAGAGGGGACTCTCCCTTCAGCCCCTCCCAGCCCCCCAAAGGCTTTCCTAGGCCCCTGGGGGCACAGAGGCAGGCCTGGCCTCCCCCAGGGCTCAGTTGGAGTCAGAGTCAGATGAGTCTCCCGAGGAGGACGAGCTGGAGCTGCTTCCCTCTGACTCGTTGTCCTCATCTTCATCCTCGTCCTCGTCCTCGTCATCATCCTCTTCATCATCGTCATTCTGAAAGGGGTAAAGGCCGGCACAGTGATTTTAGGGGAGGGCATAACCCCTTCTCCTTTCCTCTGGGAGTGGCAGAAGCCCACAAGCCATTTCCTCGGTGCTGCCCCATGCCCAGCAATGGCCTCAGCCTACCCCCTATTCGAGGAATGTGAGCTCTTACCTCATCCCCATCTTCGCTCTCATCCTCACTGCTAGACTCAGAAGAATCGCCCCCCTCATCTGAGGAATCCCCATTTTCATCATCATCATCATCTTCTTCATCATCTTCCTCTTCCTCATCATCATCGTCATCTTCCTCTGACTCCTGGGGGCAAGAGGGAGGAACTATTGATGTCCACTGGGAACTCTTCCCTGGACCTGGACAGATCTTGTTTCCTCCTTCCTACCCTCTTCCCTTCAAAGTCCCTTTCCTTTTTCCTCTTTCCTACTCACCGACTTGGACTGCATGGTGGGCTTAGATTTAGGGTTTGGACCCCGAAGCTTGGTCATGCTCTTGCGTTTCTGTAGGCGAGGGACAGGAAGGGAAACAGAAGCAATAGCACTGAATTGCCAGCCATGTTAGTTTCATTGAATCTCCTTTCAACTTAAATGCCTCTCTCTGCCTAGGCCTTCCTTCTACCACCAACTCCACCCAGATCCTCCCTCCCAGACTCACATTGGAGATGTACTCTTTGTAAGCAGCTCGGTCCTGGGGGGACAGACTCTGGAGGACAAGAAGGCAGAGAGAAATATGAGAGGCAGCAGCAAAGGTGGGGAAAAATATTCCTTTCTACCTCTGTGGAAATTTGGGTGATCTCCCCTAGTTTCTATCCAACAACCTCTCCCCCCAAAAATGTCTGCAAAGGATTTAGAGGAAGACTGGGGCAAGGTTAGGGTTGGCAGAAGGGTTTTCTATTAATGTATACCTCCCTCCCTTGATTTCTACCACAAGCTTCGAACATGAAGATTATGAGACTGTGGTGGCCTAACCCTGACACTTTTAAGCTTTCATTTTTTAACCTACTTAGCTAGAACCTATAGGAGAAGCCTAGTAGGATGGGCTTGCTACTATGGGATACCAAGCCCCAGTCTGGAGTTCCATGTACGCCTCACACAGTTTCTAAGGGAGTACAGGCCTCTTTCTCTGGTCCTGTGGGAATCATGGCTCCTCTTTGTGTGCATATATGTCTTTCCCCCTCCTCTCTCTCCATCTCTCTCTCTTCCTTGTTGGGAAGAGGCAGCAGTGACAGACAAGGTTAACATGCTAGGTGGATTTGGAGTGAGTCAGGAGTCTTGGACACTGACTAGCCGGGCCATGGCCAAGCTTCCCCCAAACTCTCAGGAGTTTCACTTTCCTCACTTGTAAAATGAGCCCGTCAATAGCTGCACTGTCTGCCCCACTGGGTTGCTGGGAGGGTGGCCCTTTGCAAAGCCTAGAGCTCTATTCAATGTAGTTTGTTATTACTGAATAATTTGAATTGCAGCTGAATGTGATTCACTGCACAGCTGACCCTGAGCAGCTCACATGATACACATAGATTTTCTGGACACTGGATGTCTTCAAACTCCATTATTTACTAGGTTCTGCTTCTCCACTGGACTATGAGAATTAAACGATGGATGATAGCAGCTAGCCTTCACATGGTGCTTTCAGATCAGCAAAGTGCTTTACAAATACCTCATTTGATCCTCACAGAAACCTGAGAGATAGGTGTTATTATTTATCCTCATTTAATAGAGAGGGAAACTGAGGTTAGGTGACTTGCCCAGGATCATACAACTAGGAAGCCTATGAGGTACCATTTGAGCTCAAGCCTTCCTGCCTCCAGGCCTGGCATCCTATGCACTATGGTGCCATCTAGCTGTCACTATGTCCAAGTCCTTAGGTGCTGCTTTGCACCCAGCCAAGCAGACGATCTCTGTTGATGATGGAACCAAGAAATCTGACTTGGACAACTGGCTTCCAAGAGGCAAGGACTCTGAAGAGCAAGAGTCTACTTGTCTCTCTATAAACTGAAGGCCCTGAAGTCCAAGGCCACACGATAGAAATCTATCACCAAGCCACAACTTCCCCTAAGATGGTTCTTTCTCAGGCAGCACTGGTGGAGTGGAAAGAACATTGAGATTTGATAATAGGGGACCTTGGGCTCAAATCTCAAGTTTTAGCAACTACCAGCTGTGAGGCTCCACCAAGGAGTGGAGAAATCCAGAACCCTGGATTTGGGGTCAAGAAAATCCTGCCTGAGACATCTTGGCTGTGCCATCCTGGGCAAATCCGTGATCTGCAAAATGTGGGGGTTGGACTAGAAAGCCTCCAAGGTCCCTACCCAGCTCCAAGCCTATGATCTTAACGCCTCTGTGCCTGTTTCCTCATCCACATGATGGGGGAGCTGGCCCCCTTTTGGCTCTAAATCTAAAATCCTAGGAATTTTTCTAGCTCGAGTTTCCTTGCCTGTGAATCAGAGAGAATGATATTCGCACTTACCTGTTCTTTGTGTGGCTATTGGGAGATCACCACTTTGGAAATCTCCCAAGTGCTATGGGAAGGTGACTGATTTTGTGGGTTTCCCTCCTCCTCCTCCCAAGCTCTCTTTCCTCTGTACCCCAGCTCTTACCTTGACCCAAAGGTCCAAGTGCACCTTGTATTGCTTTTGTTGCTCTTCTGCTAATTTCTTGTAATGCTCCTTCTGGCCCTGGGAAATCCGCTGCCACCGGCTGCCAATCTCCACCATCCTCTCTTTCAGGGGCAGGTGGTTCAGCTCCCCATTGGACAGCAGCTCCTGGGAGAACTTCTGATAACCGTTCCTAAGCGGAGGAAGGTGACAGATAGGTCCTGGTCATCATGACTGCAGTCTCAGGAACTTTCTGATTGGAGGAGTTCCCCTGTGTCCTATCCCTCACTTCCGGATGCTGGAGCCACCCCACCCCCATCCCCAGGCCATGACTCACATGGGAGGCTTTTTGGGCTCCCCCTGGAACTTCATCTTCTTGGAGGAATTAGCAGTTGCTGGGGGAGCCCGCATCTCACTCAGCTCTCTCTACAGGAAGAGGGGAGAAAAGCTTGAATTAGTATACAAATCCCATCTACCCACCCAATCTGGCCCTCAAAGACATGCTATAGCTCAGGGGTAGGGAACCTGTGACCTTGAGGCAACATGTGGCCCTCTAGATCCTCAAATGCAGCCCTTTGACTGAATCCTCACTTCACAGAACAAATTCCCTCAATAAAAGGATTTGTTCTGTAAAATTTGGACTCTATCAAAAGGTTGCACCCAAGGACCTAGAAAGCTACCTATGGCCTCAAGGCTGCAGGTTCTCCACCCCTGCTGTAGCTCCTTAACCTGGCTCATTCAGAGCATGGGAGGATACCATGAAATTCAACTCTATAAACCCTTATCAAGCATCTATGATGTGCCAGGCACAGTGCTGACCACCCCTGCCTCTCCCCAGTTCCATCCCTAGGGAGGAAATAAAGCAAGGGCAAGTAACTAGGCAAATTATGGGGGTGAATGTAAATAACAGAACATGACTCCCTAACAAAAGGATGGTCTTAGAGCAGCTTGAGAGAACCTCAGTAAGCCAGAGCTGGGTACCAGAGAGGGAGCTGGAGAGGGCTCGAGAAGAGCTCCCCACCCTGCCAGCCTCCCAGCCACCCTCCCCTCCCCGCCCCCCCACACCTCATATCTTTTCTGGTCCTCAGCTGCCTTCTTGATCCACATGAGTTTCTCCTTCTTTTCCATATTGTTCCAGGTTACTTCCATAGCCTTCAGGGCTTTCCCTCGGTCATTCTGGCCAAGGAAAAGACAGTTAGATGTGGGGAGGGCCCTGGGGGGTGTGGGTGGGGAGAGAGGATCTCCCCCTTGAATCACATGCAACCCAAGAAGGCCTGCCCCCTTGTCTAGAAGGAACACTTTCCCCCCCTCCCCTTGTTGGCACCTCAGTAGGCCCTACCCCCCTTGAACCGCCTTCCAACCTTGAAACGGGCCAGGTAGTCCCCAATGACGCTCTGCTGCCAAATCTCCTCTGCGGTCTTAGGCGACTCTGGCAGCTTTCCCCGCTCCTCCCGCTCTGTCCCAGGCTTCCTCTCAGACTGTGCTTTCAGGGCCGCCTCTCTTGCTTTGTACTTGGCCTGGGGTGGGGAAGGCCAGAAAGAAGCAGTCAGGGTCTTGGTTACCTCCAGCACCTGGCTCCTGCCAGTCCACTCCTTCCACCCTCAGGTATCCTTTTCAGAATTATGATACCATGTACAGAGGGAAAGAGACTTTCAAGATGTCTATCCCAGGGGACAACTCCTGCTAAGGTTCTCCCTGGGGGATCTCCTTTGGACAAAGCGAGGTCTCCAGATAGTGCTATGGAGAGTACTGGAATTTGGAAAGACCAGAGTTCAGATCTTGCCTCAGGACACTTACTAGCTCTGTGACCTCTATGTTCTTATTTCCTCTGCAAAATGAGGCACATATAACCTGGTCATGTAATTTAACTAGCAATAATGACATGCCATAGGTCAGGGTGACAAAATATCTCATTTGATCCTCCCAACACTGGGAGGTGGGTACTATTATTAATCCCATTTTACAGAGGAAGAAATAGAGGGAAACAGAGGTGAAGTGACTTGTCCAGGGCCACACAACTAGTATAAATATCTGAGACTGGATTTGAAGTTAGGTCTTCCTGATTCCAGGCCCGGTGCTCTATCCCACCAAACTGCCTCTTAACAACTTGGCTCAAAAGGTTGGCTTAGGAGGAAGGGCTGCTGGGTTTAGGCCAGTAATGCTTAACAGACACAGGTGTGGATGTGATGGAGAAAAGCAGCTCTTTAGATTTTTCAAGGAGCCAGATACTTTATGGGCCACCTCCAAGCAGCTTTCTCCTTCCCCAAAGACAGCTCTAAGTTAATGATCCTACTAACTTTTCTGGGCCTCAGTTTCTCCATCTGTAAAATGAGGGGGTTAGACTCGATGGCTTCTAAGGTCTCTATCCTTCCTGGCAGGAACTAGAAAAGTGGGGGGAGGTACTCTATGATTCCCCCCAACCTTCTTCTTCTCGGACAGGTCATTCCACATGCGGGCCAGGAGCCGGGTCAGCTCGCTCTCTGACAGCTCAGGCCGCTCCTCCTGCAGCTGGCGTCGCTTTTCCTCTGAGAAGATGAACATGGCGGAGACAGGCCGCTTGGGTTTTTCGGAGCCGCCCTGGCAAAGACAGGGACCTTAGCAGGGACCTTAGAGGCCATCGAAAAGCACAGGGCATTGAGTGACTTCTATAGGTTTCCAGCGGCAGGGAGCCTATGTCTGAGGAAGGTGGAGGAGGGGTGCCTCGTCTCTGAGCCCAGGGCACCACTCCCCTTGGTCCATCCTTACCTTGCTACCATCTGGAGAAGGTTTCTTAGAGGCAGGGCTGGTGGCTCGCTTCCTGTTGATGCCTAACATCTTCTCTTCTCCCAAGACACGCTGCTGTTCTTCCTCTGGAAGACTCTGAGGGGGTGGGAGGGGATATAGTATGTTGAGGTTGCTCTTTTCTTTCCTGTCTCCCTCCATCTCCTTGACTGAGCCCCTGGGGAGAGTCAGGAATCTCTAAGCTTCCACCTAAACTCTGCCCTAGGATCAGAAAGATCAACAGTTCCACAGCTGTGCCTCAGATGCCAACCTCATTTTTTTTTTTTTTTCACAAATGAGGAAGCTAAGGCTCAGGGATTGGAAGTGGCTCCTCCAAGGTCACACAGGGTGCCAGAGGTGGGGTTTGAACCCAGGTAGGTCCTGTGTCTTGAGAGCAAGGGCTCTAGGAAGGGAGAATAAAATGGCTATTGCACTTACTGTATACCAAGTACAGTGCTAAGTTCTGTAATAATAATTTATGTAGTGCTTACTATGTGCTAAATGTAATAATGATGATGATGATAATGATTAACATTTATATAGCACTTACTGTGGTAGGCACAGTGCTAAGCTCTATAAAGCACCTACTATGTGCCATGCAATGTGGTAAGTGTTTTACAATTATTATCTCATTTGATCTTCACAACAAGACTGGGAAGAGGGTGCTATTATACCTATTTTAGAGATAAGACAACTGAGGCAGATAAGGTTAAAATGACTTGCCCAGGGTCACAGCTAGTAGGTATTGAAGGATGGCTCTGCCCCAGGCTGAGCATCTCATTGATGAACTAGTCCTGCATACTAACAAACTTCCTGGCCTGACCTGCTGGTTCACTTTGATTTACATGAATGTGCTGACAACTCCATTTGACTTGTCAGCCCATGACATTTAGGAGAAAAACCATAGAAGTCTGTCTTGCTGCATTACCCTCCCCCTAGCCACACCTGATCAGAGGTTCCTCTGGATTCTTCACCGTGACCCTACCTCCATCCCTCCTCTCCCAGGGGCTGCTCACGTCCAATACTCACCTCCAGAAAGCGCAGGAGTTCAATCTCATAATCTTTCTTTTTCTGGGGAAGCAGGGAGGAGAGTTAGTCATGGAAGGCTGTTTTCTCACTCTTTTAGGTGGCTGAACAAGTACATCATCAGTTCAGGGAAGGCCCATCCACTATAAAAATGACTTACTCTTTCTAAACTTCTAAAGCTTCTCCCCAAACACCATTCATTAATGAGGAGCTGTAAGGGGATGTTGATGGGAACTATGACAGAGAGGGGCAGCCATGGCATAGGTTTGAAGAACCTTCTATAACAAAGTTCCTGACCAGGAAAGAACCTCAAAATCCTACATTCTGAAGCACAGTGGTCCTTGTAGGGAGAAGAGACAAGACCTCTGGGTTCTACTGCTATTCTGGAGAGGATGTATGGCAGGATGAGAGGAGGAAGGAAGATGAGGGAGTGGGGAATTCACTAACCATACAGCAGTCCTCAAAGTGTGGTCCAGAGACCCCTGAGGCTTCCTTAGATACTTTCAGGGTGTCCATCTCTTTTATAGTCAAAACTATTTCCACAATAATACTATTTTAATTTCTAATATAGTAAAAACATCAGTAGACGTAACCTACATAAACCAAGTTCTTTAGGGCTTCCTCAATCATTTTTAAGAGTATAAAAAAGGAGTCCTGAGACCAAAAAGTTTTAAGAACTAATCCACCAGATTGACAATTAATAATTAAAATTAAAATGGTCTACTTTGGTAGTCTGATGAAGTCAATGGACTCCTTAGAAGAAGGTTTTAAAATAATTAAAGTAGATGACAAATTTCAGCTAGAGATTAATGGGAAAAAAAGAGAATTTTTTCTCTCAAATCTCAAAGATCTGAATACCTACTTAACCCCTGAATTAACCCACCCACCCCTTAGTGGATAGAAAGAGGCAGACACCCTTGGGTGTCAGCAGCAATCAGGGATGTGGTGGCTGGTCCTCTATCCTCTCCCCTCTCACATCCCCTTCTTCCCTCCCCAAACCTGCACTCACCTGGTCACACTTCTTGTGGTATGCATCTTTCTCCTTCTGGGAAAGAAGCTTCCATTGCTGGCTACAAAGCACCATTCTTTCTGTACTCGGTACGTCCTTCATGTTGGCCATCAGCTCCGCACAGTAGAGGGAGTAGCTATTTCTGGGGTAGGGCGTATGCATAGGGGTCATTAACCAAAAAATGCTCATTGCTTAGGGTTCTGGGGGGCAAGTCATCCTAGTAGAGGTCACGTGGGAGTTACCAGACACCCCCTAGCTCCCCATTCCTCCCCTCCCTTTTCTCATTCCGGGAACAACTCTTACGGAGGTGGCTTGGTGGGTCGCCCATCAAATTTGTCCTTGAGCTGACGCTCTGCCTTTGTAAGGGTGGACTTGGTGATGCCTTCCTCACTGATGTTGAGTTCAGGGTGCTTCTGGATATAGTCCCTCATGATCTCCTGCAGAGTTAGGGGTAGGGTGGAGGGAGGGGCGAATGGGGGCAAGGGGTTAGCAGGGATAGGTTGTGGGAGGCCAGCCACTTCTGGGCAGAAAGGGGAGGAAGAAAGAAGCTGGGAGGATGGGAGCAGCCAGCTCTCTGGCCATACCCTTACCCCCTGGCAAAGGGGGGTGGGGATGGGTTGGTTTAAAAGCGCCCTGCCCTGCTCTAGCCTGAGCCTTTAAAAGGGGTCAAGGGTGGGATGAGGGAGAGGAAAGGGGGCCACAATGGCCCCTTCCTCTATTTGGGGCCAGGGATTAAACACCTCCCTTCGCTCAGCCTGGAAGTAACTTCCCAAAAACAGAGCGAGGTGGCCATGGAATAGAGTGGGTGAGGGTAGAGGGGGTGAGGGGGCCCTCTGGGGGTCCCCTGCCCCGCCCCAAGTCATGAAGAGCTGGGGTGAGGGGCTGGGGGGCCCAGTGGTGGAATGCAGCGGAAGCCTGACCTCATACTCCTTCCGCTGCTCCAGGGCCTTATGAATCCATTTCAGCCTCTTTTTGTCCGAGAGCTGAGACCACTGCTTCCCCAGGGAGTCCTTCACCTCCTTCGTAGTGGCCTGGAAACCAAAAGCCGTCAGACACACACAGGCAGCCCGGGCTGGGGGAGGGGGGCAGAGAGACCCCCTCCCCCAAGGAGGGGGGACAGGAAGCCACGGGAGGACACATCAGCGTCCTCCACGGGCTGGAAGGGAAGGGATGGAGAGGAGGGTCCGAGGAAGGCCCCTCTCTCTCCCTCTCTCAGGGTAACAAGCGTGCGCAGACACTCTCACACACGCACACTGTCCAGCCCCCGGCCTTGTCCATGCAATCCATTCCCCTGCCCATGGGCTCTCCTTTCCTGCTCCCCACCGCCGTGCATGGCCCTGCCTGGCGCAGTTTCCCAACCCTCCCTACCCCTGCCCCTCCCAAACCCCAGCCCACTCACATCAGGGCGAACTTTCAGATACACCTTCTTTTCATGGGTATACCACAGCTGCTGGGGGGTTTTGGGTTTCTCAGGCACATCCGACTTCTTGGCATTCTGGATTAGGTCAGGGTGATCCTCCCTAGCCAGAGGGTACCAGTAAGGGGGTGCTGAGACAAGGACCCCAACCCAACAACTCTGATCCACCCTTCCCCCCATCCCTATCACAAGGTACTCGGGGTCAATTTGGCCATAGGCTGTGACCACCTTCTATGCCTCCCCACCAGGCTACATTGTACAAGAGTCTGCATGATAATCAAACCCTTACACAAAGTAAACAGGCTGCCCTAGGCTGGCTGCTTTCTCAGGAAGTTCAGTAAGCCCCTTCTCCGATCCCAATCCCTTACCTGAATCGAGCCAGGTTTCGTTCAAACTCTTGTTTCTCTCTCTGGAAGTCTTGAATGTACTTCATCTGGGGGCGGGGAGGAGGGGTTACCATATGGGCAAGGTCTGTCTTTCCCCACACCACAAAGTCTCAGAAATTCACCCCAATGGGAGACTGAGCTTAAGGAAGGAAGCTGGACAGCCTTGCCAGAAAGGGATAGTCTGCCTGCCTTTAACAGCAAAGGCGGAGGCAGAAGACTCAAGGGGCACCAGGGCAGAACAGCCAAATCAGTCTCCCTTACCACGTCAGCTCTTCTATCCTCCTTTCCATCCAAGTACTGGTTTCAAGTCTCACCTGACACTACACATTTGACTTTTGGGAAGCCATTAACCCATTTCCTCATCTGTACAATGAGCTATACAGATAAGAGAGCCTGTCTCTAGAACAATGATCCTATCAGCTTTTGCTCTGTCCCACTTTTTACCTGCCTCACTGTCAGGTTTCCCAGCAGGGCTGATGGGAAAGTTTCAGGCACCCAGGGCAGCGAGAAAATAACACTGAATCTGAACCTGGGTTCAAGGCCTTCCAGTACTTCCTGGTATTGGGACACTGGCCAAGTCTTAACTGCCAACTTTCATGAGACTACCAAGAGCCTCAAATGAGAGGGCATGTAAAGTATTTTGTAAACCCTAAAGCACCGGGTCAACATCCAGCTAGTCCCACTTCACCTCAAAGGGCTGATCTGTTCCTGAAAAGATGGCTAAAAGTGGGTAGTTAAAATCTGTAAGGGTCATTTGCTATTCATCAAATCCCGAGTTGCTCTGCTTCTATAATGCTAGTGTACCATAACTGAGCTTCTTTGTAATTAGATTTTTGGCTTTTGGATTTCCTCGAGGGTCACACCTTGGGGTGCTATCCCTTCTCTCATGGCCTTTCTCCATACCAACTTCTTTTCCCTTTCCTCTCTTGCCAATCTATATTCTGCCTTCCAATTTCATCCTATCTCCTCTCTAGTCTTTCCCCCTCCCATATAGCCATTTCCTATCTAATCTTTATTCATAACCATGTTTCTCCCTATAGTTTTCTTATTTCAAATCATTAAGATTTAGGGCTGGTAGGGCAATTATGAGATCATATAGTGCAAAACCTATCTTACAGAGTAAGGAGCTGAGACACAAGACAAATGTGTCCAAGGCCACAAAGAGAACAAGAGGCAGACTGGGAATTTACTTCTTCCCTTTCTGCTTCTGAATCATATCTTTATATTCCTGTTTCTATTATTTTCCCCCTCACTGAATAATTCTGATGTGTCTATCCCATCTCTTCAATTGTATCAAACCTTCATTTTATCCTTCCCAACATCTTTTTTTCCCTTTAACGTGAGCTCTATTTCCTAACTTCCCTCACCTTTTAGTATTTCTATTCTGTTCAGGACTACTTTAATTCTCATCCCTTAGAGAATACAGAATGACCAGGATGGAAGGTCATACGGCTCACTTAGGGTAAAATCTTCATTTCACAGGCAAAGAAAACTGAGGTAGCCTGGGGAGGGTTGATAACACATTGAACATGTGCAAAAACACAGGTGACCTGATTTCCAGGGTCTATGGTTCTTTCCATGAAACCATATTCCTTCTTCCTCTCCTTCTAGGTTGTTTGCCTGCCACTCTATCCTTTTCTGTGTGTATGTGTGTACAGTAACATATATATACACATGCATATGTGAATATAAGCACATAGCTTTGTAGTCACCTCTTGCTCTTCTGGTGAAACCAGTGCAGGAAGCAATGACTTAAAGAGAGATGGGATTCCCATCTAACTTTGAAACACATTTACAACTATTTTTGAAAGATAAATTAACCTTCCTCATTGTTTAGCTCAGACCAATGCTCTTCCCTATGTATAACTTGTCCTTATCTCCTATTCTCCTGCCTCATTTTTCTTTTTCCAGTCTCTTTTCCCTTCCCCTCTTTGACTCCTGCTTCTCTGTCTCCTTCTTTATCTATGTTGTATCTATCCTAAATTCTAGCCACTTGTGCCCACCTCCTCTTCTTCTCCCAATCTCTTTCTTAGGCTCTATCCTTAACCCTATGGTTATGTTGTAATTTTTCTACCCATTTCCATACATTGGTTCAATGTGGAAGTCTCTATCTAGAGGCTGTAAATCACCGCCCCCATTCCTAGCTGTGTGGTTTGGTCAATCAAAGCTCATGTCCAGTTTCCTGTCTATCAGTCTTACGGAAACTTAAATCTTAATCCACGAGTGGGTGCTCCCACCTCCAGCATGCTATCAATATGTCTTTAAGAGAGCATGCCTTTATGCATATCTGTGTTTGCAAAAAAGCACGTATGACTATAATATGGATTTGGATTTTGGACAAAGCATATATCTGGTTGCTGTATGTGTGGGGATGCATGTATGTGGGGGAACATATGTACAAAAATAAATGTTTATAGGACAGAATGAGTGTATGTCTAGGTGTGCATATACCATGCCTTCTTGACAGAACAGATAGCCTTGTATAACAATGTGAGTCTATCCCCACCTAAGTTCACTTATATGTGACAGGGTCTGTGAGTGAAAAGGTGTGGTCCAGTCCCAACTCTGAGCATACACTCTGTGTGTGTGTGTGCTCACAAGTGTACATGTGCCGGCGTACCCACTGTAACACAGGCAAAGTGAAACCTTCCCTCCCCCCTCTCTTCCCCTCCCCCCACCTTCTTCTTCTCAGGAAGCTCCTTATACTTCTTAGACAAGATCTTCGTCAGATCCAGGTTGCTCATCTCTGGGTGAAGTTTTGCATACTTAGCCCTCTTCTCCATAAAAAATCGGAAATAAGGGGTCAGAGGCTTCTTGGGGAAGTCTGGATGTTTCTGGAAGGATAGAGGTCAAAGTGATAGCCAGGTTCAGCCTTTTCTTCACCTTGGCCCAAATCCATTTTTCCCTCTGTCCTGATAAAGTCTCAAAGAGACCCACCTTGAGTTTTTTGCCTTTGTAAGGATTCTTGACATGCTCCTGGGCATCTAGAATAAGTTCTGTCAACGTTCGGAACTTCCGTACCTTAGGGAGGAGAAAAAAAAAAACAATATTGGGAATGTCAGGGCTGGGATTACTGCTCACTCAGACATTTCTTAGGTAATAACTGCCAGAGTAAAAAGCAAAGTCCCGAGGTAGGTAACAGGTCCTCTTACATATCACCAAGAGAAAGAAAAAAGAGACAGACATGGGGGTGCAGAAAATGGAAGGACTAGTTAAAGATGGTCACATATACAAACACACAGAACTACCTTCTCTACCCAGTAACTAGGGGAAAGACAACCGCCCCCTCCTCCCCATCAATAGTTTAGGTAAGGACACCCACATGGAACAAATTATGATACTCTGCCTTGAGAGACTAAAGCAGCTGTGGGTTTAGCAGAGATAGTTACCTCATTAGAGATCTCAACCCATTTGAGTTTGCACATATCCCCAGAGAAGTCCTTAAAGGCAACTTTCTCCCAGTCCATGTGTGATTCTGTGGTTTTGAACTTGGAGCTGTCATTAGAAGGCAGATTGTTCTTCATGCATTCCAACAAGGTCAGCATATCTTCCTGTGACCAGCGGTCTGTTGGGAAGGGAGGCAAGTGGATGTCACTATCATAAAAGGGTAAGACTGGGCTCCAACCCAGTAGAATATAAGCTCCCTAAGGACAAGGGCCATTTCATTTTTTTTTTTTGTCTTTGTATTCTTGTCGCTTTCCTGGGTACACCTGGCACATAGTAGGTATTTTCATAAATATTTCTTTGCTGAACTACATTGACCTCCAAAACCCAGCTTCCTTCAGGACCTAATTTATCTCCCTGAGGAATACATGACAGAAGGCTCATCATCTCACACACAATAGGAGAGCTGAGGCCAGCTCCAATTTGCTGTCCTTAGGAACTTTTTTTTCCCTCTCCCCCACCACATCTGAGAAATAGTAGGTAGCATCTGACCAAGGACCCAAGTGACACTGCCATAATAACTCCTATTTCCCTTTGGCATGCGAGCAGCATTTTCATAGGATTATAGACTGAGCAGTGACCTTATATATCATCTTTTCCAACCCTCTTATTTTATAGATGAGCAAACAGAAACCCAGAGATGAAGTGAACTGCTCAAGGTCACACAGTAACAAGTAGCAGAGCTGGAATTTGAATTGTCTTGTTGCCTCTCCATTGGGGATTAGTCCTAGAAATCTTTCCCTATACTACTCAGTATCAAGAAAAAAAAATGCAATCATATGGAAAAGAAGAGACCTCATCAGATTAAGGAACAGAACTTTAGCTTAGGCTAAGGAGAAGGGGGCAGATTATAATTTGGGGTCCTTTTTGGGGGGATAGAGAAAAAATGATTTTCTATCATATCATTTAAATGGAAAAGAGAGAAGCAAAAGCTAGCAGGGACATAGAGGATGTCCTTCCCAATGGGGCCGGATGTAGGGACTCCTTCGAAGCCCACAGAGTTCAGCTGGCTTCTCTGAGAGGGGAGGAAGTGGGGGAGTCAATATATGGTACCAGCTGCCAAGTTATAGCTGAGGCTTAACACTTTGGCTGTTGATGTGGGAGAGACCCTGAGAAACTCACACAGATGTTTCTTTATCACATCTCGAAACCAGAGGGTAAAGAAGGGACATCTTCAATGCCCCTAATCCCACAAGAAAGGGATACATAGGGGACTATCTACAGAGGTGGGAAAAATGGAATTGAAATTGGGATGGGAGGAGAGAACTTCCCCTGGGATGGATATAGGAAGGTAGATTGGTAGCAATCTGAAAAAGGCACAGTCCCAAGCAGAGGGGCAGTATTCCCGGGTGGGGGGGGGGGGGGGGTGGAAAGGAGGCAGAGGAGAAGAGGGTTGGGTGCCTTGGGAAAGAATGTCTAGCTTTCTTGGCTGAACTCTCTAAGAAACCAAGGATGGGGATTTGAAACAGCTGTTCCAAACAAATCCAAGTCCAGACCCAAAACAAACATCTGGGTTTCTTTTTTGTGCTATATCTATATTGGTTTAGGGATGGTGAGGGAGAAAGCAGAGAATTGTTAAGGGTCCAAAATCAAAGTGGTTTATTCATTTTCATTTTTATCCAGTAAGTGACCTGCAACAACGGACAGAGGTCCTTCCTAGCATAGGTCACACAAACCCATAATCCTCTCAGGGCAATGCCAGATGCTCCAATCCCTATCCCTTCCCCCAACCTCCCCTCCTTCTGACCAGGCTGGATTTCTTCAGTATTCTAAGAGTAAAAAAGGATTTTAAGGGGATTGCTCAATACAGTAACCATAATGTAACTATAAAATAACTATAATGAAGCCACTCTCCCAACCCCTGAAAGATTGTATCAATTTAATAAAACGGATGCCTTCACCCCCCCCCCAAAAGCCCCCAATCCTCCCCTTCATAGCCAAACCCAAAGTGAGAGGTGAATTGTCTATGGCCTCACATCAAAGGGATACCCCCACCACTTCCACAGCTGGCTGGAACCCAAGGGAAATGAGGCATTTTGTTCTGTGGAGACTGAATACTTAAGCAACTTCTTATTCTTAAACATGAATCTGGAAAAAGGGATACATTCTATGTATGGGAATGGGAGAGCAGAGGTTATTTTCTGAAATGGAGAACAAATAATTTAGATCTATCTAGTCTTGTATGAGCAGAGGGGAGTAGTTGTTTAAGGGTGCCTGGAGATTTGTAATGTCTTCATTCAACAAACGTTTATTGGACACCTACTACGTGCAGGGTTTTCTGAGGGATACAAAAATAAATAAAACAGGTTGCTAGCCTTCAAGAAGCTTCCAAAGTCTTATTCTTCATGCTTTATGGGATCCTGTCCTTCAAGGCCCAAGCCCCTCAAAAAGGATAATTTTGCTCAAAGTATAAGTAGTAGGCAGTGTACTGAAAACAGTACACAGAATTTAGTGGAGGGAGTGAAAAGAACATCCCACCCCCAATATTATAGCTCTTTCATCTTAAGATAGGGGAGGAGGAGGTGTTGGTGAGAGACTGAGGCCAGGGAAGGGACAGCTCTATAACCCCACAGGGAAGTGGCTTTCTAAGCACTGGGTGGAGGGAAGTGCTCTCCCACCTTGGCCTTTGGGTACGGCCATCTCCAGGTCGGTGGTGCAGTCAGCTTCTCCGTTCATTGTCCAGCTGTCCAGCTTCTACTTCTGTCCTGTTGAGCCAGCCCGGGAGTGAAAGGCGTTTACCCTGGAAAAAGCACACCCATTCCCCAATTCAGCCTGGCTGGGAGCACCAGGAGGTTCCCCTTCAGCTTCTCCCCCTAAAAGAAAGGGGGCAGTCTCCACACTTCCCACCCACCCTCTGGAGTGGCAAAGGACCTCCCCCCCTCCTCCCCCCCCCCTCCCCCTGCAGCAGGACTCTGCCTAGGGGAGGTGGGCAGGCTTGCAGGAGTACTCCCAGGCCCCCACGTGTGTGGTTGCTCAGGGCTCTGGGGTGCAGCGAGCTCCACCCCAAGGAAAAAAACAAAACTCTCCACGCGCGGGGGAGGGGGGTGGCCGGAGGAGGGGGGGGAGGAGAAGGGCGGGTAAAGGGCGCGCGCCGCCGCGGGAACAGGGGCGCGCGCGCCAGTCTCCTCCTCCTCCGCCCCCCCCTCCATTCCCTGCTCCCCCCGCCTCCGCAGCCCGGCGGGGACCCGGACGCTGCGCAGGCACCGCCAGCCCCGGAGCGCCGCGGCCGCACCGCCCCCGGGGACCCGGATCCGGATTCCTACCGCCCTCCTCCCCTTCCCCGAGCCGCCAGCCCGCCCAGGGCCGAGCAGCTGGAACTCCCCCTACCCCCAGCCCCGGGGGACTCCGCCGCCCCCCGATCCGGAGCCGCACTCAGCAGCAGCCGCGGCCCCAGCGGCCGGAGTCAGCACCTCCTCGTCCCCCGGGCCCTGCGGCCCAGCCCGGGCGGTGCCCCCGCCCCGGCCCCCGGGGAGCCGAGCCAAGGCCGAGAGGGAGGGAGGCAGCCAGGCGGGGAGGCGGGCGGGCAGGCGGGGGCGTACAGGACTCGCCGTCCCCGCCGCCCCCTCCGGCGATCCGGGAGAACTGCGGCTCCCACCCCGGGAGGAACGCGGGCTCCCCCGCCCCGCGGCCAGCCTCGGCCTGGGCCTCCCCGCGCGTCCTCCTCCGGCTGCCCCGCGTTCTCTCCCCCCAGCCTCCTCCTCTTCCAGCTCCCCCCGGGGCAGGATTTCTCCCAGAGGCTCGGGTCCCCTCGCGAGGCCTCCAGCTCCTTCCTCATCCTCCTGCTCCAGCTCCTCGGCCCCAGCCCACGTTCTCCGGCCCTATTTCCCCTTCCGCGCTCTCGGGGTGCCGTCTTCCCGAGCCTGGCCCTCGGTCCCCTCCCTCCACGTTGCTCGATCTCGCCTTCCCCCGGCGCAAGGTTCCCCAGCCCTGGTCCCGCGATTACCGGGCGCAGCTCCGCGTCCGGGCGCCCCGCTCCCGCGGCTCCCTCCTCCCCCGCTCTGCCGGGCACAGCCGCAGCTCCCTCCCGCGGCAGCTCCTCCTCCTCCGAGCGCGGCTGGGGCGGCGGCTGCTGCTGCTGCTGCTGCTGCTGCTGCTGCTGGGGCGGCGGCGGCGACGGCTGCTGCTGCTGCTGCTCCTCGCGGCGAAAAGCACAAAGCACTGCGCCCTCCGCCTGCAGGCAGCCCGCCTGCCCGCCGGCCCCGGGCTCTACGAGCACACCCCCCGTCGCCGCTGCAGCCTCCGCCGCCGGAGCGGGAAGGAGGAGGGAGAAGGGAGGAGGAGGAGCGGGGAGGGGGGGGCGGGAGAAGCGGAGCAGCGAGCGCGTCCTTCCCCGTAGAGCGCACACCGACCCCCGGGGAGCGAGCGCCCGCCCGCCCCGAAGGCTCCTCTCCCTCCCACACCCCAGCCCGGGCGGGCTCCACGGGGGGCAGCTGGGAGGAGGGGCGGGGAGCTGGGGGGGACCCGGGCAGCCGAGGAGGAGGGAAGGAAAGGGGGGGGGGAGATGGCAGCAGCGGTGGGCGGGGGGGGGCTAGGGGGGGGGGCCGAGGGAAAGAGACACGCAGCCGCC
>NW_027187291.1:4562369-4570572 GCF_028583685.1 Petaurus breviceps papuanus
GGGGGGGGGGGGGGGGGGGGGGGGGGCCGAGGGAAAGAGACACGCAGCCGCCCGGATGGCGGCGGAGATCGGGGCCGGGGAGTAGGAGTGAACTGGCGGCGAGAGCGACCTCCCCAGACCCGTAGGAGAACTAGCAGCTTCGGCCAAAGCCGGAGGGCGCAAGGCCTGGGCCCAAGAGAGGGGACACCATGGGTCCCCCAGACCCTGGGAAGGAGCAAAATAATCTCCATAACCTTATATCCATTTTATGCGGTGCTCGGCGAAGAAATTTTGGTTCTCTACCTCCCTCCTGGGGCATAATCCGTGCCCTCTTCCCCCTGCTAGCTACTCCTCATTACCACCACCTTCACCCCCAAATCGGCGCTGCGGGGCCGGGGGACAGGCTGGCCGCAGAGCAGCGGCTATTGCTTCTCCCCTTTCTCGCCGAGCTTCGCTCTCCTTCCCAGAAAAACACGGTTCCAAAATCTTGTTTAAAAAAAAAAAGTCACAGCAAACCTTAATCCCCTCAATTTTTTTAAATTTTTCTACACCCCTGAAACGCCGCGGGAAACGGGTCTGAAGTGGTGCCTCAGAGAAGCAGGCTCAATTCAGCATGGCTTGCTCGGGCCTTCCCCGAGCGCATGGAGATCCGCCTCCCGCAGCTCCTCTCTCGGCTCCCCCATTACCCTGAAATAGCGCGGCGCAGGGTCTTCCTTACCCGGCTTCGTGTGTCTAGCAGTGGGTACGTGGGCCGGGGGGGATCCGGGGAGCGGTGGCTGGGCGAGAGAGCGGGACGTGGAGCCGATCTGTAGCTCCCACTGCAGCCGACGCCAGGGGAGCGAGTCGCCAGACAAAGCCCGCGATGGCGAAGCGGAGGGACGGCTAATGGCGAGCCACACGCGCGGCGCTCCGCCCGCCCCGCTCCGTCCGCCCGCCCCGGCGCAGCGCAGCAGCGCTCCGAGCGCTCGCCCTGTCAGTGCCCCAGCCCCGCCGCCGCCTCCCAGGCCTTCCCCGGCCTCTCCTTTCCCCCTCCTCTTCGGCCGAGCTCCCCCAATCTCCCCCCACCGACCCCTCCCCTCCCGCTGGGGGGCTGGAAAAAGGAAAAAAAAAACACTTTCCCCCCTCTTTTTGGCTTTTCCTTTCCTTCTCGCACTCACCTGCGGAGCCGCCGGGAGGGCTGGGGGTGGGGGGCGAGTGGGGCTGGTGCCGGGGAACGCTGGTTGAAAGCTAGCCAAGCTCTGCAGCGCCCGACCCGGGCGTGGACTCCGCCGCCAGTCCCCGCAGAGAAATCGTCCTCCTACCCCCGCCTCCATCGCTCTGCTTTTTTCTTCCAATCAGCCGGGCGCTTGGCGGCTCCTCCATCCTCCAGCCAAGCTCCACAGCCCTACAGCGGACTCCACTCCTCCATCTGCTCTCTCCGGCTCCTCTCTTCCCTACCTTGGGCTGGAGAAGAGGGGAGGGGGGTGGGGGGGGGAGAGAGCCGGAGGTGGATTTATTAGGGAACCTGCTTCTCTTTTCCCCTCACACTACCCCTCCCTCCGTTCTCTTCTCTTCTGTTTTCCCCCTGGCTGCTCTCCCTCTTGCTTCTTTTCAACTCTCCCTTCTCCGGACTGGGGTGTTGTGTGTGTGTCTCTCTGTGTGTCTGTGTGCGCGGTTTTTTTTTTTTTTATTGCTCTTTGCTTTTGCAACACTGAAGCCAAAAGAAGAGGAGGAGAAGGGGGGGGGTATGATATGTCAAAATTCTCTTATTTCTATAAAAACGAAAAGCCCCCCACCCCTTTCCATCTCTGTTCCTTTAGGTCCGCCTGGTTTTTATGCCCCTCCGTGGAATTAGTAATACGCGTGATTTTCTCCAAAAGTTCTCCCCTAGGGTGGGCGATGATGCTGAAGAGGAGGCTTGGCACCAACCGGAGAGAAGACTCCCCCTACCTCCCATCCCTAGGCAGGAAAAAAAAAAACCCAAAAACCAAAGTGGAGAGCGAAGGGAGAGCTAGGAGTGAGGCGGCGCTTCTGGAAAAGGGCTTGGGAGAGGGTGGAGACGCATAGTTGGATCTGCCTTCTCTCCTCTCTTTCCCTTTCGGTCTGTCTCCTTTTCGCCCCAGCGAGATCTCCCTTTAATTTTTTTTTTCTCCCCTTTAATCTAATTTCTTCCAACTCCACCTTTGTTGTTATGGGCGTCACGGTCCGGTTAGCCAATCCCCACCACGGGATCAGCTAGCTTGCTTGTCAAAAAGGCCTGGGTCATCCCGGAGAAAGAGGGCGACTGGAGCAGTCCCCCCCCCCCCCCCCCCCGGCGGCGAGAGGCGCGAGAGGGACCCAGGCAGCCCCAGCCCTCGGCCTGCACTGTTCGGGATACCTCTCTGCTCCTAAGCGGCCTCCTTCCTGTTAGGCCTGCGTCAGGGGCGGGGAGGGAAGGAGGAAGCATTTCATAGCTTTAACTGCCCCTCCGGGCCTTGGCGTTTATGGAAGGAGAGAGTTGGGAAGGGGGTGGGGGGCGCCTCGGCCCTCCCTCCTCCCCCACGGAGGTTTAAGGTATTTGGTGATTTCTGTCCCCTCCGCGGAGGAAGTGGCTCTTCAAGGCCTGGGAACGCGAGGGGCAGTCTAGGAGGCGAAGCCGAGCCACCCTACGAGGCTTGTACTATTGTCTGGGGGGAGGGGGGGCATGCCTTGCCCCCCGCCCCAGCTTCGCCATCTTCCCGGGTAGAGGGCTGCGAGGCTCCCCCAGTATCCTCATGCACACTCTAGCGCGGATACAATTGCTTTTCTCACCCACAAGGCATGTGTTTTGGGGGATGGCGTGATGCTTGTGTATTACCTTCTGTTTCCAGGGAAAATTCGAAACACTTTCCCAGCATAACCTCATCACACATCTGCCTACTTACATAATTGGGGGCAGGGGGGGGGGGAAGCCCTGGCCAAAATTTGTGTTTCTGAAAGCTGCATTCTTTTTTCTTGTAGGGATTATTTCATTTAGGATATCCTTATTCTCTATGCTTGGAACACAGCAGAATCAATGTTTGTTGATTGTTGATAGTGTGACAATGGTGGATAGATGTTCTCTGTGCTCATAATGAGTATGTTATAGGCATGTTATTTCCACCTGAAAGGGCTCTTGAAGGTGACTATGCAATCGGCCTCCCTTCCTTCTTTCCACTGAGGCCCAGGAAGATTTCCCTCTCGAACTAGACCTGGAATTCGGTATCCTGGCTACTAGCCTGCACTTACATGAGGCTATTATGTAAAGTACTTTGGAATGAAGAAGAGCTATCCCGACCTAGAGGAATGGCAATTATTGATTTTTTTTTTATTCCTTGATTGACAAAAGTCACAGATGGCTCCCTTCCCGTTTGGAAGCAGGCGGTTTGGTTTATGTCCAATGCCTTTCTCTTGAGGTTAGGAAGTGAATAGCAGGGACCCTGACTGAACCTTCCTCCCCTAGCAATCCTAACCTTCCAGACTACCCCCTTCCCAACCCCCAGGATCACCGACTTGAAAAACATGATGCAAAATAATAGTAAAAAAACAGCTAATCGACAGATTAACTTCATTCAAAAGCTCTGAGATTTAGACTTGGAAGGAACCTTAGATGCTGTCAAACCCAACTCCCTCATGTTACAAATGAGGAAAATGAGAGAGACCAGAGAAGTCAAAGGACTTGCCCAGGGTTCGGGCATTAATTGCATTTCTGAAACCGAATTTGAACTCAGGCTTTCCTGACTCAGTTCAGCTACGTCACTTAGCTGCACTACAGTCTAGACAGGGTAGACTCATGAACTCTGGAAATTTTGCAATTGAACAGTTAAAGACTGATTAAAGTTTTACTATGTGGAATAACAGAATCAAAGCCTGCTTTTCTTTTTTAAATGGCACAACCATCTTCCCTCATGGAACCTATATTCTGATAGAGGTGATAGATATAATATGAACACATGTTGTATAATACAAGGTAGGAGTTAAAACATGACAATTTTTTCTTCCCCTTTGAAATGATTTCTTCTGTTTCCATTTTTGTTGTTGTGGTAATGGTGGTCCAGCCAGACAATCCCTGCTTCAGGATCAGCTTGTTTGTGGAGGCAACAGAAATGGAGGCAAAATGCATTGTAGGAAATATTCTAGCAAAATCTGTGGATTTTTAAAAATTATTTTTGTTTTCATTATCCTGAACTTAAATATCAAAAAGTGAGTTTCCATGTACATAACAGAACACAAAAGATGCTTGCATATGAAACCATGAATCTCCATTTCATATTGTTTTTAAAAGTATATAATAAATTCCACATTAATTTCAAAACTGGCTTGTCCATGCTTTCTTATGAACTTCCTTCTGCAAACTTAAAAAAAAGTGTCAATATCTCTTTTAAAAAAAAATCACTTTTGCTAAACTTTCTTGCCCCTATAGGGTTCCATCCCCAACCCCAATTAAAAAGTGAAAGAGAAAAAAACTTAATGAATAAAGCATAGTCAAGCAAAATGGATCCACATAGTGGCGATATCCAAAAACATATGCCTCTGCTCCTTTAGTCCATTATCTCTGTTAGGACGAGGGTAACATGCTTTCTCATTGGCCCTCTAAGGGATATGGTTGGTCATTGCTTTAATCAGAGAGCCTGTCTTTCAAAGGTGTTTTTCTTTATAATATTATTGCCCTTGTACAAATCATTCTCTTGGTTCTGCATTAGTCCCTTCCATCCAGATTTCTCTGAAATCATCTTTTTTGTCATTTTTTTACAGAGTAATAATAGTTCAGGCCTTCCCCAATTGCTAGGCACACCCTTAGATTCCTAGTAGTTCTTCCCTCCCCCCACCAAATCCCCTATTCTCTTAGGATCAGGAAATTTGTTTTGTTTGTAACCGTTCCCTCCTTGCTCTTATCCTTCCTCTTAACCTCAAATTATACGACACCCTCCTCCACCCTTGTTTCCCTATTGAGTTTAATGTATTTCTACCAAAAAAAAAACTTGTGTGTTTGTTCAACACTCCTTTGTTTCAAATAGGTAAAGTATAGCTGATGCCCACTTCTCTTACCCTGCACTCCATGTTTGTGTGTTCTTTAAATGTATAACAATTATAAGAAATATCAAATTCCACCCCTTTCTACACTAGTATAGTCCTTTTATTCTACTCTTTTCCTTCTTAAAACTTTTAGAACAGAACCAATCTACCCTCAAGTCCTGTTTTTCTAAATTTAACTCAAGGTTCTGAAGGCATATTAGTCCCTTCTTTTGAACCTTTAGTACTGTATTATTATACAACTCCTTACATTTGCTGAACTAAATTTAGTTTTCTAGGTTTTTCTGGACTCTGTTAATGATATTTTAAAATTCATACTTGGCTCTGGTCTTATCAGAAATGCTTGAAACATGAGGGAAAAAGTCCTCTCTCCATCCCGCCCCCCTCCCCGTAGGATTATACTTAGCTTTGCAGGGTAAATTATTCTTGGTTATAAGTCCTTTTTTTTTTTTTTTGCATTTCAGAATATTGTGTTCTAAGATCTTCCAAATATTACAGAAGCTACCAGGTCTTACATGATGCCATTTGTGGTTCTTTGGTATTTAAACTGTTGCATTTTGGATGCTTGCAATATTTTTGATTTTTTTCCAGGAGGTGGTTGGTGGTTTTTTGTGTGTGTGTTCACTTTGCACTTCTTTCAATAAATCTGGACAGTTTTGATTTATGGTTTCTTGAAATATAGTGTCTGGGTTATGAAAAAAAAATAATGGTTTTCAGGGAGTTCTATGACATAAAATTTTTCTCTCTTTGACTTGTTTTCCAGGTCTGTTGTTTTTATATCAGCTTACATTTTCCTCAGTTTTTCAATGTTTTGATTTTGTTCTAATATTTCTTATTGTCTTTTGGAGACATTGACTTCTTTTGGTCCATTCTAGTTTTCAGGAAGTAAGTTTGCTGCTTTCTCTCTTAATCTATTAATTCGCCTTCCAATTCTTTCCTCCATCAATTTAATTTTATTTTTTATTTCTTTTAGATATTCATGGTGTCCTTGTGGAAAATCCATTTTTTTTTCTTTGAGTTTCTGCTTGCAGTTGTTATGGAGTTGCTTTCGTAGGCTAGATTTGTAGGTCTCTGGATCTACCATAATTTTTTATACTAATTGCTGTCTCCTTTTGCTAATTTCTTCAACTTTAGTTCTTAAACTTGGACTTTCTGCCAAGGCCTGGGCTCTGCATCTTGCTTTCCTTTTTTGGGGTAAAGTGGTTAGCCCTAGCTTGTCCTTCTCCTGGATTAGTTGGGCTCCTGTGCCAATCTCTAACTCCTAGGGCTAGAACCTTCTGATCTTGGAAGTGCAGAGTGATGGATTTCCAGAGTTTCCTTAGTTATCTCAGGACTAAGTGCTAGGGAGTTAAGAGCCCCGGGGCACCTGGGTTGAGCACTATAGCACCACACTGATCACTGTTGCTTCCCAGGTCTTCCAAGGCCTTTCCCTTCCTCCCTTCCTCCCTTCCTTCCTTCCCTGACTTCCCTGACTTCCCTCCCTCCCTCCCTCTCTCCCCTACCTCAGTCTGTCTTTATCTCTTCTGTCTCTGTCTCTCATTCCTGCCTTATAATCCGCCCTGGTACTTTCTTATGGGATCCCCTAAACACAGTACCCTGAAGGCTATAAACATCTTGGGCCTGTTTGTGGTCAAGCTAAAAAGATTACCAACTTCTTTGCCTGAGCTAGCATTTATTTTGCTGGCAACCCCTTTCCTATTATCTTTGTTCTGATTGACTTTCTGAGCATTGAAGGTGGAAGAAATAATTTACTGTAGCCTCTCCTTGTATTATTTGATTGTTATTCTGTCTGGTACAGGTTTCAGACTTTCGCTGGAGTAGGTATATGGGAATTAGGCTGTCTGCCTCTTTTCAAGCGACTACCTTGGCTCTAAGGACTCTGGGCAAATTGGGAGGAACACTTTTAGCTTGAGAACCCAAGTGTCCTCTGCCTGATTTGGAGACCACCAGTCATATGGTCTGGAGAATCACTTCCCCTTAGACAGGGCTAACAACCACAAGTTGCAAACTTGACTGAAGTTCAAGTTTTAGAGTGTTCCTTTTGGCCCTCTTTCCTTTCCCTTCTAGGATTAGGACTTCACCTCATCAGCTTCCTACCAAAGTCCTCTCTGGTACTTGAAATAGGTGGGCAGCTCAGTGACTTTCTGACCTCCTTCCTGTCCTCTCCTCAAACTAGATATCAACTGGTTCCTTTTCTTTTACTTTTTTTTTGTCTTTTAGGAGGGGGGAAGGCAGGGCAATTGGGGTTAAGTGACTAGCCCAAAGTCACACAGCTAGTAAATGTTAAATTGTAAATTAAAATTGTTCTATAATTTTCTTTCTTGGGGCTCTTCCTGTTTGTAATGTAATGCCAAGGAAAGGCAACTTCCCAAGGTTCAAAATACCAGCATAGGTGCTCTCCATTTTATTCAGTGACCAACCAAGAACAGAGAAGATCAAAACATGACATCATTCCAAATACAGCATTTACTAAATGTGATTAAATAATCTCCAAGGACTACCCCACCGAGGACCTTCCAATCATTCAATCAATTACAAAGTCCCTGTTCTAAATACTTCTCCACCCCTAGGCTATACCTCCATTTAGTCCACCACAAAGCCCCTCTTCTCAAATGGAGATTAGTTTCCAAACATAAGTAAAGTACATTCACTTGTTTAACCATAGAACACAAAAAGGTCAAAAGTTCCCCACCCCTGGATCACAATTGAATCTACCCCAGAGTTACATCAAGTTTAAGCACAGCACTTAATACCCAAATGGAGGTCTTTTCTTCATCTTGACAGGAGGCAAGTTCTCAGCAATCTTAGTTCCTGGGGAGACAAGGCTTAGCAAGGCCACAAGATACATTGCCAGTCCCTCCATTAATTCATCCTCTGTCTGTAGAACAGTCCTAGAACCCCTGAAAACATTAGCAAAACCCTCTCCCAGGATTTCTGTAAACATACAACAAGAAAATCCTTCTTCAGGGCTTCTGAACCAACAGAAAGGTTCCCAGACCCCTGCAACAACAGCACTGTCCTTCACCAGTGGACAGTATTCACTCTGTCTGCAGGACAGTCTCCAGACCCCTGCAACAACAGCACTGTCCTTCACTGGTGGACAGTATTCACTCTCTGTCTGCAGGACAGTCTCAGGACTTCTTAGCCAACAGCCAGGTTCCAGGACTTCTTCAACAAAAGGACTGTCTTTCACCAGTGGACAAATCTGGCAAAA
>NW_027187291.1:4570972-4594082 GCF_028583685.1 Petaurus breviceps papuanus
TCTTCAACAAAAGGACTGTCTTTCACCAGTGGACAAATCTGGCAAAAGAACATCAAAACAGACAAAGTACCAGCAAAACAGCCATGTCTCCTCAGTCCCTGGCAGCTCAGGGGGCAGGTCTCAAAAGTCCAGGGCAATTCAAAGCGGCCACCAGCAATTCTCTTAGTCTCTCCCTCTCTCCACGAGGTGCTACTTCCAAAAAAGTTCTTCTGCCTCTCTCTTGTGTCTCCAAATCTACGTCACCAGCTCCTCCCAGTTCAGGACTCTCTTTTCACATCAACAAGTCCATCCCACAGGTGGGATTAACAAGCTCTGGGTTTTAACACAATCAATTTGAAAAACCAAGCCAATACAGGGGAATCTTTAAATGCCATTACTATCACAGTGTCTGAGGTGGGATTTGAACTCAGGTCCTCTTAACTCCTCGGCCAGTGCTCTATTCACTGCACCACCTAGCTTCCCCCCTTTCCTTTTACATTCAAACATGTCAGTCTCCCCCATCCTTAAAAAAAGTTAAATTTAAATTTAAGAACCATTTATCAAACTCTACCATTCCCTCCAACTATCATCCTATATCTTTCCTTCCTTTCTCAAACTCCTCTGAAAACATCTATCTTCTTTGCCTCATTTCCTTTTCTCCCAAGCATTCTGGCTTGGGACCTAATCATTATCTGAAACTGCTCTCTCCAAAGTTATCTGTGTTATTAACTGCCAAATCTGATGATCTTTTCTTAGTGCTAAGACTTAATCTGGGGGCGGCCAGGTAGCACAGCGAGTAAGAGCACCGGCCCCAGTGTCGGGATGACCTGGGGATCGGATCTGGGCTCAGATACTTAGCACCACACCCAGAAATAACTGGCTGTGTAACCTTCAGCAAGTTACTTAACCCCAATTGCTTTAAAAAAAAAAAAGACTTAACCTGTTTTTGACCACCTATCTACATTTAATTCTCTCTTCCTGGATACTCTCTCCTCTGGACTTTTGAGATACTACTTTATCCTGATTTGACTGCTACCTATCTGACCATTTGCTAATCTTCTTTGCTGACATGTCATCCACATCATATCCCTTATCTGTGGGTATTTCACAAGGTTCTGTCCTGGGCCCTCTTCTTTTTTTTCTGCTATACTCTCTCTCGGTAATGTCATCAATTCCCACAGGTTTGACTATCCCACAGATGACTCCCACATCTTTATATATAGCCTCAGTTTCTCCTCTGAGCTTCAGTCCTCTATGACCAATCATCTGTTTGATATTTCAAACCTGATGTGCCAGAGACCTCTTGAACCTAACATGTCTAAAACTGAACTCATTAATTTCCCCTCAAACCCACCACTTTTCCAAACATCCCTCTTTTTCTTAAAGGCATCAACAGCCTTCTAGTATCCCTGGTTCATAATCCAAAACTTACTCTCTTGAATTCCACAGTTGCCAAGTCTTGCTGTCTCAACCTTCACATTTCTCCTATCCTATCCCTTCTCCCCACTCATGATTCTACCCCTCTAGTTCATTATTGTTGCTGTTCATTCCTTTCAGACAAGTCCGACTCTTCCTGACCTCATGTGGGGTTTTCTTGGCAAAGATACTGGAGTAGTTATCCATTTCCTTCTCCAGCTCATTTTACAGATGGGGAAACTGAGGTAGATTTAAGTGACTTGCCCAGGGTCACACAGCTAATGTCTGAGGCCCAATTTGAATTCAGGTCTTCTCGATTCCAAACCTAGTGCTCTATGTACTTTACCACATAACTTCAAGGTGCTAAGGAAAGACCTTTAAAATTCCTCACTCACTAAAAGTGAGGTGGGGTGATTATAATCCCTGGTAGGAAGAACAGACCTGATGGTGACCTGCATATTTGCTTTCAGAGGACCAGCCTAGCTCCCATCATTAGGCTGACCACAGTAATTCCCAAAGACCCTCTACCCTCTACTACAAGGCATAGAGGATACCAACTGAAGAAATTACAAATGAAAATTAAATGTGACTAGGACTCTCCTCATTGGTGACAAATTGTTTGCTCAGATATTTTGTTCAGATATTAGTTGATCAAAGGGCCTGTGAGGTCCCTTCCAGCTCAGAGATTCTCTGGTTCCATGGATAAAGTAGGTGGTTCCTAAGTGAGCCTTACAGAAAGAAGCTGAAGGTAGTGATGGGGGTGGGGCGGGATGATGGAAATACATCTCAGATATGGAAGGCAGTCTGACAGCCTGTAGGGAGTCAGGGAGAGGCATGTTGAGTTAGGGAAATGATTACTAGTCCAGTTTGGCTCAAACAGAATTCATGGAGGAGTAACATGGAAACAACAAGACCAGGAGTGCAGGTTTGACCAGAACATCAAGAGCCAGATTTGTGAAAAGAGTATTGTGTAAGTATTCTCACTAAGTTCTCTGTCTTTTAGAAATTTTTAAGAAATGATATTGCATTATCCTGGGCTAAAGTCACTGGTCCCACCTGAATGAGAAACCTTTATCAAGGTCTAATCAGTGTCAAGGAGACAAAGTCTAGTTCTGAAGTCCTTAGGTTTTACTGGAATGAAAGGCCCAATTGGTTTCTAGGGGAAGACTGATTCAAGTTCAGAGAGGGATTTGGATTCCCTGAGACTAAGAGACTCAGTCTTATTTATTAAGGAGGGATTGGTTTTTTATTAAATTCAAGGAAGAGAAGTTTCTCTTGGGTTTACGTTTGACCAGATTAAAAGGGGAATAAGGAAGGAAGGAAGAAAGAGAGAGAAAGACAAGGAGGGAGAGAGAGAGAGAGAGAGAGAGAGAGAGAGAAACACTTTTTTAAGAAAAGCATTCACTCAAAATGAGGCAGCCTGGTATAGTGAATAGAATCAGAAGGACCTAGGTTTACATTCTATTTCTAATCCATACCAACTGAGGAATGGCTTAACCTTTCAATGCCCTAAACTACTTTTACTTTTTTGTTTTTTTTTGTTTTCTTGGAGGGCAATTGGGGTTAAGTGACTTGCCTAAGGTCCCACGGCTAGTTTTTGTATTAAGTGTCTGAGGCTGGATTTGAACTCAGGTCCTCCTGACTCCAGGGCCAGTGCTCTATTCACTGTGCCACCTAGCTGCCCCAACCCTAAACTACTTTTAAACAAATTTTCTTTTATTTTATTCTGAGCTTGACCACCAACAAAAAACACGAGCATTTCTCACCCAGAAGAACAAAGAAGATTCTATATGAATTGCTTGCTTAAAAAAAATAAAGCCAATATGTCATTTTCAAAACTATCCTAAAAAAGGAGGGGGGGCAGCTGGGTGGATAGAGCACAGGCCCTGGAGTCAGGAGGACCTGGGTTCAAATCACACTTGAAATTTACTGTGTGATCTTGAGCAAGTCACTTAATCCCAATTGCCTTGCCTCCCCCCCACAAAAAAACCTCTAAAACTGTCCTACTTGTCTGTCTGTTTTTCAATCCCACTTCTATGTTTTTTTAAAAAATGCTATAGTAACTATTTTTTTCTTTTTTTTTCTTCTTGTTTTGGCATCATTATTACTAGTCTTTCTCTTTCCTGAAGTCTTATTTTTTTTTTTAAGCAATCAGGGTTAAGTAACTTGCTCAAGGTTACACGGCCAGTTATTTCTGGGTGTGGTGCTAAGTATTTGGGCCCGGATTTGATTCCCAGGTCATCCCAACACTGGAGCCGATGCTCTTACTCACTGAGCCACCTGGCCACCCCTTCCTTATTAAAAAAAACAAAACAACAAAAATCCTTGTTGCAAATAAACAGTCAAAATAAATTCACACATTTGTCATGTATGTATATCTTAAGTTGCACCCCAAGGTTTCTCTCCTTTTCTACCTCTCTGTAAAGTGGTAGGAAGCATATTTCATTGTCAGTCCTCTGAAATTGTAGCTGGTCATTACATTGATTAGAGTTCTTAAATCTTTTGAAGTTGTTTTTCATTATGATGTTGTTGTTATTGTATGAAATTGTATTTCTGTTCTTGCTCACTTAACTGAATATTTTCTTATAAGTCTTTCCAGGTTTCTCTGAATCCATCCCTTCCATAATTTTTAATTGCACATTAATATTCCATTATATTCCTATACCATAATTTCTTTAAAAATGTTTTCCAATTATTGTAAAAATTTTTGCTTTTTGCTTTTTTGGAGAGGGGGAAGGCAGGACAATTCGGGTTAAGTGACTTGCCCAAGGTCACGTGGCTAATAAGTGCTAAGTATCTAAGGCTGGATTTGAACTCAGGTCCTCCTGATTCCAGAGTGGGTGCTCTATTCACTGCACCACCTAGTCACCCACCCCCAAAATTTTTAACATTTAAAAAAGGTTTTTTGAGTTCCAAATTCTCTTCTTCTCTTCTACCTTTCCCCCTCCCCACCTTGAGAAAGTAAGCACTTTGATACAAGTTATACATGTGCAGTAATGAAAAATATTTCCATATTATTCATGTTGTGAAAGAAAACACAGACTCCCTCCCCCCAAAAAACCCCAAACCAAGGAAAATAAAGTTAAAAAAAAGTAAGCTTTGATCTGCCTTCAGACTCCATCAGTTCTTTCTCTGGAAATGAATAGCATTTTTCATCATGAATACTTAGGAATTGTCTTGGATTATTCTATTGCTAAGAATTGCTAGATCATTCACAGTTGATCATCCTACAATATTACTGTTACCATGTACAATGTTCTTCTAATTCTGCTCACTTCACTTTGCATCAGTTCATGTAAGTCCTTCCAGGTTTTTCTGAAGTCTACCTGCTCATCATTTCTTATAGCACAATCGTATTCCATAACAATCATATACTACAGCTTGTTCAACCATTCCCCAATTGATGGATGTCCCCTCAATTTCCATGGGTCCGAGGGAGAAAGTGAGGCTGGAGACTTTGCACAGCCTTTCCTCACTTAAATCCAATTCACTTGTGTGTCATGGCATCACCTGCCTATTGTCAAGGCTTTCTTCAAGAATAAAGGACAAACAACAACAACAACAACTCTTTGCCACCACAAAAAGAGCTGCTACAAATATTTTTGTATAAATAGGTCCTTCCCCTCCCCCCCTTTTTAAAAAAAAGCTCTTTAGATACAGACCTAGTAGTGTTATTGCTGGGCCAAAGGGTATGCACAGTTTTGTAGCCTTTTGGGCATAGTTCTAAATTGCTCTCCAAAATGGTTGATCAGTTCACAACTTCACAAACAATGCATTAGTGTCCCAATGTTCCCCCATCCAATCCAGGACTAGTATTTTTCTAATTACTGTCATGTTAGTTAATTTAATAGGTATAAGGTGATACCTCAGAATTGTTTTAATTAGCATGTCTCCGATCAATAGGGATTTGGAAATTTTTTTTTACATGACCATAAATATCTTTGGTTTCTTCATCTGAAAAATTTGTGTTCATATCCTTTGACTATTTATCAATTGGTAAATGACTAGTATTCTTATAAATACAGTTCTCTCACATACAATAACTTCTACAGCTATTATTCAGTTAACGAGCCATGCCTCAGTTTTTAATTCTTTGCTACAAGAAACACCACTGTAAATATTTTTGTATGCATAGATCCTTTCCCTCTTTCTAGGGTCTCTTTGGTCACCTGCCTAGGAGTAGTATTGCCAGGTCATAAGGTATGTAAACGATTTAATGACTTTTGGGTTATAATTCCAAATTCATATCCAAATCAATTTGCAGCTCCATTAATAGTGCATTTATATGTTTATCATCCAACAGTTGTAATTGTCCATTTTTTTCTTCTTTACCAATCCAATAGGTGTGAAGTGGGACCTCAGAGTTGTTTCAATTTGCATTTCTCTTTTTCTTAGTGATTTGGAACTTAAAAAAAATATGGTTATTGATAGCTTGTTTTTCTTTGGAAAACTGCTTATCATATTTTTAAATAAACAGATAGATGAGAGATAAAAAATTTATTTATTAAATTTCTTTTGGAGGGGGAAAGGCAAGGCAATTGGGTTAAGTGACTTGCCCAAGGATCAGACGAGATAATGTATATAATGGCCTTTGTAAACTAAAAAGCATTATATAATTAATAATGATGATGATGATGATGATGATAGCATTTATATAAAAATTTAGATTGTCTCATTTCAACCTCATAACAAACCTGGAAAGTAGGTGCTATTATTATCCCCATTTTGCAGATGAGGAAACTGAGGAAAACAGAGGTTAAGTGATTTGCCCAGGATCCTACACCTAGTTCAGTATCTGAGGCTTAATTTGAAGGTCAAGTCTTCCTAAATCTGGAGGCAGGGATCTATCTACCTAGCTGCTTATGAACTATTATTGATTTATATTAGTAAAATTGACCAAAGGCATAGCTACTTAGAACAGCCAAAAGATTTATGTGAATTTGGTCCCAGGTTTTTTACTGACATGTAGATTCTGGAGTAGGATAATGAGGTACATTCTAAATAGAATTATTGGCTTATTTTATTTTGGTGAAGCAACCCAAACTTCTTGCCAAAAAAAAAGTAATGACTTTTTAAGAATGATTTAGAAGGCCTTTGAGATCATTAGGGAAAAAATGTAGTAAAGCGATCAAGATTAATTAGTTCTGTGCCTATAATCGAGCCATAGTTACTAAATGAATACTATGTTCCAGGCCTTCAACTGGGCACTGGGGATATAAAGTAAAAAATGAAATTGTCTCTGTCCTCAAGGAGCTTACTTACATTTTTTCAGTGGAAACAATATGTACCTATATAAGTATAAACAAAGTCAAAACAAGATATTTGGGGGTGAGGCACTAGCAGCATAACAAAGGTCTTAACCCACTTATTTATTTTTCAGTTTTTGACATTCATTTCTTTTTTTTTTTTTAAAGCAATTGGGGTTAAGTAACTTGCTCAAGGTTACAAGGCCAGTTATTTCTGGGTGTGGTTGTAAGTATCTGAGCCCGGATTCGATCCCAGGTCATCCCGACTCTGGGGCTGGTGCTCTTACTGTACTACCTGGCCACCCCTTGACATTCATTTCTACCAGATTTTGAGTTACAAATTTTTCTCCCCATCTTTCCCCTACTGAACCCTTCCCCCAATCTGTTCTCTCTTTTATCCTCCCCCATCTTCTACCTAACTTTCTGGTAGGGCAAGATGGATTTCTATACCCCAAGCACATATATTTCTTATGAGCTTGCTAAGTATATGATTCAGAAAACGTAGTCTTTGATTATTTAAAATTAACATCAAGTTACTATATTGACTATTTTAAAACTATGTAAACTTGTTTGCTTTCACTTTCCTTTCCCTTCATTTATACAGGTTCACAGAGTATTTTCTCAGGGAGTTGCTGCTCAAGAAAAGAGCATTCACCAAGGAGATTTCCTTTTATCAATTAATGGCACCTCACTGCCTGTCCATTCATGGAGATGTTTTGAATGCCCTCCACCAAGCAAAGATGCACAAAAATGCCATTATTGTCATCAAGAAAGTAAAAGACAAGGAGAGGGGCTCTGCTAGAAAAGAAGCCACTCCTGCAAGTGGGAAGGTGACTATGTCCAAAAAGGATGACATCCTGGAGTTTGGAACAGGTGAGATATATCAGGCTTTAGAATCAGAGGGATTTGGGAAACTGGGAAATGGGGGCCACAGGAACCACAAGCTAAAGCACAAGTGTCATGGTCAGAAGACTTGACCAAGGTATGATTTGTTCTGAGTTTTTGTGTGGGTGTTCCTTGAAAACCAATGTTATAACTAGAAATGATTTTCAATGCTCCAGAGATTAAAATGATTCTTTAAGCCTATTTCTCTGTTTAGAAACAGGTGCTTTTATTTTCCATATCTTTTCAAAATCCTAACTATAGCACGGTGACAAATTTGATTCAGGATGCTGAAACGTAAAGGACCCTTACATCACTTTTATTCCTTCAACAGGTAGAATAACTGAATTAAGCACCAAGTTAAGGAGTGGGAAACCTGTGGGAAACCTCAGACTAATTAGGTCAGAGGTGGTAACCTGTGGCAGGTTCCCTGACTCCTGAGATGGTTAGTCTGAGCAATTAGTTAAAATAGGACTCTAAAAAAATGCATTCTTCCCACCATCATAACCCTCAAGCTGCACACTAGGTGAGCTCCTCCTTACCTCCCCCTATCCTTTTTCTTCTTATCGGTGGCATCTCCAGAAACAAATACCCTCAGGTCCCTATCCAGTGGCACTAGTCTCTTGGAGGTCTCTGTCTATCCTCAGGTGTCTATACCTCAAGATGTAACGTCTCCCTCAATCAAATGACAGGGATAGGGATATAACTGGATGTGTGATCTCATTGATAAAGGAACTCCCAGGCAAGGAAGCTCCTAACAATGCATGTCTTTACCTTCTCCATAACTTATGTTTGTAGAAAATTTTAGAGTTATTCTTCTTAAAGCGTTACTTAGTACACTGCCATTCACTGAATTCAACTTAAGAAGCTGATTTGAAGGTGCCTATCCTGCAGCTTGAGCCCCACTCCTTTTATGGTACTTGTCCCCTGCACCAGAATCACTAAGTATCTTATGTAAACCCAGGAAGAGACTCAGGAAACCTTCGGGAAAACAAAGGAGGAATTCTGGTTCTTGGAGGCTTAGAGGAAATGTTATGTTTTGATTTTCTCCTTTCTGTCCACTGCTATTTCAGAAAACAAAAGAGAAGGGAACAGAATGGGGGGGGGGGAACATTTTAGTTCAAAAGCATTCAAATGGAGAGTTGTTAATGCAGGAAAAGAAAAAGTGATTTTGGAGTCATAGGTCCCCGGTTGGAATACCTGCTCTGCAACTTACTGCCTTTGTGACCCTGGACAAACCATTTGCCTTTTGGGAGCCTGTTACTTTTTCTGTATGCTCTCTCCTAACTATAAATCTAAGATCCTAAGACCTTTTGACCTCAGCCTGAATGCCACCAATGTGATGACAAATTCGCTCATTTTTTTTTTTAATGGAGTGCACACCTTCAACTGCCAGATTTTCCAGTTTGTAACTCAAATGAGGTCTTTAAGATTCTCACCTTAAGAGTTCTATAGAGGGCTTAGTATTGAGGGCAAAAAGTATACAGGCAAGACTCCACACGATTAAGAAAACTGCTAACTTCTTCACTCTGCACATCTTAAATTTGGCCATGGGGTTTGGGAAATGATGGTCTTAGCCTCTTGAAGACATGAGAAAGGACATTTAAGCTGCCATGGATTCCCTTGTTATGCCTTTACCTACCTGTTTTGAAATGAACAAATTCAACACATCTAGAGAAACAGGTCAGATTCCCAACCTATACCTTCCTAGACTTTCCTTGCAACACTTTTTATTTAGACAGGCGTATGTTCCCTTGTGATCCCACTCAGGGACCATTCTGAGATGGTCCTCTCCTCTCACCTCCCTGGATCTCAGGTTTTTTTCATCCATAAAATGGGTATGATAATAGGGACAGGGAAAGGAACTGTTGTTTTTAATGGCATCTGGAACCCCAGAGGAATCTTGCCTCCTTACCTATAAAAATCTGTATCTGCTCTGCAACAAATAGGCTTAGAGAATTGCCTAGAGCTCTGAGGAATTAAATAATGTGCCTGGAGTCACATAACAAACAGGTGTCAGAGTCTCCCTGACTGTGAGCCCAGCTGTCTAGTCACTAGACCTTGATGTCTCCATGGGAATAATACTGGATCTCTCTATAATCGTATGACCTGCAGGCTTAACTGAGATAGGATGTGTAAAGTGTTTTTTACAGAATTTGGGACACTGATCAAGTATCAATGGTTATGACTACTGTTAGCCAATAATCATAAATATTACTACTACTACTGCTACTACTACTACTAAAATCAATTATATGCAAAGTGCTTTTATCTCATTTGATCTTCCCAACAACCCAGGGAGATGGGTGCTATTACGCTATTATGACCTGTTTTACAGATGAGGAAACTGGGGTTCTGAGAGGGGTAGGGACTTCTCCAGAGTCACAACAGAGCTAGCAAGTGTCTAAGACAGGATTTGAACCTAGACCTTCTTGATTCCAACTCCAGCATTCTATTCACCCCCGCTTTGCTCCTGCTGCTTTTGGGAAATTTGCCTAAGAAGTGCAGCATCATAGTAGCATTCATTGCCAGATAGCTTTGTGTGGAGGTTACCAAATCCTACTGTTCCTTCTCTCTAAAAGTACTCTTAGAAACTATCAGACAATAATAAGGTGCTATCTTTTCTGGTCAGAGGTAATGCTAGGGACCTCAGAGATTAATAGGAATACTTAACTGTATAGGATAGTTCTTGTTTCTGGCATCTCGGCATGGCTATGAGAAGAATCAACGTGGATGGCACTCTAATACCATATTTCTGGCTTTTCCTGCAGCAGACAGACCTACAGATCTCAATGATGCAATGTCTGTTGAATTACTGAAGATCTCTGCTGCACTAGGCTTCAGTCTTGATGGAGGAAAAGCATCTGTGGCTGGAGATCGACCCTTGTTAATAAAAAAGAATCTTTAAAGGTACTTTACCTGGGAAGCCCATCAAATTTTCTTGATGTGCAATTTGGTTTCTTCATCGCAAGCTCTAAAAATGTCCACATCAACTGGGAAGAACTCTGGCATTTTCTGCTGCATGTAAAATATCTTAATCACAAGACTCATCACTGTGAAAAATGCTATGTTCTTTAGGAGTCCCAGAAGTTGAACTCTAAGTGGGTACTGAATGTTCCTTAGCTTTATTTCAACTCAAGTTAGAAATGCTAGACTGAGAAAAGGGAAGGTGCTTTTTAAAGGAGCCTAACTTTCAGTTCTAGCCTTCGAATGTACAAAATGTCTACGGTACTCTCGAAGAGCACTGCTGGATATTGGCAAAGTTTCATATTAGCTTTCTAAAGGAGCCTTTTATATCCAGATGCCATAGAGTGCAAAAACCATTCAGGAAGGTCTCAGTTCAAATCCAAACTTAGTCATACTAGTTGGGTGAAGCTAAAGAAGTCATTTATCCTATGCCTTAGCTTCCTCATCCATCAAAATAATAGCATCAACTTCCCACAGTCACTGGGGGATAAAAACCTTAAATATTTGAAAACCAAACGCTCGTTATTAGTATTATTACATTAATATTACAAGATCATAAACCAACTAGGAATTGGGGACCCTATGAGAATTATGCTAACTCTAGTAACTGAAGAAATAACTAATTCACCAGATGTGAATTTTCCAATCCTGTCCCCAACATTTAGCATATCTATGATCATGTCCATATCTCTTAATGTCAATGAACTTCAGGTTTCTCTCCTGTAAAATTATTATAGTGATATCTGGAGTGATTAACTATCATGGTTGTAGGGGTGGCCAGGTGGCTCAGTAAGTAAGGGCACCGGCCCCAGTGTCGGGATGACCTGGGGATCAAATCCAGGGTCAAATCCGGGCTCCGATACTTAGCACCACACCCAGAAATAACTGGCCACGTAACCTTGAGCAAGTTACTTAACCCCGATTGCTTGAAAAAAAAACTATCGTGGTTGTGATGAGGATTTACAGACAATGTTCTGCAAACCTTGAAGTATATATGAACTTCCACTAACTCCTCTTTTAAATTACCACCTAATCACAGCCCCCAAAACATTGTTCAGTCAATGACCCCCTAATATTAGTTTCATGTTATTTACAAAGTGCTTTTAGACATATAATCACACACAACTCCATGAGGACAGAGGACAAATATTATTGCCTTTTAGCAGATGGAAAAACTGAGGTGCAAAAGCAGTGACACAGCTAGCCCAAGATCTAAGACCCAACTACAGATTTCTAACTCCTTGTTCAAGTGTTTCTTGAATATACATTATTTATATAAATTCACAGACACACACACAAACACACACCTCAGCACTTTTTCTGGTAGCAGAAAACTGGAAACAAAGTAGAAACCCATTGATTGAGGAACAGCTAAACAAAATGTGGTATTAAAGACAAAATGGAATTATTACTGTGCTGTAAGAAATGATGAACATATTGAATACAAAGAAGCATGGAAAGACAAGTATGAATTGATGCAATGTGAAGTAAGCAGGACCAGGAAAACAGAATACATAATGAATACAACAATATATAAAAAAAAAAAAAGAATCACCAAATAATGTTACAAAACTATAAAAAATAAAAAGTTAGTTCCAGAGACAATATCTACCCTTACTCCTATACTGAGATGGGCATTCCCAAGGAATAAAACAGTACATATATTGTTAGATTTCTTCTCAGTTTATTGATCGGTTTTCCTGATCTTTTCTTTTTCCTTTTTTTATTATTTTGAAAATTATTTGATAAAAGACAAAACTCTCTGAGAGTGGGTAGGAGAAGAATAGAGGAGGGAAATTTAGGCAATATAAAAACAAAACATCAATAAAGTTTATTTCAAATTTAAACAAAATTTATTTAAATAAATGAAATTTATTTTAGGATGAAATATAATGATTATAAATAATTATTGTATGTAATATGTTCTGCATAATACAAAATTTATAAAAATAAACTGAAATCTGTTTAAAGTTTATTTTAAAAAACATACCATTCTTTAAAAAATTATTGATATATTCTATCAACTTTATTTCCCCTACCTCAATGAGCCACCCCTTATAAGAACGATTAAAAAGAAAAAGTGAAAGAAATAGCAGTCCAATAAATCCACTTGACACTTCGGCCAAGTGTGATGATATGTGCAATATTCCATACCCATTGTCCCCCATCTCTAGTCATAGAGAAGGGAGGGAAATAATCCAAAAGTTTCTCCTGTGCCTCCTGAAAATTAGATTACTTAGTTTTGAATGAAAGTACCATGCTTAGTACTAAATAAAATTCACTAATAATAGCAAGCATTTATGTAGTGTTTTAAGATTTGCAAAGCACATGACGAATATCACTTTTGAGCCTTGCAACAATTCACACAACTTATAAGAGTCTGAGATTGGATTTGAACTCAGGCCTTCCTGACTCCAGGTCCAGTGCTCTAACCACTATGTCACTTAGGTGCCTCTTGGATCTTTTAGCTACCAGTAGGCTAGCTTGGGTCTCTGGATCTGCATTCCTTAGAAGGACATCAATAGAGTTCAGTCAGTGGACTGGTACATAGACTTCCCCCATGAAATATGAATTCAACTGATCACATAAAGTAGCTCCCATAGACTTCATATACTTTTAGTTTTCTGTGTTTGAGAAAACAATTTTTGGCCTCAGGAATTAAATGCTGCCCTTAATATCAATGAAATGCCCTTAGGATTGTTTATTAAAAGTTCTACTTCTATCACAGAGATTTTCAGTCTTATAAGTTGACTTTGAATATTTTTTCTCCTTCAGATCAGGATATATTTCTTATCATCTCACCTATATTTTTTGGTGCTCAAATGTCAGTTACAATTCCAGTTTATGGTCACATTTCAGAAATTTAGTATACAATTCTTCAAATTATTTTCTATTGACCATTGTGGTTTCTGGAGAAAACCTATAAACCTCTGAGATTTCCTACTCCTGTCAGGCCTCATTTTCCTATGAATAGGCTTGTACACCCAGAATGTATTTCTTTGTACTTTATGGCAGTTAACTGCTTCAAGAAAGGACATTTTCTGGTCTTTTTGCTTGTTTTGGTTTCTTAATGAACACTGAGTAAAACCAGATTTTCTCTTATTCAGTTAAGTCTGAACTAATTTTCATTTGTACTCAGGTTCATAAATTTGATATTGGGGCACTCAGGAATAAAGCAGAAATATATTCCACTCCCAGGGCTAGCTACACAGCTTCCAAAGTCACTGAGGGACATCTGCTTTCTAACTCTTCAGTCTCCTTACTCTGCACTCACTGTTTGTCCCTACTCACAGGTGGTGCTGCAGAACAAGTCGGGACAATTGAAGCTGAAGATGAAATTCTTGCCATTAGTGGAAAATCACTGACAGGGCTCATGCATTATGACACCTGGAACATTATTAAGTCTGCCCCAGACGGACCTGTCCAGTTATTTATTATTTTTTATATATATTTTATATTTATTATATTTATATATATTATTAGGAAGCACAAAACAGCAGTATAAAGCACACGGTGGCTTGTTGCATTAGCCACAAAGGACTCTCTACAATTCCCCTTTCTCCTTTATTTTCATTAAAGTGACTTGTGACCATAGAGTGGAATCTTTAAGCAGCCAAGAGTCACATTGCCCTGAACCAGCAAAGCTTGCATAGATGGTCCATTGAAGAGAGTGCTGTAGGACCTTGTTAAAATTTGCAAGGATATAAAACCCTAACACTCTGGGATATTGAGAGGCAATGAAATTGAACTTTGGTACCCTATCACATGAAGCATTCTTGGCTGAGAATAATCACTTTCAGTTGTGTTGTTGTCTTTGGACTGGAAACAGAGTTTTCTGGTTTAGGGACCGCAAAACTTGTTGGCTGTACTGACAAGATTTTAGACTGTGTCCATTATCATTTAGTAATTTTCTGTCACCTTGAATAGAATACACTAGTCTCCAATTCTGACAGAGCAAAAGAAGGAACTTAAACACATCTTTCGAGTTAAAATGGAAAGGACAATGGTGTATCATTTTGTGGATAAGTTAACAGGATGCTTTGGGAACATGGAAAGCTGCCATATTTGTAAATATATTACCTCAAGAAAAAAGTTTAAAAATGGTGACCTAACCATGTAGTTGACCTCAGGAATTGTCTAAAACTGAAAAAAATCTATATACAATACTTCTTCATTTCATTGCCTTTGAAATGTGACCCATTGTCACTTTGAATCTGCATTGGGGTTCCATAATATAGACTTATGAGATCTAGAGTTTTACAAGTGTTTTTCTGGGTTGCATTCTTATAAGGACAAGCTACTAGTACACCTGAATAGGTGTCAACACAAGTACATATAAATCTGCATCCTTTATCCAGTGGTAGTGGACCAATATAATCTATTTGCCAGATTTGGGCTGGGACTTTTCCTCTTGCTATCTCTCCAGTTACTAGCCGAGGAACAGTTCGCTCCTTTTCCAATTGACATATATGACATTCTTCTGCTATCTGTTTTAACAGTGAATGAGAGATACTAATACCTCGATCTTGTGCCCACTGGTGTGTGGCCTGGACCCCCAAATGGCCTGCCGTTTGGTGGACCCATTTTGCCAATACCGGATCATCAGTTGTTGTCAAAGTAGGGACAATACGTTCAGTAGCAATCTTTGCCAGCCGATCAGCATGAGCATTGTACTCACGTTCTGGTGTGGTGGGGGCCACGTGAGCATCTACATGAAAAACTGACAAGTCAGTGACCAAAGACATGTGCCAGATATCTTCCCATAATTCTTTGCCCCAGACTTGTTTGCCATGAATTTCCCAATTTTCATTTTTCCTCATGGGCATCCATGTAGTCAACCCATTAGCTACCGCCCATGAATCAGTGAATATATGACACTGTCCTCCTTGTTCTATTTTGATGGCTTGATACACTGCCATAAGTTCAGCATATTGGCTACTTGCACCTATCCCAGTACTTTCCAAAGTCCTTCTAGTACATGGGTTATAGGCCACTGCTTTCCAATGTCTTTTTTGGCCCAAATATTTTGCTGTCCCATCAGTAAACCATGCATGTCTCTTTTGTTCCTCAGTTAATACATCACATCCCTCATTCCATTTTACAGTGGACTGTAGCAACTGCTGCTTTGGCTCAGGGGGTGTGTCCTTCCTCTCAATTTCTATGTTTGCTACAGATTCATGTAGAGCAGAGACTTTGCTTTTGCCTGTTTTCGCTCTATTTTGAATATACCACTTCCATTTGATTATACTAGCCTCTTGGGCATGTCCAATTCTGTGAGAAGCTGGGGTACTCATTACCCAGGTCATAATTGGGATTCCAGGTCTTAATATCACTTCATGGCCCAGAGTCAGTTGTTCAGTCTTCACCAAAGCCCAATATGCAGCTAACAACTGCTTTTCAAAAGGTATATACTGGACTCCAGATGAAGGGAGTTTCCTACACCAAAATCCCAAAGGTTCATTTCGGCTTTGTTGTTTTTGCCATAAGCTCCAATTTGCATAATCATCTTGTACAGTCACTTGCAATTCCACTGGACCATTTTGCATGGGCCACAAATCTAGGGCCAATTGTATGGCAGCCTTGGCTTCTTCAAAAGCTTTACTCTGCTCAAGTCCCCAATCGAATTCATATTTCTTCTGTGTGACTCTCTATATAAAGGTTTTCTGTCCCAAATGTGGAATGTGGTGCCTCCAGTATCCAAACAATCCTATGAACTTTTGGGCCTCCTTCTTATTGGTATGGGTAGGAAAATCCTGAATCTTTTGTCGGGCTTGAGGAAGAATCTCCCGTAGCCCCTTGTTCCATTGTATACCCCAAAATTTCACATTTTGAGCTGGTCTTTGAACCTTTGCAGGGTTAATTTCCCACCCTTTACTTTTCATATGCTCAATTAGAAGGGTCAAACTCCTTTCCACTTCTTTCACATCTTTTCCCTGTATCATGATATCATCAATGTAGTGGGTAAGCTGTACACCAGGTAGCTTTAATTCATCCAACTGTTCAGCCACAATCCTGTGACAAATAGTGGGGTTATGTATGTACCCTTGTGGCAAGCGGGTGAAAGTATATTGTCTACCCTGCCAAGTGAAAGTGAAGTGGTCCCATTGTTTAGGGTCTATTGGGATGGTGAAGAAGGCATTTTTGCCAAGTCAATAACTGCATACCAAGTCCCATCATATGTCTGGATCCTTTCTATTAAGGTGATGGTATCTGGAACAGCAGCATACAAAGAAGGAGTCACCTTATTCAACTGTCTATAATCCACAGTCATTCTCCATGTCCCATGTGATTTTCTTACTGGCCAGACAGGATTATTCCATCTTGTGGTTGTAGGGACTAACACTCCTGCTTCAACATATTCCTTTACAGTAGTGGTAATTTCATCTTGCCCACCTGGCACATGATACTGTTTTAAAGTAATTACTTCAGAAGGTTCAAGTAAAGTGACTGGGTCTATTTTTAGTTTTCCCACTAAAACTGTATTAATTCCTATCTTCCTCACAGCAAATTGGTATCTCCCTTCAGGTAAATTCAGAGTCATGCCTCTCAATACATCTATTCCAATGATGTATTCAGGAATGGGTACAACAACCACAGTATATACTTTCTTAAGTAACTGCCCAATTTTCATCATTATTTTAACTTGTCTGGCTGATATTTCAGCACCTCCTAGACCTGTGATGGTAATAGGAGTTCCATGTTTAAACTTATCAGGGTTTCCATAGATAAGTGTGGCCTTAGCCCCAGTATCAAGCAGTGCCCTAGTCACAGTAGTAGATCCATTCTTCCAATATATTGTTAAACCAATATGGGGTCTGCAATCTCTTCTGCATATTTCTTTTATCTGGGCTGGGGCTTGGCCTATCTCCTATTCCCCCTGAAGGTGGGGCAAACTTGGATACAAAGATTCAGATTCAGAAATACCTGCGGGGGTGGTTCCTGCTTCCCTGTTCATTCTAATGCTAAGTACCTTTTCTTGGTACAGCTTATGCAGCTCTCCAGTTGGAATACCATCTATTCTTCTAAAGTCCACCCCTGCTCTCAATAGAGCAGTAAACAGTTCCCTTCTTGTTGGTCTATTTTGTCTCTGAATCCTCTGGCTGTTTACTCTTCTCTTTTGAGGCAATTTGTCTTTTTCCCATTCCCCTAAATCGCTTAATTGTGAAATCTTATCCAGCACCTCTGAAAGAGGGTGCCCTATTTCTCCAATTAATAGAGTCAGAATTAGGTGCTTATATGCAGGAGGAGCCGTCTTCACTATGATATTTCTATGAGGAACTCCTAGGGGTATCATAATAGGCATTTGCATCTTCAATCATGATAGCAGTTTTCATTACCTCCTCCTTTAGCTTTCTCATACAGTCTCTAAGTGAGTACCAGGGTCTGTCTCCCCTAGGCCACATAGATTCAGTAGGATATTGCTTTTTGCATCCTTCTGCAGCTAAAGCTAGCAGATTAGTTTTGTTGTTACCTCCTTGCATATGGTGATCCCTAAAAGCTTGGTGTACAAAAGGATTCTGACTGATACTTATGAATTTTAAGCAGTCCTCACTGTCCAGTGTTATTCCTCCAGCACCTTCATCGGTGATTCTTACTATCCAAGACACTAAAGACTCCCCCATTCTTTGGGTGAATCTACTCAATATATCAGTGATCTCCTGTTGAGTGAAATCCTCAATTATCTCCCTGGACTATATTTTGCCCCGGTGGTTTTCCTGTCTTCTTCTTCGTATGGGGAGAGCTTCTACATTAGAAGACTCCTCATCTAACCTTGCTCCATTCTCCTCACACACATTCCCCTGGAAGCTGTCAGGGCAACTCTGCCCAGCCTGTACAAAAGCTGCATGCACATTCCTTCTGCTAGTTTTTTGCTTCCTACATGAACAGTAGCTTGCTCCTGGACCACATGAGTCCCTCCAGTTTGCTCTTCTGAGTGCTGTGACACAGAAGAATCCTCAGGCAAATCAGCTGACTCCCTAGCCATCTGAGCTCTTTCCTCCAGCAGCTTATTCCTACTTTTACACATAAGGCGATAACTTGTTAGCAGCACCCAGCCTCTCCTGCACACTCCTGCCAGTTCTTTGCCTGGTTCTATGGGTATTCCTTTCAAACATCTTTCCAAATCTCCGGGTTCTCCCTCTTTTAGCCTTGGTTCCCAGTTTTCACAGGGCCCTGTGCTTTTAGCCCATTCTCTGGCTAGAGAGGAATAAGGCAAATCCTCCCATCCTGGAATAGCCATTTCTCCCTCTAAAGCCCCACTGCTTCCAAATAGAGGCCTGACATTTTGTGATCCCATCCTCGTCACAATACCTATGGAAATTACAGATATGCTGATATAATTATCCATCACAAAATACATCATGCTTGCCATATGGGGGAATAAGCTAGAAAATTTATTAAGATACCAAAAGACTGAGTCCAAAAACCAGAAAGTGAAAGCCATCAGAGTAGTTATGAAATTGGCACAGGTAGATAAAGTAGAAAGCACCCACATTCTCAAGCCTTTAAAACAGAACAGGCTACCTCAGGCAAAAGTCCTCTTCTCCCCACTCACAGCAACCACCCAGTGTCCCAGAAGTGTGCTCCCAGCAGCTCTGGCCCCTGGCAGTCCTCAGCAGGGTCCTTAGCAGAAATTCTGGCTAACTCAAAAAGGGCTTCGCGCTGCTGCTTCCTCTGCTGCTGCTGCCACCGTCGCCGCCACTGCTAGCCACCGCAGGAGCTCTAGCTTGGCTTCTGCTTCCTCTTGCTCCGCCCCTTCCTGCTACGTCAGCAAGTCCAATGGGGCATGGAAGATCTTTAAATCCCATAACCCTTACACCTGTAGGGTGAGATACCCTATTTAGTATGTATTTCAATCCCTCCCCATTCACATATGTATTCACATGCGTATATACCCTCATATATAGACATATATATATATATTTCTATTCCCTTCAACTATTCTCATACTGAGAAAAGTTTCATCAGTTACAATTATTGTTTTTCCATGTAGGAATGTTAAAAAGTTCAACTTTATAAATTCCTCATGATTTCTTTTCCCTGTTTACCTTCTCATGCTTCTCTTGCTTCTTGAATCTGAATGTCAAATTTTCTATTCAACTCTGGATTTTCATCAAGAATGCTTGAAAGTCTTCTTTCAAGTCATTCTGCTGAATGACCATATTTTCCCCTGAAACATGATACTCAGTTTTGCTGGGTAGGTGACTCTTGGTTTTAATCCCAGCTCCTTTGACCTCCGTGCAGAAGGTGCCAGATCCTGGGTTATCCTGATTGTGTTTCCACAATATTCAAATTGTTTCTTCCTGGCTGCTTATAATATTCTCTCCTTAATCTGTGAATTCTGGAACCTGGCTATAATATTCCTAGGAGTTTTCTTTTGGGGATCTTTTTCACGAGGTGATCGGTGGATTCTTTCAACCTCTATTTTGCCCTCTGGTTCTAAAACATCACAGCAGTTTTCTTTGAGACCTTCCTGGAGAATGATTTCTAGGTTCTTACTTTGATCATGGCTTTCAGGTAGTCCAATAATTTTCAAATTATCTCTCCCGGATCTATTTTCCAGGTCAGTGGTTTTTCCCATGAGGTATTTCACATTGCTTTCTATTCTTTCATTTGTTTGGATCTGTTTGACAGCATCTTGATTTCTCATAAAGTCATTAGCTTCCATTTGCTCCAATCTAATTTTGAAGCAATGATTCTCCTCAGTGAGCTTTTGAGATTCTTTTTTCATCTGGCAAATTCAGATTTTTAAGCCATTCTTCTCCTCGTTGCCTTTTTTGAGCCTCTTTTGCCATTGGAGTTAGTCTATTTTTTAAGGTATGATTTTCCTCAGTCAGGCTGTTGACTCTCATTTTGTATTTTTCTTGCATTGTTCTCATTTCTCTACCCATTTTTTCCTCCACTTCTCTTATCTGTTTGTTAAGTTCCTCTATGGCCTGTAACCAGCTCGTATTTTCCTTTAATGCTTTTGGTGCAGGTGTTCTGACTTCACTGTCTTCCTCCTGTTCCATGCTTTGCTCCTTTTGGTCCCCAAAATAGGAGTCTCATGTTGGAATCATCTGTCTACTTTGTTTCCTTTGCCTGGTCATGTCGCCCCTCAGTCACTTGGCCCCTGGGCTTTTTGCCACAGTAGGACTCTGCCACCAGACAGGGGAGCTTTCGTCCCCAATGCTGGGGTTTTCTCAGCTGCCAGAGGTATTAGATGGGTGCCCTCTCCATAGTGAGGTCTCCACATGCTCTAGCAAGCTGGACACACACTCCAGGACCTCCACCCTAGACTGCAATCCAGATCCAAGAAGGTTAAAGCAAGAGTGATTACCCCTCAGACTGGTGCTTGGTCCCCCTACACTCTGCAGGCCAGGAGCTCAAGCTGCCACATGGAGCTGGCTGGCTCTGCTGGCATCTCAGAGCAGGCACTCCTACTTACTGGGTCCCAAAGTCCAGACTGCATTGACCTCTCACTTTGTCCTTCCCATCTATGTGTTGATAAATCTGGAAACAGCCACAGCTGCTGCTGATCTGGAGTCCCTCAGGCCACGGGCTGGTCAGGCCCACTCTGGGGCTAAAGCCTTTGTGTGGGTCTGGGCTCAGCTCCCAGAGCACTGTGCTGGCTGATTCCTGCCGGCCTGCTGGTGCTGTCCTTAGCGGGAGGTTAGCTTCTCTGTGTCATTTTGTGGGTTCTGCAGTTCCAAAGTTTGTTTAGAGTCCCCTTTTTACATAGATTGGGGAAGGTGGAAGCCAGAGCAGTGGGGAGGTCCTGCTTCTATTCAGCCATCTTGACTCCACCCCCCCCTTCCATGTTCTTACTAAAAAAAAAAAAAGGTTCCATATCGGTCTATGGCTAACATTGTATCGTATATGCTGTGTGCCATCAAAATTAAAACACTTCCATTTTCCCCTACCAGTCACCTTTGCCTTACCTGTCTTTTTCCACAATCCTCTTTGCTTATCACAATCCTGCCCCTATTATAGAATTAGAAACCCCACCCTGTTTCAAGAGAAGCTTCCAGCTGGAAGGAAGGAAACAAGCATTTACATCTTTCCTACTATGTAAGAGGCACTGTGCTACACACTTTACTAATATCTCATTTGACCATCACAATAACCCTGGGAAGTACATGCTATTGTTATCCCCATTTTACAGTGGAGGAAACTGGGTCAAACAGACTTCTCAGTGACTTGCCCAGGGTCACACAGTCAGTGAGTAAATGAGACCACATTTCAACTCAAGTCTCCTTCCTGACCTGCAAAGTGGTTCAGTGGATAGAGTGCTAAGCCTGAAGTCAGGAAGACCTGAATTCAAATTTGGCCTCAGACACTTACTAGCTTTGTGACCTTGGGCAAATCACTTAACTCTGTTTGCCTCCATTTCTTCATCTGTAAAATGAGCTGAAAAAGCCAATGGCAAACCACTCCAGTATCTTTGCCAAGAAAACTCCACATGGTTTCACAAAGAGTAGGACACAATCGAGCAACAACAACTTCTGACTCCAGGCCAAGAGCTCTATCAATTGAGCCTCCTAACTGGCAATACTTCTTATTCTTTTACTGCTCCTAGAGAGTAATGTTTGGAAAATCATAATGTAGAAGCAACGCATTTGTACTTCAACACAGGCTGATCTCCCCACAGTTGGCCTGTTAACAAGGAGAATATGACCTATCTCAGACAACCAGACTCAAGTAGCACTTATAGCAATAGATACACCTTTGTAAAAAACAATAACACAACAGAACAAAACAACAAAAAAAAACCTGATCCCTCAGATGCCACCTCTTCCAGGAAGCCTTCTCTGATCTCCCCTGTGGAAAGGAGGTACCCCCCCCCCAAATTTCTGTAACACCTTGACCTTTTACTTCCAGGCCAGGTGCTCTTAGTATTGCTGTTGGTACTATTTTTAATTTGATGGACCCTTGAACTGTATGGGGAATCCTTTGGATTCCTTAGAATAATGTTTTTAATTGTATACAATTAAACACACAGGGTTATTATAAAAGACACCAATTATGCTTAAATACAGTTTTTCATTTTTCTAAGTTCTGAGAAAACAAATTTTTAAAAAGTTCACAAAGCCGAGGTTAAGAATTCCTGCTTGATAATGGTAATTGAAGTGCCCATCAGAAATTATACACCAATGCCCCTTAAACCTGCCAGAAGGGGCCCCTACCAGGGTCCCTAGAAATCACCTAATAGGCCACAGTAGTGAAGGAACTTTTCACATGTGCTGCTAGAAAACCTGCCCCAGATACAGGTTTGTTGTTGTTTAAGGCTTCACTAGAAACTGCATTAGCTTCATTAGAAATGGCATTACACCCCCTTGGAACCACATTTTGTTGATTAGCAACACTGTAGCAGCAAAAACCCCAGCGTGCCCAGGGTGGCTGCGCACACAGGTTCTTAGATCTGCTTTGATAAAGAAAAGCAACTCAAAATGGGTTAACAAGCTTACTTTAATCAGTCAAACATATATCGTTTACCTAGTTCAGGGGAAAAAGGTCAGCACCCCAAACTTCAGAATACACAAGACAGAATTATCAAGTCAAAGAAATAGATCAAGTAGACAGATTTCCAAACTGTCCAACCATTACATCCATACCCAAACAACATCTGGGTTTTTCAAAGC
>NW_027187291.1:4594182-4614661 GCF_028583685.1 Petaurus breviceps papuanus
GGGGGGGGGGGCTATGGACACCGGCTTCCCAGAATCCAGATCAAATCACAGAACACTTCTCAAAGTGAGCCCCCAAAACAAAGCCTCACATCAGGGCTTATATAGCCTTCTCCTGGCTCAGAGAATGTAACAACCTTATTGACTCACTGGCCAATCAAGAAGTATCTACTGAAAAACAAGCCTCCCACTCCAGGCTTCAGGTGCACTTTAGCCTAGGGGCAGGGAAGATCTTCCAAATCTGCATTTCCATTACAAACACCTAGCTCTATAAAAGTATACCTTTCAGAAGACTCAATGCTGTCTTCCCTACTGGGGAGGCAGTCACCTTGGTTAATAAACACTCCTATCAAATTCTAATTGGCTTTGCTGTCATGTCCATTGTATTTGTCCATTTCAGTAATCACGTGCCACATTCTTTTATCATTATTGGAATACACCTGCCTCCTACAGGACTATAAACTCCCTAACGTTATTCAAATTTATAATCCCCCACAGGGCTTAATAAAGTGTCTTCAAATATTAATATTAATGAATTCAATACAATTTTTGTGACAAACAAATTTTTTAAACATGCAAAAGGAAAGAAAAGAGTTCCAAAGGAGACTCAGGGTAATTTTTGGTAAACTTAATATACGTTTTAAATAAACTGTAACAGTTCATAGTTTCCACATATAATCTTTTTTCTTTACATGTTGAAATGTTTTTACCTATTAATGATTGTTAAGTTCATAATTTCAAAAAGAACATTTAAAAACTCATTTTATGGATCAGACAGCTAGGGTTAATGGTAAGAGCACTGATCTCAGAATCATGAAGACCCAAGTTCCAATTCTCCAATCTTCAGCCTTCTCAGTTTCCTAGAGTGTAAAACGGGATAATATTAGCACTTTCCTCCCAGATTTATTATGACAATGGATAAGACAGCTGGGACAAATGCTTTGCTTCCCAAACCTTCAAGTGCAACATAAATGCTACTTTTACATATTTATAAAATAACAATAATAGGTGGTCAAAGAACATTTGTCAAGTGAATGAACGAATGCATTTGAGTGGGAAGGCTCTCAGGCAAAACTTGCCTGTCCCAAACCTTAAGTGGCAGGAGCCCAGCCTTAAACCCGTAAATCAGAGTTGCTAGAGAACCATTCTTCATTCCTTCTTCTCCATCACCCAGGTCAGTATCCAGCACTCACCGAATCACTGCAGCAGCCCATGGAGCTCAAAATCGGAGGGACGGAAGGGTCCCTCGGGGCCAAGTTCCCCCCCGAGGGGCTCTCCTTCGGGCAGCTGAACTCCGTCCCTCAGAGGCATCTCTTCTCTCTTGGCAGCTGCTCCGCCTTCCCGGCTGGGGCCGGGCTGGGAACCGGGGACTCTTGCCCAGCCCAGCCCACGGGCTGCTCGTCTCTTAGCGAATGCACTGAGTCCTATCCCTCCCATCACAGTCTGCATCGAGAAGACCAAAGAGTCTGGGCTCTTCAGGACCAATTCCAAGCTGGCTGAGACCCTGGAAGAAAGGCAGCTCTTTGCAGAAAGAGAAAATGCGTTTGCTCCTTCTCAGCTGCAGCCGTTTTCAGGGAAACTTGAATTTGGTAGGTGCCCTGGTTTGTGTTTGATTGTAGCGTGTGTGTTTGTGTGTGTGTGTGTGTGTGTGTGTGTGTGTATACTTGGTGACCTAGCCCTAGAGAGTGTGACAGTGTGGGTGGGTGTGTGATAGTGTGTGTGTACAGTTGGTGACCCAGCACTAGTGTGAGAGTGGGTGTGTACGTGTGTGGGTGTGAGTTTGTGTGTACAGGGGTGTGTATGTGTGCACAGTTGGTGACGCAGCACTAGTGTGAGAGTGGGTGTTTGTGGATGTGTACCTGAGTGTGCAGGCGACTTGGGATGGGCAAGACCGATCTTTGGAGTCGCTATGTCCAGATCAGAGCAGGTTTTTCAAATGCTTTTTCTAAGCCTCCGAGGCCCCACAGCTCGGAGCTCCTCTCTTCCCCTTCTCCACCCGACCTGCTTTCTAGCTTTCTAATGATCTGAGACTCCACTTCCCCTTCATTTACTTCAAAACACTTCCTGTAAAATGCACGTGAAAACTCCCTGGTCCTCAGAGTCAACTGTGGTTAACAAAGTTTACAAGAAACCAGGGGTTCCATACCCTCCTCCTTCCCGCTCTGCCTTCCTCCTCCACCCTCACTTCCTCTCCTTCCGCTTCCCCCTCCGCTTCCTTATACCTCTCCCCCTCCCTCTTTTCCCCCTTTCCCTCCCCCCTCCCCCCATTTGTCTCAGATTCCCCATCTGTAAAATGATTTGGAGAAGGAAATGGCAAACCATTCCAGTATCTGCCAAGAAAGCCCCAAATTGCGTCACAAAGAGTTGGACACGACAGAAACAACTGAACAACAAAATTTGCAGTATGGAAAAATTATCATCTATTATTAGACATTTTTGAAATGTATAATTAGAAGACGCAGGGGCAGACCAGGAAGGCGAGGCTGGCAGAGGCAGGCCCGGAAGGGGCCTGATCAACTCGGAGGGCAAGTCTTCCTACCAAACACAAAGTCCACTAAGAGGCTTATCACCAAAGGGCTGGGACTGGAAAGAGCAAGGTAAGAAGCAAATACAGGGGCCCCTGTCCTGGACAGCAAACACTCCTGGGACTATCACTTCATAGCCCAGAAATTTTTTTTAAAAGCCCATTTCAGGACCTCCAAAGACTAGGATGACAGAGTGAACCTCACTTGCTCCAAACCCCCCCTCTGACCCCAAAAACATAGTAACTCTTGCCCCAGGGCAAAACCCTCTACAGTAAAGGCTTGGGATCCTAGAGGAAGGGCCTGACTAAACTAAACCCTGCCTCAAAATGGGTAGAAAGCAGACTACAAAGACAAAGACTCTGGAGTCCTACTATCCTCAGAGGGAGGAACCAACCTCAGAGGGAGACAATGTGGACTCCACACCCAAAGCTGAAACTTCAACAGGGAATGGGTCCCAAGCACAGAAGACTCTCCTAGATGAGATCAAAAGGAACTTTGAAAACAAAATGAGAGAGATAGAAGACAAAATGAATAATTCTCTCAAAATCAAAATAGCAAAATTAGAAAAATATTATAATGAGGAAAACATCTCTCTAAAAAGAAAAGTTTATGATATGGAAAAGGAGCTTCAAAAATTAACCAAGGAAAATGATTTGCTAAAAATCAGAATTAACCATATGGAAACAAATAATTCTATGAGGAACCAAGAATTAGCCAAGCAAAACAACAAGAATGAAAAATTAGAAAAAGAGGTAAAATACTTCGAAAGAAAAAAATAACTGACCTGGAAAACAGATCCAGGAGAGATAATCTGAGAATCATAGGCCTACCAGAAAATTATGATGAAAAAATGAGCCTGGACAACATTCTCCAAGAGCTCGTTAAGGAAAACTGCCCTGAGATACTAAAACCTGAGGGTAAAATAGAAATCGAGAGAATCCACTGGACACCTGCTGAAAGAGATCCCTAACTGAAAAGTCCTCTAAATGTTGTGGCCAAACTCCAGAACCACCAGATAAAAGAGAAACTACTTCAAGCGGCCGGAAAGAAACAATTCAAATATCGAGGGTCCACAGTGAGGATTGCACAGGATTTGGCAGCCTCTACACTGAAAGATCGGAGGCAGTGGAATACAATTTTCCAGAAGGCAAAAGAGCTTGGGTTACAACCAAGGATCACATTCCCAGCGAGACTGAGCATATTCTTCCAGGCAAAGAGATGGTCATTCAATGATATAACAGAGTTCCAGACCTTCTTGATAAAAAAGCCAGAACTCAACGGAAAATTCAACCATTTGATAAGAGCAAATTGGTTATAGACAAGTAGAGGGTATGACTATAAAATACACAAAATGACAATTTAAAAAATCTTATTAAGGGCTACAAAGGGACTGCAATGGAAGAGAGGGAATGGTTGAAGTGGAAAAGGGTAAATTATGGCACTCATGGAGGCATAAAAACTGTATAGCAGAGGAAAAAAAGGGAGGGAGTTGGGAAGCATATGAGCTTTTCCCTCATTGGTTCTGGTACAAGGAGGGAATAACAACCAGTTAAGCATAGGACTCTATGGAGAAGAAATGCAAAAAGTATCATTTTAGAGGGAAAGAGGGGAGAGAGAGGAGCTTTGCATGAAATTTGTTCCTGTCACTCTTGATGCGAAGAAGAAATAGCATATTTCATTAAGTATAAAAATATCCTACAGGCAGTAGGAGGGGGAAAGGGTTATAAAAAGGGGGTGGGAGTGGTTTGTAGGGAGGGAAGTAGTAAGGGGAAAGGGGAGGAAAAGGGAGGGGGGCTGAAAAGGGACCACTGAGGGAGGCGGTGGTCAAAAGGAAAACTATTAAGGGGGGGAAGGGAGAAAGGAGGGAAAATATGAACATTAACAGGGGCAGGAATAGGATGGGGGGAAAGAAACAGATAACAATCATAACTGTAAATGTGAATGGAATGAACTCTCCCATAAAACGGAGATGGATAGCAGAATGGATTAGAAATCATAATCCTACAATATGCTGTTTACAAGAAACACATTTGAAACAGAGGGATACACACAAGGTAAAGGTAAAAGGTTGGAATAAAATGTATCATGCCTCAGCTAAAGTTAAAAAAGCAGGGGTAACAATCCTTATCTCAGATAAAGCAAAAGCAAAAACTGACCTAATTAAAAGAGATAAGGAAGGAAACTATATCCTGTTAAAAGGCACCATCGAGAATGAAGCAATATACACCAAGTGGTGTAGCATCCAAATTCCTAGAGGAGAAGGTAAAGGAATTAGAGAAAGAAATAGATAGCAAAACTATACTAGTGGGAGACCTTTATCTCCCCCTCTCTGAACTTGATAAATCCAACCTCAAAATAAACAAGAAAGAAGTTAAGGAGGTGAACAGGATTTTAGAGAGGATAGGTATGATAGATCTCTGGAGAAAACTGAATGGGGATAAAAAGGAATATACTTTCTTCTCAGTGATTCATGGCACATACTCAAAAATTGACCATGTTTTAGGACATAAAAACCTCACAATTCTATGCAGTAAGGCAGAAATATTAAATGCATCCTTCTCAGATCATGATGCAATAAAAATTATATGCAATAAAGGGCCAGGGAAAGACAGACTAAAAACTAATTGGAAATTAAACAATTTAATCCTAAAGAATGAGTGGGTCAAACAAGAAATTATAGAAACAATCAGTAATTTCATTCAAGAAAATGATAAAAATGACACAACATACTGAAATCTGTGGGATGCATTCAAGGCAGTTCTTAGGGGAAGTTTTATATCCCTGAGTGCATACATGATTAAATTAGAAAAAAAGGAGCTCAACGAATTGGGCACGCAATTAAAAAACCTAGGAAAAGAACAAATTCAAAATCCCCAATTAAATACTAAATTAGAAATATTGAAGACAAAAGGAGAGATTAATAAAATTGAAATTAAGAAAACTATTGAATTAATAAATAAAACCAAGAGCTGGTTTATGAAAAAAACCAACTAATTTGATAGACCCTTAGTCAATATGATAAAAAAAAAAGAAAGAAGAAAAACAGATTATGAGTATCAAAAATGAAAAGGGTGAATCTACCTCCAATGAATAGGAAATCAAAACAATAATTAGGAATTATTTTTCTCAATTGTATGCACATAAATTTGACAATCTTAGGGAAATGGATGAATATTTACAAACATACAAGTTGCCCAGATTAACTAAAGAGGAAGTAAATTACTTAAATAATCCCATCTCAGAAAAAGAAATTGAACAAGCCATCAGTCAGCTCCCTAGGAAAAAATCTCCAGAGCCAGATGGATTCACTAGTGAATTCTATCAAACATTTAAAGAATAATTGATTCCAATACTCTACAAACTATTTGGGAAAATTAGTGAAAGAATCCTACCAAATTCTTTTTATGACACAAATATGGTACTGATACCTAAATCAGGAAGAGATAAAACAGAGAAAGAAAATTATAGACCAATATCCCTCATGAATATAGATGCAAAAATTCTAAATAAAATACTAGCAAAAAGACTTATCTCAACTTATCTCAAGAATAATACACTTTGATCAGGTAGGATTTATTCCAGGAATGCAAGGATGGTTTAATATTAGGAAAACCATCAGTATAAGTGATCATATCAACAATAAAACTAGCAGAAACCACATGATCATCTCAATAGATGCAGAAAAGGCTTTTGACAAAATACAACATCCATTCCTATTAAAAACATTAGAAAGTATAGGAATAAATGGAGCCTTCCTTAAAATAATAGGTAGCGTCTATTTAAAGCCATCAGCAAGTATTATATGTAATAGGGAGAAGCTAGAAGCATTTCCCATAAGATCAGGGGTGAAACAAGGGTGTCCACTACCACCCCTCTTATTCAATCTGGTACTAGAAATGTTAGCAGTAGCAATTAGAGAAGAAAAAGAAATCAAAGGAATCAAATTAGGCAAAGAAGAGACCAAGCTATCACTCTTTGCAGATGATATGATGATATACTTAGAGAATCTTAGAGAATCAAGTAAAAAACTACTTGAGACAATAAATGAATTTGGCAAAGTTGCACGATATAAAATAAACCCACATAAATCCTTGGCATTCCTATATATTTCCAATGAAATTCAACAGCAAGAGATAGAGAAATCCCATTTAAAGTTACTGTAGACATTATAAAATATTTGGGAATCTACCTGCCAAAACAAACCCAGGACCTATATGATCATAACTATAAAACACTTTTCACACAAATAAAGTCAGATATAACTAATTGGAAAAATATCAATTGCTCATGGCTGGGTCGAGCTAATATAATAAAAATGAAAATTTTAACCTAAATTAAATTATATATTTAGTGCCATACCAATTAATTTACCAAAAAACTACTTTATAGAGCTAGAAAAAAATAGTAACAAAATTCATTTGGAAGAATAAATGGTCCAGAATATCAAGGGAATTAATGAAAAGAAAGGCTAGGGAAGGTGGACTAGCTATACCAGATATCAATCTGTATTATAAAGCAGCAGTCATCAAAACTACTTGGTACTGGCTGAGGAATAGAGGAGTGGATCAATGGAATATATTAGGTACACGAGATTCAGAAGTCAATGACTATAGTAATCTATTGTTTGATAAACCTCCAGACCCTAGTTTTTGGGATAAGAACTCACTATTTGACAAAAACTGCTGGGAAAACTGGAATATAGTATGGCAGAAACTGGGCATAGACCATTATATAACACCATATACCAAAATCAAGTCTAAATGGGTTCATGATCTAGGTATAAAGGTTGATACTGTAAGCAGTCTGCTAAAACAAGGAATAGTTTGCTTATCAGACTTGTGGAGAGGGAAAGACTTTATGACTAAAGAAGAATTAGAGAACATTATAAAATGTAAAATGGATAATTTTGACTACATGAATTTGAAAAGTTTCTGTACAAAGCCAAAGTAACCAAGATTAAGAGGGAGGTGGGAAATTGGGAAAGAATCTTTGCAACCTATGTCTCTGACAAAGGACTCATTTCTAAAATATACAGAGAACTGAGTCAAATTTATAAGAATACAAGTCATTCCCCAATTGATAAATGGTCAAAGGATATGAACAGGCAGTTTTCAGAGAAAGAAATTAAAGCTATCTATAAGCACATGAAGAAATGCTCTAATTCACTATTGATTAGAGAAATGCAAATCAAAACAACTCTGAGGTAGCACATCTCACCAGTCAGATTGGCTAAGATGACAAAACAGGAAAATGACAAATGCTGGAGAGGATGTGGGCAAATTGGAACACTAATGCATTGCTGGTGGAGTTGTGAACTGATCCAGCCTTCTGGAGAATAGTCTGGAGTTATGTCCAAAGGGCTATAAATACTTTCATACCCTTTGATCCAGCAATACCACTCCTAGGGTTATATCCCAAAGAGATCATAGAAATGCGAGAAAGACCCATATGTACAAAAATGTTTATAGCAGCTTTTTTTGTGGTGGCAAAGAATTGGAAATTAAGGGGGTGCCCATCAATTGGGGAATGGCTGAACAAATTGTGGTATATGCATGCTATGGAATACTATTGTGCTATAATAAGGAGCAGACGGTCTTCATATTTACCTGGAGAGGCTTAAAAGAACTGATGCTGAGTGAGAAGAGTAGAACCAGGAGAAATTTGTACACAATTACAGACACAACGTATGTGTGATGACCAACTTTGATAGACAGGACTCTTCTCAGCATGCAGTGATATAAGTCAATCCTAAAAGACTCATGATGGAAAGAAATATGTGCATCCAGAGAAAGAACTAGAAGTTTATATAAACTAAGTTTATATCCAGGTGGAAGCAAAATACCTGATCTTTTTCCTTCTCTTATTTGGTTTTATGTCCTCTTTACCATTTTTCATTACAGCTGGTACAATCCGTCCTTATAACCTGACTAATGTATAATGTGAAAGTATTTAGAGATCCTATACTTAACTATAAGCCGCCATGGTGGGGGGAGAGGGAAGGAAGGGGGACAAAATGTGAAACTCAAGGAATTGTGGAATTGAATCCTGTAAACTAAAAGGAAACAAACAAATTAATAAAAAAAATAAAAAAAAGAAATGTATAATTAGCTCAGGAATTAATCAGGAAGATTTCTTGAGTCATTCCACTTTTCTACCATGTTTTGACTCCTTTTGCCAACTACGTGTTCTGAGAGAAAATATGATTGGGGGAGAGGTCTTGGGGATTAATTTGTGATGTTGTGAAATAGGCCTGGGTCCTTTTTGCCTCACAATTTGCTTTTTTTTTTTCTTTTTAGGCAAAGGAGGTTAATATGGAGGTTTTGACTATGTGAGTTCCAAAAAGTCAGGAATGAACCTCTGGGAGTTCCATCTTGGTGTCCCAGTTTCCCAGCTTCCAAGAGTAGGGTCCCAAGAGCTGATTTTCATGTATAATTTTGTAGCAATGATGCTCCAGGGAGTAAAAATAACTTTCAGAACTTTAGCCTAGCTGTACCTGAGACAAAGATTCATCTCAAAGAGATACTGAAGATGATGTAGATATAAACTTTTTTTAAATTAAATTTTATTTATTTCTATTCTTGGAGGGGGAAAGGCAATTGGGGTTAAGTGACTTGTCCAAGGCCACATGGCTAGTAAGTGTCTGAGGCCAGATTTGAACTCAGGTCCTCCTGACTCTAGGGCTGGTGCTGTATTCACTGAACCACCTAACTGCCCCCTAGATATAAACTTTTTGAAGCCAATGCAATGTAAAAACTGTGATAAATCTGAACTCACTGTGTGAATTAGGAGAGACTATTCCCCTGAAGTTTTGGAGAGAAATGTTTCCATTTTTCATATAAACATGTATATGTATGGTATATATGTGTATATATATATGTGTATGTGTGTATGTATGTAAGTATATATGTGTTACACACATATGAAGTAAATATCCCATTATGGAGGTTAGTTACTGGCACCTAAGGAGCTGCAAAGAGAGGAACACAGCTAATCAGGGTCAAACACAGCATTAAAGGAAAGACCCTAACCCTTCATGTACCTCTAGAACAGGTCTTCTTCAACTTTTTCCACTCAATATCCATTTTTGCCCAAGAAATTTCTATGTAACCCCGGTTATAAAGGTATACAAAATATATAAAAATCAAACATTTGCTGATAATAAATCATGAAGAAAATTATTTTAAAACAATAATTTGGTATATATATATATCATTTTACCATTTACTAAAGACAAAAGCAATTTTGCAGACTGAGATGGATAGGCTCCTTTATTTTTACATAAAGAATTAAATCTTGATGGAATATTTGGTACTACAGCATTTAGAGCATCTTTAATGTTTCTCAAAGTTGATTGATATTTTGATTTTATATTTGTCAATGCTGAGGATGCTGCTTTGCATAAAATATGTAGTACAAAATATCAGAAGAATGTTTAGGGCCATTTCAGAAACTTTTGGAAATTCTGTCCAAATCCCAAGCTAAAATTCATTTAACAATTTTTTTAGGAAACTCAAGTTTTTATCCTGTGTCACCATAACTCAGCATTCTTCTTGAAGTTTTGATGGCAGGTGACATTTTTTTTAACTTCAATTGAGTATGTTTTATGAACCCGACATTTTTTAGGATCAAAATTTGAAGGGAAGTATTTGTGAAACTGTATCTCCAGGTACTTCATATAACTCTTACAATTACATATTTGGGAAGGTCATTTTCAATTATAAAATCATCTGTAGCTGTAAATATTTCTAAAGAACCAATTTCCATTCTATTATTCTATTAACTTTTTCAGTAAAACTTAATTTTATCTTTTACCATAAATATGTTGTAATTTTTCCTATTTTACATGTAACTGGGAAATAAGACATACAGGCACTTGGGCAGAGAAATCCAACAGTGCCCTACTGGAAAGTTGGAGGGGGAATGGGAGAAGATATGGGAGAGAGCAGATTGGAGGAGGAGATATTTTGGTGTGGTGGGTATGGGAAAAACTGGGAGAAAATTTGTAACTCAAAATCTTGCAGAAATGAATGATGTAAACTAGAAGTTAATAAAACTTTTGATTAAAAGAGAAAAAGAGGAAATATAGTGTTTATGGGTTTGTTTGCTTTTTAATCCAGATTTTCAGAGAAACCCAAAATCATGAAATTATCTCATCTCTCAATATATTTTCCATGTCAATTCTTTTTGATCTCATATATCTTGAATGTTCTTTAAAAAAAAATCTTTAAATTTTTTTCTATTATTTTTTGTTCTTTCATGTAGTCTTTGATTTCTGTTTGCACTATTTAGTTTAGTTTTTTTTTTTTGCTTTTTGGAGGGGGGAAAGCAGGGCAATTGGGGTTAAGTGACTTGTCCAAGGTCACATGGCTAGTAAGTGTTAAGTGTCTTGAGACTGAATTTGAACTCAGGTCCTCCTGACTCCAGAGCCAGTACTCTATTCACTGTGCCACCTAGCCACCCCCACTATTTAGTTTTCAAGGAGTCCATTTCTTGGGTAAGGTTAACTACTTTCTCACCTAAACTATTGATTCTCCTTCTTGTTCTTTCCTACAGAGTTTCTAAAAACATGTATTCTTTTCTCTATTTCTTTTAGGTTATATATAATCCTTGTGGAAAACCCATTTTTCCATTATGTCTCTGCTTACAGTTGTTATATTGTTGTTTGCTCCTTTTGGGTGGGTAGATCTTTAAATCTGAATTCATGCATAATACTAGTCAGCATTTTCTTTGATTTAGTCATCTTTCTAGCTTTAGTTCCTGAATCTGGAATTTCTGCCAGGGCTAGACTCTACCCTGGTTTTAAGATGAACTAGGTTCCTTGTCTCCCTAGATCTTTGATATTTGAATTTTCAAGACTCTCTATGGTGTCTCAGAGTAGTATTTTAGTGACCTCAGAGAACCCTGTTCTGTAATGCCTGTACCTGGGTATTACTAAAACGTTTTGGTCCCTACCCTATTCACTCCTGCTCCCTGTAGTTTCCAGGTTCCCTGTTGTGAGGCGTTTCACCAAACCTTTCACTCTTGCTATATCCAGACTTCTTTCTTTTTTCCTTTCTATTTCTTTCTTTCTTTTTCTCTATCTTTCTTTCTCTCTTTCTCTCCCTTCCTTCCTTTCTTTGTTCTTTTCATTCTTCCTCCTCCTCCTCCTTCTTCGTCTTCTCTTTCTCTTTCTACTTCTTTCTGATTTCCTTTTGCTTCTTTTTCTTTTCCTTTATTTTCTCCTTCTTCTTCTCTTTACTCTCCCTCTTCTTCCTCTTCCCCTAAATCCAAACTTGCTTTCCCACCCACCCTCCAAAAATGAAGAAAAAAAAATCCCTCGTAACACAGGATGTGACACATTTTTGGATGTGATCAATGTGATCATTTCTTTGGCTTGCCTATTTTGTTACATAGGCTTTTCTTTTCTTTTTCCAATGGGAGGTGAAGGAGAAGATGGAAGGGAAAAGGAAACTTAAGATAGAATTCTCCCCACCTGCCAAAAAAAAAATGAGAAGAGACAAAAGAGAGGGCCAAAAAGAATCATAGAGAAGCCGGTTATTTGTGAAGGTTACTGGTTAAACTTATTAAAAAGTACATTATACATAAGAGATTCATAATTTCATGAAGAATTCCCTGGGTCTATTTTTCTATGCACACGGAAATGCCTATTTTATTTGGTATTTGTTAAATTTAGAATTAAAAAAATTTTATCTTTCTGACAAATATGTAAAAAAAATTCCTCATGGTATGATTTGAAAGGGATAAATTTCTCTGTTCCCTGAGAAGGCCTATAATTGTATCTTTAGTAGTCCTAAGCACTATGTAACAGCCTTCCTAGCCTCTTCTTTCTAAAAACAAATACTCTTAGAGAGGCTACTGTCAGCCTAGAGGAAATGTAAAAGTTTTAAAAGTTCTGATCCCTTGCCATTAGAGATTGAAGACTGGTAAAGGAGATTAGACAGCTAAACAAACCACTATAATAAAATGCAGAGCTGGAGACTAGGCAGAGAAAGTCTTTTTTTCAAATTAAAGGTTAGAAGGCATTCAAAGATCTTGAGTCTCAGTCTTTAAGAAAAAAGGCAGGAATTGCATTAAATTAAAAAGGGGTTATACAAATAAAACAAATGTAACTAAATCAGAAGGAAAGCAGAAAATTGGGGAAAACATTTTACAGATACCTTATCAGAGAAAGGTCTCAAATCTAAAATATATTTTAAAAAACCTTTGCCAAATGAAGTCTTTCATCAATTGATAAATGACCAAAGGACATGAACAGCCAGTTTTCTAAGCAAGAAATCAAAACAATTTATAGTCATATTGATGAGATGCAGGATCTGGGAATCCCCTTGGGCTTTCCTTGAATCTTTGAGGTACAGGCTCTGGGAACCCCCTTTGAACTCTGATTAAATTGTCCCATTTGATGAGGTATTTGCATGAGGCAAATTTGCATGAGACCTTACATTGTGGCTGGGCCCAGACCTTTGTTACTAGCCTAGCCCTCCATTGTCCATCTACTTCCCACCCTTGAGCCTTTCAAAATATCAATCCACACTCTAACTGGCCTAACCCCCCATTGTCTGTAGTCTCTAGGTAGCCTCCAGCAACTTCCCACCCTTAATCACTCATTGACCTCATCTGACTTCTCCTGAAGATCCTCCCCAAAGTCTTCCTCTAAACCACCCCTAGATTCCTCCCACAACTTTCTGTAGATAAGATCCCATCTTCCCTCCATGTGGTGTGAGAGCACCATAGAATTTTCTAGCACAGACTTACTCTGTGTCCAATACAAGTGAACTTTTAGTAATCTTTACTTTTCTTTGGCTGAAAAAACTTGAGTCGAATTCATTCAGCAGGACCTGGCATACTGGTATTTTGGGGTCTCCAGAGCATCCCTAACCCTCTTTATGGGTAACCTCTCCATTTTTATGGTTCCCTAGGCCACCACAAAAGGGAAACTGATCAGGCTGTGGGAAATCATCTGGCAGACACTGCAGCAAAGAATGCTGCTCGCCAGTTGCCTATACTGGATTTCTTACGCCCACAGATCCCTGATTCCTTCTTACAGCCCTCCGGAACAGGCCCTTGCTAAGGAAAGGTGATACTCTCTTTCTTCCTCTGGGTAGTTTCAAACACCCTCAGGACAACTTCTTATCCAAGAGGAAAATCAGTGGAAGCTTACACTAGGCCACACACCTAGGGAAGAATGCCCTCCAGTCCCTGAAAAAGCCTATTTTTACTGGCAGTGATTTAGGAGAAACCATCAGACAAGTCAGTCAGCCTGCCCAACCTGTGCTCAGGGGAATCCTGAAGGAGCAGTCAAACCTCCTCCCCTTTTAAAACCTGTTCAGAGGAGGGGTACTTATCCAGGTGAATACTGGTAGATAGATTTTACACATATGCCTCCATATAGAGGTAATTGGGTAGAAGCTTCCCCTTGCAGAACTGAAAAGGCCCAGGAGGTATCCAAGTTCCTAATAAAGGAAATCATGCTTTGTTTTGGCTTGCCTGGCTCCTTGCAGAGCAACAATGGCCCAGCTTTTATTTCACAGATAACCCAGGCAATGGCAAAGACACTTAAAATCACTTACCACCTCCACTCAGCCTGGAATCCAAAATCCTCTGGTAAAGTAGAGAAAATGAATCATACCCTTAAGCAGGTCCTTCCTAAGCTATGCATAGAAACCTGAGAAGATTGGGTTAAGAATCTCCCCACTGGGCTGCTCAGAGTCTGAATCACACCTTGGGAAAATAGCAAGGTTAGTCCCTTTGAACTCATGTATGGGAGGCCAATCCTAACCTCTGACATCTTGGTGGACCCAGAACAGCATTTAATTACCTAATTTGCAACTCATTAGGAGCTGTCAGGAATGCTCTGGTTGAATATGCCAACAAGTATATCCCATAACCTCTTGGCAATGAAAATGAATGTCCTTCTGCAGTACAACCTGGAGATTGGGTCTACTTAAAGTCATGGAAAACCCAAAAGGGAGAACAGTGAGATGTCAAATGGAAGGGAGCCTACCGAATCATACTCACCACTCCAACAGCAGTAAAACACAAAGGTCTCCCCAGCTGGGCTCATAAATCTAGGATTAAACCAGTACCACCTCTTGTGATAGTAATGGCAATTAAAGATTCCCCTGTATTGGCTTGGTTTTCAAATTGATTGCGTTAAAACCCAGAGCTTGTTAATCCCACCTGTGGGATGGACTTGTTGATGTGAAAAGAGAGACACGAACTGGGAGGAGCTGGTGACGTAGATTTGGAGAGACACAAGAGAGAAGCAGAAGAACTTTTGGAAGCAGCACCTCGTGGAGGCAGAGAGAGACCGAGAAGGATTGCTGGGGGCCACTTTGAATCGCCCTGGAATTTTGAGACCTGCCCCCTGAGCTGCCAAGGACTGAGGAGACATGGCTGTTTTGCTGGTACTTTGTCTGTTTTGATGTTGTTTTGCCAGATTTGTCCACTGGTGAAAGACAGTCCTTTTGTTGAAGAAGTCCTGGAACCTGGCTGTTGGCTAAGAAGTCCTGAGACTGTCCTGCAGACAGAGAGTGAATACTGTCCACCAGTGAAGGACAGTGCTGTTGTTGCAGGGGTCTGGAGACTGTCCTGCAGACAGAGTGAATACTGTCCACTGGTGAAGGACAGTGCTGTTGTTGCAGGGGTCTGGGAACCTTTCTGTTGGTTCAGAAGCCCTGAAGAAGGATTTTCTTGTTGTATGTTTACAGAAATCCTGGGAGAGGGTTTTGCTAATGTTTTCAGGGGTTCTAGGACTGTTCTACAGACAGAGGGACTGGCAATGTATCTTGTGGCCTTGCTAAGCCTTGTGTCCCCAGGAACTAAGATTGCTGAGAACTTGCCTCCTGTCAAGATGAAGAAAAGACCTCCATTTGGGTATTAAGTGCTGTGCTTAAACTTGATGTAACTCTGGGGTAGATTCAATTGTGATCCAGGGGTGGGGAACTTTTGACCTTTTTGTGTTCTATGGTTGAGCAAATGAAAGTACTTTACTTATGTTTGGAAACTAATCTCCATTTGAGAAGAGGGACTTTGTGGTGGACTAAATGAAGGTACAGCCTAGGGGTGGAGTAGTATTTAGAACAGGGACTTTGTAATTGATTGAATGATTGGAAGGTCCGGGGGTGGGGTAGTACTTGGAGATTATTTAATCACACTCAGTAAATGCTGTATTTGGAATGATGTCATGTTTTGATCTTCTCTGTTCTTGGTTGGTCACTGAATAAAATGGAGAGCACCTATGCTGGTATTCTGAACCTTGGGAAGTTGCCTTTACTTTTCATTACATTTCACCTCTTCACCCCCAGAGACTCCAGAACATATCTGTGAGCCATTGAAGGACCTCAAGCTACTTTTTAGAAAGGCTCCAGCATCCTCCAGGGAAAAGGATAAAAAGAGGTGAAATTATACCTGCCCTTTTCCCTTTGGCCTTACCATAATCATCTTTCATTCCAACCAGGAAAGTTGTCTTTTGTACCAGGGAAATTGTTGAAGTGTCCACCAGAAATTATACACCAAAGCCCCCTAAATCTGCCAGAAGGGGCCCCTACCAGGGTCCTGGGAAACCACCTAATAGGCCATAATAGTGAGGGAACTTTTCATATGTGTTGCTAGAAACATACTCCAGATACAAGTCTGTTCTTGTTAGCCTAGATACAAGTCTGTTCTTGTTAGGTATCCAAGACTTTACTAGAAATGGCACCCCCCCCCCCCCTTGGAACCACATTTTGTTGTTAGCAACATATTACAATATAAAAATGCATCTTTCAGGAGACTAAATGCTGTCTTCCCTACTGGAGAGGCAGTCATCTCGGTAAATTATAATTGACTTTGCTGTCATGTCCATTTCATTTGTCCATTTCACTTGGAGGTTCCACCAGGATAGCCTTTGGCTTTGTGTTGACAGCTGGACCAGGCTCCCTGGAGGGCCAGGAAAGCAATTCGACACTAGGGGATGGCCACCTAGAGATGTTCCTCGGCCCCAGGCTTGTATTGCTTTCCTGGAGCGAACCAGGAACCTGAGTCCTTCCCAAATTCTTTCAATTCCATCCAAGAGTGTTCTTTTAGGTTGAGTACTCATGAAGTGTAAAAGTGCCTAGGGTGTGATCACCAAGAGATATTCCTCAGCCCCACGTAGAGTAGATGGCTAAGCTGGAGGTGGTGTTACAGCCACTACTGGCCTCCAAGGTTAGAAGGCTGGTGGAGTGCCTTTTCTTAATGTATTAACTTTAATTGTTTACTTTAATCATTTGCTTTTTTTAGGTTTATGTATTCTGTGGATTTGTCACTAGATGTCGCTGTAATCTTAATTTTTGTCTTTAATCAAGTGTTGAATTTTAACCTTTCTTTACGTGTTCTGTGTGTCTGTCACTAGGCATTGCTGTAATTTTAATTTTTGTCTCTCTCTGTAACTTTAATTAAAAGACAGCTGGACCCAAGCCTGGGAAAGCAATTCAAACCTATGGCCCTCGGCCCCAAGCTTGTATTACTTTCTTGAGCGGACCAGAAACCTGAGTCCTTCTTGGCCCCGAGTCTCAGCCCAGGGAGCCATTACCAAAGATCAAAAGCTCCTTCGAGCTTCTGTAGCAGCAAGCACCCCAGCGTTCCCAGGGTGGCTGCTAGCAATACAGGTTCTTGGATCTGCTTTGTTAAAGGAAAGCAACTCAAAATGGGTTAACAAACTTACTTTAATCAGTCAGACATATATCGTTTACCTTGTTCAGGAGAAAAGGTCAGCACCCTGAACCTCAAAGTATACAGGCATAATTATCAAGACAGAAACATCAAGTAGACAGATTTCCAAACTGTCCAACCATTACATCCATACCCAGTCAACATCTGGGTTTCCACATTCTGGGTTTTTCAAAGCCGGGGGACTCTCAACAACGGCTTCCCAGAATTCAGATCAAATCACAGAATACTTCTCAAAGTGAGTCCCAAAACAAAGCTACACATCAGGGCTTATATAGCCTTCTCCTGGCTCAGAGAATGTAACAACCTTATTGACCCACTGGCCAATCAAAAAGTATCTACTGAAAAACAAGCCTCCCACCCCAGGCTCCAGGTGCACTCTAGCCTAGGGGCAGGGAAGATCTTTAAGTTTGCATTTCCATTACAGCTTCCCGTCTGGAGACTCAACCACCCCATCAGGGCTCTTCCCCCTCCGACAGATTGTTCCATCCTTGGAATCTGACCAGCCTACCTGGGACAACTGTCAACAGTTGCTCTGGGTGCTCGGTTGTTCCACCTGGCATCCCCAAAGGGAGAGAGTGAACTTTCAAATTCCAAAAATCTCAGTGCAAGGGGCCACTGGAGAGGAGAAAAAAAAAAAGTCACCAGAGTGTATTCTGTGTGTTGTTTTGTGTATATTCTGTCTGTAGTTTTCGTTTTGTCTCTGCGTGCATTTCTTTCGGTCTCTATAACTTTAATATCCTGTCTGTGGGATTGTGTAAAGAAATTTCTAAATCTGCCACCCTGTAAGATTAAAAAAACAAAGGCAGCCAAATGCACCCAAGCAGTAAGAAACACTGTACCTGCACTAGAAAGATTAATAATCTCTTAAGGAATGGCTGTGGCAGAAAACCATTTCTCCTTCTATACCTTGAACTCCAGCCAAAGTTCTCGAAGTAGAAAGACAAATGGACAGAGAGAGAATGGGAAATTTCTCTCCTAAAATCTATCTAAGGAAAAAGGGGTCACTTCAATGATCAAAGAGAAGTAGGTTTCTGAGCTGCACTTTGAAATAGGACTAACACTTAACCCTTTCCTGGGTCACAGAAAGAGAACTGTGCACCATCATTGGGAATATAGATCCTGGTAACTGAATTCATTCTGGTTACTATTTGGCACTTAGAAAAATTATAGTTTATCTGCAAAAAACTGGAATTTAAGGTCACCAGATTGGTTATTGAATTGTTTTGCTGCAGCTCTGATTGGATGCAGCTCGGAGCGCGGTGTGTGTTTCATGGGGGAGGGCGGTGCATACAGAGGGTACTGTAATGTAGCGTGTAGTGCAGGGGATCACCTTCACTACAGTAGCAATCTCAATAGGGCTTATTTTCGGGGGAGGGCTTATTTTAGAAGAATCTTACACAGTAAGGGGAGGGCTTATTTTCGGGATAGGTCTTATTATTGGGGAAACATGGTATTTATAAGACCTTCAACTTTAGGAAGAATAACAGAGAAAGAAACTGGATCCATACTTTGCTACATAACTACCTAACTTCTTCTGTATGTTGTAAATACCTCTCTCTGCTGTATGCCCAAATTCTGTGGTTGATCCACTGAAAAAAAGGTCAGAATTTGAGTTGCTGTGTGTCAGACTGTAATGCGAATGTAAATTTTAAAGATCTTCATATAGTGGTCTCTGGAAAGGGAATTTGACATGTTGTCTCATTGTTGTCCTTTACTGAAATTATCCATCAATTCTATGATTTTTGATCCACAAATTCTTTAGGATTCAAAATTTTAGTTTGTAGTTGATTTTTAATGCTTTTTTAAAAAAGCAACTCTTTATTCAATATCATTTTTATTGTGTTATGGTCAGTAAAACCGTCTTTCTGCTTTGGGGCTAGGGCTTTGGCTTCAGTATTGTGGGAGGTCAGGATTCAACCAGGGGCTGGATGGGGATTTTTGTCAAGACCATTTTCCCAAATGGAGCAGCTGCTGCAGATGGAAGACTCAAAGAAGGTAAGAGAGAATCTCCCGCTATGATGGGAATAGGGCTTGGACTCAGTATGAATCTATGCCTGTAAACAAAAGGGAAGATGGCCCAGCTTCTCTGAAATCCCTTCTTGCCTTCCCCTGGAGCTCTATGACCACAGGAGAAAACCCAGTGCCTAAAGCCCAAGAAACTGGCGAAACAGAAATGCAGTCTCTTTTGTCAGCAGAGGAGCTCTTTCGTGGCTTCAGTTTATTGAGACGGTTTGTCTAATCATATCTTACACAAGAAACTAGGAAGATCATTTCTTTATGTAGATAATATATGTGTCTTTCTTTGAGTCTTTGGATTGAGACAATAGCCCTGCATTTTATGAAGCCACAATGAGCTCCCAGTGCTGGGACTTTTTAAAACAGCAGTTAGTGCTGTTTTAAATCCCTGCTTTGCCACAAACAGATTTCCTTTTCCTTAAATCAGTATTTTCTAAGTTGTTTTGAAAAATGGTCTGAAGACTTAGACTTCAGCAAAGAGTTAACTAGTGATTTCTCCCCAATAGGAATCATGGTAGAAATCTGTGCTTCAATAGGGTGATGTGAGCAGGCTGAATACCTCCAAGGCATCATTTATTCATCTCTCTTAGCTCCCTAGTGGAGTTTTTGTCCTGAGTTTGAAACTGTCACAGAGGATTTCTGTAATGAACCGCTGGTTTTCAGTTCATGTGCTTGAAACTCATCTTGCTTAATAGGACAAAGTAGAATGAGCCTAAGATACAGAAAGGATCAATGACTCAATGAACAATAGTTCAGGGTTCCTGATCCTCTTAAATGAGCCTCCAAATATTTCTCATATAGCATTCTTTTCTCAATTAGTACACGTGTGGCCTTGGACAAGTCACTTTACTTTTCTGGGACTCACTTCCCTCATTGGCAGGATGAAGGAGCTGGACTAGATGACCACAAAGGTCCCTTCCAGCTCGGGATGTATGCATGACCTAAGTGGGCAAGAGCAGGCTATTAACAGATGTGGATGAGGTCGTGGGTTTTCATTTTTTATGAGGTTCCCATAAGGAACCACAGGATTCACTCATATTAAACAGTTGAGGACAATGTTGTGCTCTTGGGTTCAGATGCTGTAACTAGGCTTTTGTCCTAAGGTTCCCAAATGAAGAAAGCCCTGATAGCCCTTGTACTTCTTCAACAGGGAGAAACAACGGAGCTTAGCATGGAGTTGGCATGAAGAATGAGTTAAATCAGAAATTATCATGGCTATGCCTTAGGTGAATTCTCCTTAGCCTGTAACC
>NW_027187291.1:4614671-4636361 GCF_028583685.1 Petaurus breviceps papuanus
ATTCTCCTTAGCCTGTAACCCTGCTCCCTTCCTTGGAGGTAGCCTTCCCAGCAAAGGCCAAGTAGCTTTCCTGGGTCTTTCCTCACAAACAGCTTTGTGACTCAAGATCCACATCCTATGGAACAGAGTATTCCTAGTTACAGCTCTTGGAGTATGTGTGGGAAGTCATTCATCTGTGAAAGTACTTTCTATTTTTTATTTGTTCTTTGTTGGCCATTTCTCTTCTCTTTGTTGCTGTGGTACCCAGGAACAGACTGAGCCTTGACTGTCACATGGTACAACTTGCAGGACTCACAGCACAGAAGAGTCACTAAGATGTTCAAGCCCTTCTTCTAGTGACATAAACAAGCAGCTCTGTTCTGCCCTGGCCATGCTTCTTTTAATGAAGAAGATGTGTCTGGGATTATCAGAGATAGATCTGACACCACACAGCAATCTAGGTATAAGCATACAATGTCCTTCAAGCTCAATGACTGAGTGCCTGGAAATGTCAGTAAGAAGACAGATATTGGGAAATGGGGTGATTTCTAAAGGTGGCATTACCTTGGCCTTTGGGCTTCAGGACATAGTCTTTGTCCCAATGTCCTCAGTAACTGCTGCCCAAGCATGCTAGTGCCTTGGGCAGCTTGGTCTCCTCTACATGTAAGAGTGGGCTGGTAAATGCTATGGGCTGCTGTTAGGTAGTGATGAAAAGACATTGCCTCTGGTGTGATCACGCTTGAACTCCAGGCATTGGTATTTACAGCCAAACTGAGAATTTGGCTGGAAATCAAACCTGGAGCCTACATGGCAGTAGAAGGTAAGCTCTGTGAGGGAAGGGACTGTTCTTTGTGTTAGTCATTTTATCCCCAGCACTTAATGTGTAGGTCCCCAGGGGATAATTAATGATTACTTGATAAAATGAATCAAATGGGGTGGCTAGGTGGTGCAGTGAATAGAGCACCAGCCCTGGAATCAGGAGGACCTGAGTTCAAATCCGTCCTCAGACACAACACAAAAACTAGCCCTGTTACTTTGGGCAAGTCACTTAACCCCAATTGCCCTCCAAAAAGCAAAAAAAAATAATAAAATGAATCAAAGAATGTTTCTAGGAGTTTGTTTTCATCAAAGACTCAGGACTGGGATTACTGATGAAGAATTCTTCCTATCACGCATTGACTGGTTTTATTACCATCCTATGAGATGAGACAAATGAAAATAGATTGGAATAATAAAAGTGATCTTATGCCAAGTAATAAATCAAGGATCTAGTAGGAGCCCATTACTCTCGATGGCCTAGTCAGTATATTCCTGAAGGCTCTAGAAGAATGTAAACTTGGTCTTGCTTTGGATTATTAGGGGATGAAATCCTTGAAGTGAATGGAGAATTCCTACAGGGACTGACCCACCAAGAAGCCATTCAGACCTTTAAGGTAACAGAGTGATAGCAGAGATCTGTTTATCTATTTTGGAAAATTTATAATTAAATTTCTCTTTTACTATAAATGTAGCAGTCATAAATAAAAATAAATATTTAGATAAAACCAGAGGCTTGAATGAGTTACAGAACTTCTATTATATAAAAGTATATGTATGTATGCATACACACACACATATATGACAGTGAGAAAACTACTGTGTCTCTTTTGTAACTTCTTTGTTTTCTTCTGTAATTAAAACAATATTTTGTTAATGCTCTTTTTTTAACCAACTTGATTTTTCCTTATTGTTTTCCAATTTTGGTGGGCTTATTTCCCCTTTTTGGTATAAATGCAGTCTCTGTTCCTCCTTTACTGATGTTTTTGTTTCCACAGCAACTCAAGAAAGGTGTTGTGACCCTGACAGTACGTACAAGGTTACACAGCCCAAGTCTTGTTACATGCCCAACACCCACAGTAATGACCCCATCCAGTTCCCAAAATACTAGTGCCAGTGGAGAAACTCCTGCACCAGGCTTAGATGAAGGAGATTCTTCCCGTTTGGATCAAAAAGGCCCAGGGCCCAAGGACAGGATTGTCATGAAAGTTACACTCAACAAAGGTGAGATGATGTACTCCCCAATAGGTCTTGTTTTCTTGTAAAGAATATTTTAGCCTTTATAATCTGCTTCTCTCTTCATATTCTCCTGAATTCCATCTGAACTTCTGAATTCACACTTATGTCAAAGTTCACTTTGCTTGTATGGTGAAAAAACTAACCTGCCACCAGAGCCACATACATGGTACCCTCCAGACAGACACTGGGATCCTAAGCAGTGCATAGAGTCATTGTAGATAAGGGAAAGAATCCCAGTGACCCACTCCTCAGATAAAGTCCTATATATCATATTGAAGAATGTACTAGATACTCTGATTCTGAAGCTAAAGAGAGGATTTTAGAAGTTGTTTTAAAAAAATTATTCAGCCAGGCTTGGTGACACATGCCTATAAACTCACTGTTACTGGCGTAGTAGAGGCTGATGGATTGCTTTAGCTCAGGAGTTCTGAGCTTCCACAAGGCTAAAACCAATATGTTGTCTGAACTAAGTCTTGCACCAATATGCTGAGCCTCTGACAGTAGAGGATACCAGGCTGCTTAAGGAAGGCGCAAACCATTTCAGATCAGACATAGAGCAGGTCAAAACTCCCATGATGGTGGGTTGTGGGATGAGGTCCATGAGTATCCATTGCCTCTCTAGCCTAGGGAGACTCAGTCACAGAACAACTATAATTATTCAAGATGATTACAGTTATCAGTCAGTTATTCATGGAAACATATGAGGATAAACTAAAAGGCCACAGATAATCACCAAACATCATTCATTCTCATCTCCATTTCTGTCTTCTGCTCACTCTTGGGAGAAATGCTTTTGAAGCAGCAAAATGAGTAAAGAGTCAAAGCTGAACAAAGGAAGAAGAGACTCAGGGACCTTCTAGAATCAGTCCCTGATTAAGCCAGTGTTGTGTCATTTAAGAAGACAATTGACATTGGACCTCCAATTCTACAGTGACTTCCCTGATTAACTGAACAGATACCCCTTTTTCTCAGAGAGTTTTTGGGAAAGGGCTAAGGGATGATAAGGAGTTAAGTATGTATTGGTTCACAATTTGATTCCAGCAACAGAATGAGAAGTTATTGGTGAAAAGAGGAATTTGTTCCAAGAACCTATGTAGGCATGTGATATGTTCTCCTTCAAAAGGGATAAAACTTTTTTCTGTTGTGGGTTTTTTCTTTCTGTTTATTTCCTTTCTATTCTACTTTTCACAGAGCCAGGAGTCGGATTAGGCATTGGTATTTTCTGGCTAACCTTGGAAAATAGCTCTCCAGGCATCTACATTCATAGACTTGCCCCAGGATCAGCAGCCAAGATGGACAGCAGACTAAGGTAAGGTGTGAGCTTGTTAGCATGGGATCAATAAGCCAGTTCCAGAAATCCTTAGAAAGATGACTACCACACAACAGGACAATGCTAAGCTAGAAATGCATATACATATTGATGAGGTATGGATCTAATGAAATGGATTTAATTTGTATCTTGTGTATATAGCATTCTGTGTGTGTGTGTGTGTCCACATATGTAACTCCTCCTGTATTCAGACTAAGGGAAATGTTGAGCAGAGAGATGTCAAAGATGAAATATCCAGACAACATCATCTTATGTTGAACTTGCCTCATCCCATTTGTTTGACGTTGCCTTTAGGGACTTGTTTAAGTGGTACCTGGGGCAGAGCTAAACCCACCTATTCATAACAAGCTAGTAAACACTGCAAGAAGGAACACTGCTTAAAGCTCCTCATATTTCCCTAGCCACATAGCATTCCTCTTAGCTCTGGGTTGAGGATTGTCCCAATTGTATTACCTGCATTGGCCTTTTGGTATTTATTATTCTATCATAGCATATTATTAGTTGATTTTCATTGTGAATATGCACATTAAAAAAGAATCAATAAATTGTGCAAAAGCACATTAGATTTTTTTTCTTGATGATCAAAAGCATATATTTTCTCTAATGACATCACAAGATGATGATACTTTTATGAATGCTTCCATAGGTCTGGAGTCCACCAAGTGAACATATTAAAATTCTTAGACAAAAGTGTCTTTGTTTTATAAAGCTGACTTCACTATACCTAATTTCAAGGGAAAGTGGGCTGCGTGTCCCAAATTTCTCATTAGCTCGAGTTTAAAATGGTTTTCCAAATTCTTTAGCAAGCTTTTGTGAGCTTTCTTCTGTAAATTACGTTGCAGTAATCATTTTAAGATGGCAGGAATAAGGAAACCAGTGCCCTATACCAACATCCAGTCTAATTTGTTTTAAGTCGATTTCATGAATGATCTGCTGGAGTATCAGCAACCAGGGAGGCCATGTTTCAACCTGAAATGTTGGTGAGAAGTTTGTCTTTGGACATATTTCTGAAGCACACCTTTTGTCCCTCACCAGTAAGTGGGTGGACATCAAGTGTTAAAGAAGACATTCATTTTCAAACAGTTCCAATTTGTGGTTTCACTTCACTGAATTATATTTGTTGTAGTGGAATGTTTTATTGCACAAGGGAGGGGAGTCATTGAGGAGAGATAGTAAAAGATAATATTTTCCCTTCCCCAAGAAATCTCCAGCAAGAAGATAAGTCCTGACAGACACCATGTCTAGCTACCCGTACGGGCAGGGCTACCCAGGAACTTCTGGACAGGCTCCAGGAGCCCCACCAAGCAGTTGTTACCCAGGACATCCCCAATATGGAGCGGGTGCTACCCCCTGGTGGAAGTTATAGAGGCCCAGCTACTGGAGGGCCCTACAGACCACCATCTGGTGGTGGAGCCTATGAACATCCCAGCCCTGGGGGGCTCCCTTCATCAGCTCTTGGAGGACCCTATGGAGGCTCTGCCCCAGAAGGTCCCTATGGCCAGCCTGCTACAAAATCCTATAATACCCCTCAGCCAGGACCTTATGAACAAATCCCAGCAGTAGGCAACATTCCTCCTGGTGTAGACCCCGAAGCATACTTCTGGTTCCAGACAGTGGATACAGATCACAGTGGCTACATCTCTGTGAAAGAACTTAAACAGGCCTTGGTCAACTCCAATTGGTCCACATTCAATGACAAAACCTGCCTCATGATGATAAACATGTTTGACAAGACCAAAACAGGCCAGATCGATGTCTTTGGCTTCTCTGCCTGTGGACCTTCATCCAGCAGTGGAAGAACCTCTTCCTGCAATATGCCTGGGACCACTCAAGCTCCATCAGCTTCAATGAACTGCAGCAAGCCCAGATGTTTGTCCTTCTTTCCACCTCTGCCTCAGGTGGAAATCAGGCTATAATCTGAGCCCTCAGTTCACCCAGCTCCTGCTCTCCCGATTATTACCCGCGTTCTGCCACTCCTGCCATGCAGCTGGACCACTTCATCCAGGTGTGCACCCAGTTGCAGGTGCTGACCAAGGCCTTCCAGGAGAAAGACACAAGCATGCAGGGCAGTGTCCGGCTCAGCTTTGAGGAGTTCCTCATCATGACAGCCTCACGAATGTTGTGACCTCAACACAATGCATGAGTTCTCCTTAGGGGCAGAGCCAGAAGGGACGCCTAGCCTCGGAGATCCAGGGTCCTTGAAGAAACTTCCCCTGACCCCCTAAACTGTAAACAGTGAAGGGGGTTTCTTCCCTGTCCTCTCCTTTCTCTCACCACTGCCCCCAAAAGAAAGTAGAGCTCCCCTCAGGCAGGTGTGTATCCTCACCAGTGGGCAGCCTAGCTTACCTCCAGGCCTGGCAGAAAAGAGGCTCAGCCCTTTTGGCTTAAGACTTCAAGTGACTTGGTCAGCTCAGGCCTTTTTATCCAGGAAAGTCTTGTGAACTTTCCTGATGGCCTATGTCAGTGCTAGCTCATCTCTTACCACCGTATATGCTGTCCTCACTTCTTTTGTGTCATTTTATATTAGACAGACTTGGCTTTTCTGAAAATGAAACAGAGACCAGGCCAGGGCATTTCCCATTGAACCCCCTGCTGCCCAGCCCTCATTGCTGCTTAGGTATCCAGGGGCAGGTACTCTCCAGCTCCACCCATGTTGCCTGCTATTGCCAATGCATCTCCACATTGTTTTCAGTCTCTAGGGGCCAAAAGTACAGCACATCCATAAGCTTCAATAAAGGGGTACTACCTCAAGCACCAAAAAAGAAAAAAAGAAGGTAAGTCCTAACTGAAATGCCCTTCTGTTTGCCTCCTTAGCCGGGGTGACCAAATCTTAGAAGCCCATTCTGTCAGCCTCTGCCATGCAGCATTAAGTGAAGCCTATGCCATCCTGAGTGAGTGTGGACCAGTACCTGTCAGCCTCATCATTAGTCGTCACCCAAGTCCCAAGGTGAAGTGTGGAATTTTGTCTCTTTGCTTAAAAGAGGGTGTATTATGCATTTCCCAACCAAAAGGCATGCTTGGGCTTCCTTAGGAACAGTGATTGATCAATCTTGGTCCCTTCAAATGGAATGAACTTGTCAGGTCCCCATTAGGACCAAGAGAATTTTGCTAAATATTCTGTGAATGTTTCACACAAAGTGTGGGGAAACAATACAATAACTCCAAACCTAACTGCCACTTCTAAAAGAGGAAGGAGGCAGAGAGTATTTCTGAAGCTGACCAGAGAATCATATCAAAACACGAAGTGGGGCAGGAAGACCTGATCAGCACTAGTTTATTTTGAGGCAAAAAACCAGAGTAAACCTAACTTACCTGTGAGGAGGTAGGACCTTGACCTTGGCCTTGTCAACACTGTATTTCCTAGAGAGGAGGAAAGGGAAGATCGATGGTCATCGAATCTTTTCCTTTTTTAAAACATTCAATGTTTTAGCAGTGTTGCTAATTTAGCAGTTTGCCAGAACTTTTTTCATTTAGGCCAAACAGATGAAATTATGCTTAGCAGTAAATAAAAATCTTTTCCTGAAGGTTACAGAAACTTTAAAACTTTCCATTTCAAACTGTTCTTTTTCCAGAGAGAAGTATTATGATTGTGAGATTATTATTGTACTCAATAATGAGAGGCAGCAGGAAGTTTCGTATAGTAAGTAGAGGACCTGCCTTAAATCTGGTATGACCTAAGGTGACATTCTTCCTGTGACCTATACTGGCTCTGTGACCCATACTGGCTCTGTGACCCTGAGCAAGTCACCTAATGTTTTGGGCAACTGTCCACAACACACTGAACATAGAGAAGGTGTGGACCTGCACTTGGTAGAAGGAGTTTCCTCAAAAATTTCCCCTTTCCATGGGTCCAGGACCATTCTTGAATAACAGTTGTTTCAGGATCAAATCAGTGGTAACTGATGACAAGCAATGATCATGTGACAGGAGGCATAAATTAAATGTTCAATGAAATTAGAGCTATAAGTAGAGTACTTTTTTGGTGAGATTTGTTTTCATCATTTGGAATCTAATTTCATTGAGGTTCCCAGAGTGAAGTGATATACTTGAACCAATCAACTAAAGAACATCTCAGTCTTTCTGTCTGGGCATTTCTCTACCGCTCTAAGGCTAAGTTCACAAAATGTTCCTATCGGAAAGAGAAATCTCTTTAGTTTGAAGAGAAGAGGTTTTCTTCTCTCAAGGAGAACTTCACTTTTTTGTTGAGAACTTAGAGTGTATATCCAGGAAATGGTAAGTTTTCTCTTTTGAGATTTTTTTTTTTGAGAGTATTTTTTTTTGAGAGTATCTCTGCCAACAGGAAAAAAAAAAGAATGAAGGTCGGTTTCATTAGCTTTCAAATCCCTTGGATTGTGGGTCCTACTTCTTCTAAACTATGAATGCAATAAAAAATACTGGGCCTTTCAGATAAAGTATACAGAGAATATTGTTTTTTAAGGTCATTTGCAAAGCAATCCTGGTGAAGTGTTACAGTGGGATAACATGGGGCAGCTAATCATAATAATAAAGGAAATCTAAAATAATGTGTAACAGGGAAATTGTCCAACATTTTTTGACAAGGTTATCAACTGAGTAGGGATCTGTGATCTTATCAGTGTGTGCACCCCTTCCACCATACAAATAGCAACCCATCCATGTCTTAGTCATCTCCATTCTCTTATTATTAGCTTTCACATCTTTGTGAATTGTCTTTCTTGAGCAGTTTTGCCACACTCTCCCAACCCCCTTCTCTTTCTGGTTCCAGAGAACAATGGATTTAGAGACAGAGAATCTGTATTCCAATCATGGTTCTGGCACCTACTTCACCTGTGTGTCAGCAATAAAATCACTCAACCTCTGTGGGACTCAGTTCCCTGGGGAGTCGAATTGGAGGACCTCTAGAGGCCTTTTCTAATTATAAATCCTAGGATGTACCCAATTTGATTCTCTGATCTTCTGTGGGTTGAGAAACCAGATGTCTAAAACATTGATTAAAGTGCATCTCCGTGCCAGACTAAGTAGGGTTTCAGCAAAGGTCACAAGGATTGTCCTTGAAAGAAAGTACATGAGCTTTTTGGCATTGCTTTTGGATTCTCAGAGGTCTTTTGGGCTTGTTTCTATAGAAATTCTTGGGTGGATTGTCTTTTCAAGAGGTTTGCTGGACAAAAACGTTGTATGAAATAGGAGATCCACAGCCCTTCTCTAGCCATCTTCCTTAATTTCTTCTCAGCTTGCTTCATTTTCTATTGATTATCTTTTGCACTTTGACCCTTTTAGCTATTATCCAGAATGGGATCTGGAGTCAGGAAGAGCTGGGTTCAAATCCAGCTTCTGACCTTATTTCACCCTGGATAAGTTTCATCGGTAAGATGGGGATAGGAACACCTACCTTCCAAGGCAGTAAAGATTAAATGAGATATAATCTGCAAATCTTTACAGCATTATGTAAACACTAGCTATTTTTTTCTCCTGGCAGTCATCATGTTGAAGAATTTTACCTTTCTCATCTGACTCCTCTTTGATCAATCTACTCTTCTTTTGCCTCCTGGTTTCTCTTACTAAGTAGCAGTTTTCCTATTGGTCTGCCTCATTGCACACATCATTGATGGAACTTTTTTCTCTCCCCGCCTCTCTGCCTCCCCCCCCCCCCCCCCCCCCCCCCCCCCCCCCCTTTGGTCTTTCTTTTTCCCTGCTCCCTCTCTCTCCCACCCCCTCTCTTTTTCTCCCCCCTCTCCCTCTCTCTCTTCCTCCCCTCTCCCTCTCTTGTTCTCTCTCTTTATTCCTTCCTCCCTCCTGCCCTCTTTCCCTCTCCCACCCCTTCCACACATACATATAAATCAACACAGGTTTTCAGTCCTAACATGACAATAAAAAGTTCCTGGACAAGTGATGACCCACAAATAATAGACAAGAGCATTCAGAGAGTCTATTCCATGTTCCAAGTGGGAAATCAGTGTCAAATGTTATGATGCCATGTTGTTAGAAGCCTGTATCTTTCACCCCCTGAAGCATTACTGCCATGGGCAACCCTGTTACCTGAACTCTTCCTACAGAGCGAGATTGGCCAAACTCTGGATCTTATCACAGCCCCTCAAGGCAAGGTTGATCTTACCAGATTCACTGAGCAGACAGAGAAGACCACTGTCAAATACACGTTGGCTTTCTACTCCTACCTCACATTTGCTGTTGCTATGTTCAAGGCAGGCATAGATGGGGAGAAAGAACACACCAATGCTAAGAACATCCTTCTGGAGATGCGGTATTGTTTCCAATTCAGGATGATCACTTGATCTTTGTGGTGATCCCAGTGTGACTTGCAAGATTGGTATCGACATCCAGGACAACAAATGCAGCTGGCTGGTGGTGAAGTGCCTTCAGCTGGCATCATCTGAGCAAAGAAAGATGCTGGAGAATTATGGACAGAAAGATCCCCAGAAGGTTGCCCAAGTGAAGGAACTGTATGAAAAACTTGAATTGCCTGCTCATTTCACCAAGTTGGAAGAAGAAAGTACAGTATGATGGGACTCATTGAGAAGCATTATCACAAAGAAGATTCGCAAACGTCAGAAGTGACCGAGGAGCTGGACATGAGGAGGGGGGCTGGGAGGGAAGGGCACCATGTGTGGAGTTGGGAGAGGATGTTCTCTCAAGAAATTATGGCTCATAAAAAAAGAAAGACCAAATGAGGAGAGGGCCACTGAAGGGAGGTCTGAAGAGCTGGAGTCAGACACCAAGTCATTCAGGGGCAGGTCAGCAGTAGAGTAATTGTGGACCCTGGGTTTAGTAATCTTAAAGGAGGGATTTTATGAAGTCATCTGTTAATCTGTCTTTATCTCTTTACTTCCCTATATCAGCAATGCAATATTCACAATGCCTACGGAAACTGTAAACATGCTGATGTGGTTATCAATCACAAAATACATCAGGCTTTCTATATGGGCAATAAAGCTGGAACATTTATTAAAATACCAAAAGACTGAGTCCCAAAACCAGAAAGTCAAAGCCATCAGAGTAGTTATGTTGTAGTTGTGTTGATGGGCAAAAACATGCCTAATTTCTGTTTTCTGCTCCAATTCAGGTTTCTGAATGGGAGATAGATGAAGCGATAGCTCGCTGTACTCACCAGGAGAGCAAAGAGGCCAATTCCTCCCAAGTCTTAGGTATGGCCATGCACATTCCCCTCTGATGTTCAGGAGCTCATTGCTGATCATTGCCCCCAGGGGACAGCCAGAACTCATTGCTGCACTAGCAGAGTCCTTGCAGTCACCCAAGCTAGGAAAACTAACTTTGGGGAAGTTATTATTCTCTTGGATTTTTACATTTTGAAGTGAGGGTTGCTATGTCTCAGTTTAAGAAGTAAACAGATAAAGAGATTTTAGTGTCTGTTCTCAATAACATTTTTCATAAATGATTCTTTGTAGGCATTTTATATAAGATACATTTGGAATAGGACAGGTAGATATTAACATATGGGAGTGATTGTTCTTCAGTGCCTACAGTGTTTTCTATATAGCTCTGGAAATGTCTCCTTTATTGACACTTTGAAATCCAGGGAGTTATGAGAGCTAATCACATGTTCTCCACTTTACAAACAGATGTAGACTGAGCATACAGCATAAAAGAGGAATGTGCAGTCAGACTTTGGGTTTTATCACAAAAGTGTTTTGCAGGCTTATGGGGCACCTTCTAGCATTTTGAAACTAAACCTTTAATTGGTCTGTCTAAGGCAATGGCACCTGAAAATGTTAAATTTGTGAAGAAAAGATGAGGCCATCTTAAATGTAATTGGGGAAAAACAAACTATTATTTTAAAAAAAGAAGGAAAAGAAGAGACTTAGAACCTTTTAGCACCATAAAAACCCTGGTAATCTATAACCAGGAAAAAATAAAGGCACTAATAATAGCATAAAAATAGCACAGGTCAACCCAATACATTATTCAGACCTGGTTTAGCACCACACTATCACAATCTTCACACAAATTTTAATCAACTTAATGTAATTTAATAATTTAATTAGTAAAAGTATTAATAATAAATTTATAAATTACTAGTTAGTTTTAAAGCATAAATTTATTAAAACAAATTTAATAAAATCATGTAAAACTAATCTATATAAGATGTAATTATATATTTGATATAAAATGCAATTTATAATTTACAAATAAGTAAATATCTTAAATCTTCATCACTTAACAAAGTATTTGATTGTTATGCTGCTTAGGATTTGAGTGCTATTCATGACACATCCCCTGCAGCCTAAATTTGAAATCTAGGTTCTTTCCCTCTCTGTTCATCCCAAACTGAAGATCTCTCCAGTGCATAGAACTTCCTGACTTTCATGGTCTGCTCAGGTGGTATGCATGCATTCAGCCAACCAACACTGACTGGGCTACTATTTGTAAAGCAAGTACTACATGCTGGAGAAAGGTGGGAACAAACATGCATGAAACATGTCCCCTGCCTTCAAGGAGTTTATAGTCAAATAAGGAACAAAAGAAATGTATTCAAGGTGGCTCAGTGAATAGAGCACCAGCTCTGCTTCAGACACTTCACACTTACTAGCTGTGTGACCTTGAGCAAGTCACTTAATCCCAAACTGCCCTGCCCTCCCCGCTCCAAAAAGCAAAAACAAAACAAAACAAAACCATAACAAATGGAGAAAGTTGGTAATCTCATCTATGACAATCTTTTCATTATTCTTCACATTCAAATTGAAATTCTGTGATATCAAGCCAAGGCAGGTGAATGCAGGAAGTTTGCCCCATTAGAAGAAATTCCCCCCTGTGCTAATTCTACTTTATGCCCAAAATGTACCAACCATTACAGAGGATGTAGTATATGCACTCTCACTCTCCAGAAGAGACAGATGTTGAAATTAGCCAGAACATCCAAGAGATGGGTGAAGAATGAGACTGCTTCGAGAGGAAGACAAGGAAAAGTGCATAGGCTCATTCCTGTCTCCTTTGAGATATGGTGTCCTTAGGTGAAGAAACCAGGCTATAGCACTTAGCATGCTGAACCTAGAGAAAAGAAGCCTCAGACTCAAACCCTGCCTATGACCCTTAGCTCCCTGTCTACTGACAAGTCACCTAGATTCCTGCCCCCTTGGTTTTTTCATCTGTAAAATTGGGAAAATGATACCTCTGGGACCCAGCTCACAACCTTGTGGTCAGGTTGAATAAGATGATACTGTATCAACTATATTTTATTTCCTGGAATCCTGGATTTAGAGCTAGAAAGAAACTTAAAGGCCACTGAATCCAATCTCTCCTTTGGAAAATGAAGGAACTGAGGCCTGGAATAAGGTTAAGTGCATTGCTTCAAGTCACACAAGCAGTAACATAACTAGAAGGTAACATACAGGGTCTGTTATTGGAAGTTTGTAGTTCTTTCCACTTTAGAAGACTTTCATCAAGAGGCCAGTGGAAGGGCTAATTTTAGGGGCTGCATATTAGAGTTACCTCTGAATATACCATATAAGCCAAGTATTCTGAGCATGCAAAAGTACTAAAGTCACTGTTCAATGTTGATAATGATGGCATAAACCAAGTCTAGAAGGAAGACTAATGTTTCATTTGATTTCATTCTTTCCCAGCTCCCAAAGAATCAGGCAAAGCTAGGGCTAAGAGCCTACTATCATCTGGAAGCAAGAATGAGGATCCTGGTCCTGGCCACAAGGCAGTGGCCAGGATAAACCCACAACGCAAGAGGGCCGTGACAGAGAACAAGGCTGTACTCTTGGGAATTGTCCATTTAATTCGGATGGAAGATGAATTCTTTGGTCTGAACTTGGAAATCCAGGCCACTCCCTTTAAAGTGGTGATAAGAGGTTTTAGGCCCAGTGGAGCTGCTGAGAGGGTAATAACTCTTTTGGTCTTATCTTGTTTTGTTTTTGGCTTTGGCTGTGGGGTAAAAAGTTGGGAATGAGAGAGAAAATCACCTTAATCAGAGAAATTCCCTCCAGTGCTAAGAGGCCCCTGCAGTATGTTAGGAACTAGAAGAAAGTCATGGATCTACCTTCTGGTACTAACCTAGCTTAAACACATTAGCCATGTCCCCTATTCTAAGTTCTCACTGGTTGGCCCCATGGTCAGGCCAAAGTAGCAGCTCCACCACACCTTCTTCCCAAGCTGCCCCTCTGTGTCTTTTCCTCTCCTCTTCAAGGCTGCCTTCAGTGTTCATTTTAGCCCTTTTCACTTAGATACAAAATGTAAATTATTAGGAAAGCAGACATTTTAAGTGTGCTCTTGGCTCTGTCCTCATCCACACAGTTTCCTTTTATGTTAGATAGAATAGAAGCTCCTTCTGGGTGGGGACTGTCTCAGCCTTTGTCCTCATATCCCCAGAGCCTAACATAGTGCTTGGCACATAGTAGGTGCCTAATGAATGCTTATTGTTTAAAAACAGCAATCAGTTTGGATAGAAGAACACACTGAGATTTATCTCTGCCCCCATATTCCCTGCTATTGGCTGTAGGCCCAAGGGGCTCGGGGCGGGAAGGTGGGAGAATGGGACAAACAAACTTTCAAGTCCTTCTGTTACTTTATGAATAGCCATAGGGAAGTTCAGGTGGTGAAAAAGACCTTCGCAAGATGAGAAACATGCTATCCAGCACAGAAATCTCCCAGGAAACAGTGCCCTTTGACCCCAAGGACTCAAGTCACTTTGGTGGCATGTGTCCTAGTTTGATTTGGGAAATGGGAACTTAAGGGTTAGTTAGCCCTGGACCAGAGTCCCAAGTGCCTCTGCCTCATCCCAGCCACAGGCCACAGTCAGGAGATGAATGCAAGGGAGAAGTTTAAGGAAATTCCTAGTATTTATGATCTAACATGAATTGTTTCTCTTCTTGGGCAAAGAAAGCCTTGGCTATTTGTAAGACAGAATTTTAAAGGATATGTTATTTATGGGGAGCACTGCAGCTGGAATGTGTATAAATATACATATTTGTAGGTATATACATATATGTTTCAATATATATGAGTTAGCATACCATATGGCTTCTACATGTACACACACATACACCGTCTATATTTAAACATGTGCACATATACATATGAGTGTGTGTATATGTATGTGTATATACATACATACATGTGTGTGTATATATATCCACACACACATACAAACACATATATACGTACATATATATATATATATATATTACATACCTATATTACAAGGCAAGGTTTTTTTTAAAACTTTAAAGTCCTTGAAAAAAAACAACAGACTCCTCCCCGTCCTTATCTCCAGCTATCTTACATGTTTAAAAAGTCAATCTTCTTAAAGTTTGTCTTTTCAAGAAAAATTTATGTCAAGGAGTTTGGACTAGATCAGGATATCAACTTTAACCCACAGCCATTAGCACAATTGCTTACAAATATATGAAAATGCATATTTGGTGATGATACTCTAAGATTTCTTTTCAAGACATATTAAATTTACTTTTTTTTTCAAAGGTCATTAGTCAAGTTTAGGAGACAGTGAATATGAGAACTTCATTAAAAATAAAAACCTGGTACTAAAAATCTTAGATTAATAAAATGAACCCTTTTCATTCAGAACAGTGGCATCAGAGTCAGGAAAACATGGGTACAAATCCTGCCTTTAACCCTTCTTGGCTTTGGAATCCTAGCCAAGTCACTCAGTTTCCTTTTGCTTCAGTTTCCCCATCTTGAAAACATTAGTGTTTTTCTCAATGTTCTCCTCCACAGTCCCTTCCAGCTCAAAATCAGTCTTCTAAGCCTCAGGGCCTCTTGATTTGAAAAAAGAAAGGTGGGCAAAGGGTGGAAAAGGCAGGGAATGTACTCTAGATTTTTTCTAGAGCTTCCTCAGAGCTAACATTTTACGGTGGGGAAGGTTAGTTCTAAAATAATTCAAGATCAATTCCTTTATGGATAAATGTATTTTAGGTCTTACTTCTGCTGCCCTCTTCTGGCCATGCTATCACACACCAGAAAATGGGAAGAATAAAATTGACAATTGTCAAATTCTTCCTCCTCCCTCTTTTAAATTTTTTTTAAAGCAAAAGTTTTTATTCGAGACTGGGGCTGGAACTGTGAAGAGATAGTCATAATTGACACAAGTGAGTAAAGTGAAATTTGTTAACACAAGACACCTGTCAACAAGAAACTCAAGGACTCATGGAGGTTTCATTGATCCAGACGATTCCTGTTCCTCATCGCTTTAAGTATTTGAGTAAGAATGGACTTTTATGTCCCCTTGTGTTCCTTTTTCTTTTATTAAAAGTTAAATGTTTATTAGAAATAACTGATCTCTGGGTGATGAAAGAATGGGGAAGGACAGAATGCAAAATGTAGTCAAGTAAAAACAAAAGAACAACCATAAATCTGTTTTAAAAGAAATGGCATTGACCATCCAGACCAAGTAACAATTAAACTTGTTTAATATTCAAATTGATGAATTTCAATGAATGAAGAGTTATAGCCAAACTTTAGTTACTCTAAATCCCTACAAAGATTCTCTTTCTATTTTTATCCACTTTTGCTCCATATCCCCTACATTATCAGTGTGTATGCCATTCTTCTGCTTCTGTTTTTGGCATTTCATTATTTCATAGACATGTTTCTGAATTCGTCTGTAATTCTATTCCTTATGCTTGACTAAAATTCCATTTTCTACGGGAAGCATTCCTTATCCCCTTCCCTCCCTTAATTATTTCCTATTTATTTGATATGTAGCCTATTTATACATTATTTGTTTCCGTCTCCCCTTTTAGATTGTGAGCTCCTTAAAGACAGGGACTGTCTTTTGCCTCTTTTTGTATCCTCAGCTCATAGCAACGTGCCTTGGACCAAGGAGGGGCTTAATAAGTGCTTACTGACTGACTAGAGAGGGAAGGGGAAAGGAATTCACATTGAAATAGCACTTCCTATGAGTCAAACACTGTGCTAAGCACTTTTTACAAATATCCTCTCGGCCGATTGATTTGACAGTCTTAAGTGCATTCTAACTTTGTCCAACTTCTGCATACCATCCATGTTTTTGTTCTAATGATTGTTTTCTGAGAGCTATTCAAGATGACTTCTGGTTGCAATTGTGCTAGGAATACAGGCGTGTACAACTGAGTGTTGGAGATGAGATTGTCTCTATCAATGGTGCTCCAGTCAACTCCTTGTTCTACCAGGAGACCTGCCACGTTGTCAAGACCTTACCCATGGTCCTGACCTTGTTGGTGCAGCGACAAGCACGTGGTAAGATGGTTTCATGTGTCTAAAAGTGAAGGGTATGGTATAGCAATAGTATGCTATATATCACTTTTTGAACCAACAGCTTATAATTATTGAAATTATTCTCAATTCATGAGGAATTTTAATTTAACATGGGGCATATTAATTTTCAATCCATAGACCTTTATTGGTAACCCATTGTGTCAAGAGCATATGAAAGAAAAGAACATATGTGTCTAAATATGTACTAATATGTACACTGTGTATGTGTGCTTTAAAAAAACAAGCTAAACACACTCAAGGTTTCATATGCAGCCCTCTTTTTCTGTTCTCCTTTCCATGTGGAAATATCCATTTCTGCTGATTTTTGTCATGTTTTCAATTTTTACAAAAGAAAGGCATGAAGTTCATGGCACATGGAAATCATAGATCTAGAGTTAGAAGGAACTTCAGAGACCCTCTAGTACAACACCATTTTATAAATGAAGAAATTAAATCCCATGGAGATTAAGGAAACTTGCCCAGGGTCACAGAGATAGAAAGTGTCAGAGGCAGGGTTCAAAACCTGGTTCTTTGACCACTGCCTCTGTCCTACCTTCACAAAGCTCACAACCCCTAGTTGGAGAAACAAGACCAAGGAGATCTACACAAATCAGAAGAAGTTGTGTAGCATAACATAAGAAAAGAAAATATTATTTTTAATTTCTGCAATAAAGAAAGCATTTCTATAGCAGTAGAATAAAAAAGATGATTGTACATGAAGCTACAAATGTGTTATGTACATGTTGCTATTTCTTTCAAATATACAAAAAAAATTATCTTGTAAATCAGAAGTTAATAAAGCATATGAAAAAAAAAATGAATTGTCTATTGACTGAAAGTCATCTCCTGAAAAGTAGCCTGTAGGTTTCTATGTCCCAGTACAGTACTGACACATTGGTGGCCAGCCTTTGTGACAGCAGTCAAGAGGCCTCTCTTTGCTTATTTCTTCTCCTGTGGTTGAGGTTGCCAGAAATCTGACTTCCAGATAAGTGGCGGTATTATTTCTTTCTTTGGAATAATTCACTGTTAATATCTTAACAATGAGGTAACCTCAGTCACCAAATAAAAGAGCATTTACAGTAAGTTTTTGTTAACAGCTAGCCTTATTGTCAAATGTGTGTTTTTTAAAAATGTTCTTAGGGGCTGCTAGGTGGCGTAGTGAATAGAGCACTGACCCTGGGGTCAGGAGGACCTGATTTCAAATCCAACCTCAGACACTTAACACACAAACTAGCCAGGTGACCTTGGGAAAGTCACAAGCCAAATTGCCCTCCAAAAAGCAAAAATAACCAAACTGTTCTTAAAAGGGTAAATTAGGTTTACTCTAGGGAAATGTATCCTTTTTGAAGCTCAAGCCAAGATATATTAAAAAGATATATAGATTCTGATAACACTTTGGTTAATTCATGTTGTTGTTGTTTTTTAAACTCAAGTCTATGTCAGTTAAATTTTTGCTAGTTTGTGAACAAATTCAGGAGAGGTCAACACTGATGTAGTTGGGAAAACAGTGAATTTTGAATCCTTCTTCTGCTCTGTATTCCCTACCTTGTGACACTAGGAAAATCACTATACCTCTTTGGGTCTCAGTTTCCTCATCTGTAAAATGAGGCCGTTGGATGAATGGATTGTTAATGTCTTCTCCAGCTTTTGAAATCCCGTTGTACAGAAAAGGACACTGAAGTCCAAAGAAGTTAAATGATTTGCTACTGGCCACTTAGCTAGGACTTGAACCACACAGCCAGCTCTTCTGATTTCAAAGCCAGGGGGCCTTTCACTACAGGATACTACTTCTCCAGTGTCTTCATGTTTCCAATGGGAGTAGTGGGCAGAGTGGGTGCTTGGTTATTGGTTAGTTCCTCTCCTCTGGTGCTTTCTAAGGTAATAGAAATAACGAATGAAAACAGGTCACAGGGCCATGCCTACTGAAACCGTTCTCAGTTCTTTGATCAGGAAGTGATTCGCACTCTCTACAGAACCCCTCTGCAACTCCTTCACAGCTGTCTCCCCTCAATTAGTCCTTTTCTGTAAAATGGGCAACTGCTTTTGATACTGACACCATAGGGTTTGTGATACTAAAATTAGATAATATACAAGCAGGGCACTTTATGACTCTTAGAGGGTCATGTCTATTTCTGCTGGGATTTTTAAAAATCGACATTGTTAGGCAAAGGGTACTCTGCAGAGAAGATACTCCAAAATCTGCTGTGGATATATGCTCTAAAACTAGTATTAATTTTCCATTTCATTTATTTAGGGCAGTTTTAGAGCATACAAGTAGGCCATGGGATTTCAAAAGGTGGAAAAGACATAGTGTCACAAGGTAGGGAATACATAGCAGAAGAAGGGTTCAAAATTCAGTATTTTCCCAACTATATCATTGTTGACTTCTGGCTCCTCTCACCCCACTTTTTTTCCCCTCTTCTTTCTCTAAACAGCTATGGATGGCTCACAGGACCACCTTGAATCACCAGGGGACAAGGAGCTGATTGATACTGATCCTAGTGGGCCTTTGGCCACAATAGGAGGAACCCACTCAAAAGGAGCTCCAGCCTCTGAAACTGAAGGATCTATGCAATCTGGTTCCATACTATCATCTCCTGTTGGTACCAGATTAATAGCTTCTGACGACAAGCTAGTGACTGACATTGACACCATACTCAGTCACTTAGCTGGTTGTGAAGGAAGATCTGAGTGTCCTCCAGAAACAGGTGCCCACTGGGGAAAGGGAGGTTCTCAGAGACACTCTTGGGCAAGAGGCAGGAGCTCCTACCAGCTGGAGCAGAGCACAGTTCAAGAAGACTCATTTGAAAGTGTGAACTGTGGGCCTTCAGTTTCACCTCCTCAGCCTCAGTGGATGTGTCAGCTGTCAATTCTGGATTCAATAAATCCAGGGAACCATTTTCCCTTAAATAGGAACTGTCTCAATACCTATTCTTAGAATTTTAGAAGCTGGCATGAAGACAGCTTGTCCTCAATTGGCCAAGGGGAAGCTGACACCACTGAGCCATCACCAAACTCTAGGTCTGGAGTTGCTGAGGAGTCACATTTGCACCGAGATTGTCTCATAGAAGCCTCACCCGCTCCCTCCAGGTACAGCATGCCATCCTATCCACCATCTTCTGAAGATATAACAATCTATGAAAAGGCAATGGATGGGAGATGCTTTGGAACAAGATGGTACATAGGGAGAGTATGTTTCTTTTCTTTTCTCTTAAAAAAATGCATAACTTAGGTTTCACAGTAGGTAGAGGGTCAGGCCTCGAGTCAGGAAGACCTGAGTGAAAATGCGGCCACAGACACTTATTAACTTCCTGGGGAAGTCATTTAACCCTTGTTGGCCTCATTTTCTTCATCTGTAAAATGAGCTGGAGAAGAAAATATCAAAATACTCTGGTATCTTTGCCAAGAAAACCCCAAATGGGGTGACCAAGAGTCAGACATGATTGAGATGACTGAATGACAACCAAAATCAATTTTATTTATTGATGCTTTGTTTCCCTTCTTTTAAAAATAACTTGGGGAAAAAACCTGCAGAAATGCCTATGTATTCTCAGATCTTTTCATGGTGCCTAGCACCTAAAAAAAATGCCACTTGACATGACTTCAAATGAGAGTTTTTCCTAAAAAGTTGCTCTTTAAGACTGAATTAATTGTAAACTTTCACCTCAAAAGGGACATTTTGGGGCAGAGCACAGAATGTGAAAAGAAAGGAGAACTGATGCAACCCAAGTGGAAAATCCATAAGCCTATAGAGCAGAGCTGGGAGTAGTAGAAGATCATTTCTGAGAGAAAGGAAGGAAATTCCTCAGTATTAGACACGTAAAGAAGAAGCTGCCTTGGGGTGTTGGGGGGTTCCCTGCTACTGCAGGTTTTCAACTGAAGACTGGATGACAAGTGTCTGGGATGTTTCAGAGGACATTCTTGTTCAGGTACAGGCAGGGTGGCCCTCAAGGTCCTTTACAACTGAAAGATGAAGACTGATCTAAACAAGAGCCTTCCTCCTTTCCCTACTATTATATCTTATGCTTCCAAAAATGTGAGAGAGAAAAATAAGGCAAGAAAAATAAATGAAAGGCATAAAAATGTCCATTTTTCTGACGCCATCATTTCAGAATAATATAATGAGTAGAGTTCAGCTCCAGAGCCTGGAAGTAATGAGTCCAAGTTCTGCTACTGATAACTGGGTGATCCTATGCTGCTCACTGAAACTCTTAGTATTCTAGGCTATGCTCTAAGTCACAGAACCCATATTGGTAGAAGGATGTTTCCTCAGTGGGGCTACTGGTAGCAAGGAAATCGCAGTTCTTGTCCACATCCCTATTCCTATGATGGATGATGTAGAATAGCTTAGTTGCAGGTTTAGAAAATAAATGCATAAAAATTAAGAGCATTCTGGATAGCAATAGCAGAATTCAGGAGGGAATAATAAAAAGGAAGGTTCCATTCAAAATAAGAACAAAATGCACAAAGTACTTGGAGATTTGTTCTGTCAAAGCACACTCGACACTTTTATAGATACAATTACCAAACACTACTTCAGAGATTTGACAAAAAAGGGGGGCCCATACACACCAAAATATTTACAATATTTGCAGTAACAAATAGCTGGAAACAAAGCAGATGGAGGAATGGTTCTAAACAAATTGTGGTACATGAAGGTTAAAGAATATTACCATATCATAAGAAATAACATGATTAATGCAGAAAAGCATGGAAGTGAGCAGAACTTGGAGAAAAAATATATACCTAAAAACAACAATGTAAGTTTTAAAAAGCTTTAAAAATAAACAAAACTAAATTCTATAAAATTTTAATGGCCTAGGTGGGTCCCTTGCTTTGCAGAAGTGGGACTATGCGGGTATGGAATATTGAATATAACACATTTTTGCCATTTTAATTTTGCTAAGCTCTTTTAGTTCCCTTTTTAAAATAATCCTCTTTTCGTAAGGACCAACTGGAGAGAAAGGGGGAGAGGGACACATTGAGAAACAGGTGATCAACAAACAAAAGATTTAATAAAATGTGTTTTTTAGAAAAAGTGGCACTCCAAGGACTCTGAATCATTTTAATACTATGGTAACAATGAAGCCCTAAGTAGCTGAGTTTTAAGGCAGGAG
>NW_027187292.1:0-2379 GCF_028583685.1 Petaurus breviceps papuanus
TGGATTCAGAAGATAATTTGTTTGAAAGCAACCTCTAATACTTAATGGTTGGTTGATATTGGCCAAGTTACTTCATGACTTGGAAAATTTTTTCCCCCTTCTATAAAATGAGAATAATTGTTGAACTACCTATTTCACAGGATTATTATGGGAATAATATGAGATAATATTACAATTACAAATGGCAGGTGCCATTGCTGCCAACAATGGGAAAGTCTGTGCTCAGGTTGGGAAAGGGAAGTGAGATTAACTAGTATAATTCAAATAAACAATTCTAGACTGTATCTGAACTCAATGCTGTTGCCAGTGTTTGCCCTTGAACTGGTATGTTCTTTGGAGGTGGGATGGCCAAATGCATATTAGAATAGTAAAAATAATGAACTATGATAGAGACACTCATAGAACAGTTCATAGCATGATGACAACCTAGGAGGAGACCCAAGATAAACATTACAGGGATTGCCATGCCCCTCAGCCTCCCCTGTGTCTCTTTTCTACATTCCCATTAGTACACTGCTCCTTCCTTTGAACCACCACAACTCTTTGGTTCTCACTCTATTCCAATAACAATCTCTAATACCACCTCCAACTGCCAAATGCCATTTCTGTTACTGTTTTTATTTGCAGTTCTAGATAACTTCAAACTTTTCCTTGATCACTTTCCTCCTTGGTTTAGAGGAGACCTTCTAGGGCTGCAAATGGTGACCACTTTAGACTTGAATGTCTCTACAAGTCTGACAACACCCTGCCACCTGACAGAGGATATATAAAGCACTTGGTAAAATATAATATTCTAAGGGATGGAAACAAGAGAAAGACTGGTCCCTGACTTCAGGAAACATGTATGGTAATAACTACATCTTTTGGTATAATATGAAAGTGCAACGAATTGTGCAAAGTATTATAGGAAACTGAGGGTGGCTAGGTGGCACAGTGAATAGAGCACCAGCCCTGGTGTCAGGAGGACCTGAGTTCAAATCTGGCCTCAGACACTTAACGCTTAACTAGCCATGTGACTTTGGGCAAGTCAACCCCAATTGTCCCTCCAAAAAGCAAAAAAAAAAAGTATTATGGGAAACCAGAGAAGGAAGACATCATTTCTCACTGAAAGAACAGGAATAATATTTGAATTGGACCTTGATATAGGGTAAGAATTGAATAAATGGACTTGATAGGTGGGAAATGTAGAGGAGGGAACAGAGTGAATAAAAGCATATAAATAGGAAATTATTGAGTATTGTGGAAAAATAACTCTGTCTGAAGTCAGAAGTAGGTAAAGGGGATTTATGCTTGGAAATCAGACTTTGGCCAAATGTTAGTGGGCTAATAGTGAGACTAAAGAATTTAGAATTTATTTAGTATATAATAGTGAACAATGATATATTTTTGATCAAGGAGGTGATATGATTAGAGACTTAGGAAGATTAAAATTTGACATGTGTGTAACTTGGATTAAAGTAGGGACAAACTAAGGACAGGGAGATCAGTGAGGTGGTGATGTGATTGTAGTATTTTGGGCAAGAGATAATGAGAACCTGATCCAGGCTCTTGGCCTTGGGGAATTGGGGCAGGAAATAGATTTAAGGGACATTAAAGAGTCGCAGCTGCTAAGCTTTGTTGACAGATTGGATGGTGAGAGGAAAGAAGAGGAGAGGCATCAAATTCTGAGATTTACACCTTAGTTAGCTAGGAAAATGGTATCAAAAATAAAGGTTTTTGGGAGGGGCAAATTTTGTTTTCTGCTACTGCTCTCACTGGATCCAGAGAGACACCTGGGGGTGGAGGAGAGTTTCTGGCATCTACTTCTATCAAAGCAATATGCCCAAAACTGCCCATCTAGGTGCCTTTCAAAGCACCAATGTGTCTACCTATGTTACATAGAATTATTGAGGAAATGAAGAAAAAATATCAGATATTTTCTACATCTGCTCTAAACATCTTTATGATCGATCCTATTTATTTGTGGGTTTTGGTATCATGGAGGCATAGACCTTTCTACATGACCTACAGAAACTGTTTGATTATATTAGACTTAACAGCTATATGATTCTTACTGATACAGTACAGTTCAACCTTTGAATTGATTTTTTTTTCCAAATTATGGAATGAAAAGCTATAAAAATGTTGATTTAACTGAAATTTGATTTTAGCAGGTTTTCTGGCAATAAAAATGCCATCTTTTTTTACTATCTACATTTTGATCTTAGATGAAACAATTGCTTTGAAAAACATGACTAAATATATAAAATATAAATAAATATATGAAATATAAAAATATAACTTCATAGGTTACAGTATGAAAAATAACAGAAAAATAAAGTTTTAAAATGAGAAGGATTCTTATGTTGTCCTATATAAGCTTTCTTTATTTTAAATAAG
>NW_027187292.1:2389-11904 GCF_028583685.1 Petaurus breviceps papuanus
TATAGGTTCTTTTTCCTTTTCCTCTAATTATTTTCAGGAATAGACCAAGTAATGGTATTTCTGGATCAAAGGGTAAAGATACTTTAATAACTTTTTGGGCATAATTCCAAATTGCTCTCCAAAATGTTTGGATAATTCCACAATTCTACCAACAATTTTTTCACATCCCCTCCAATATTTGTCACTTTCCCTATCATTTCAGCCAATCTGGTAGATATAAAATGGTTTCTCAAGGTTGTTTAAATTTGTATTTCTCTAATCAATAATGGTTTAGAACATTTTTCCATATGACTAAAAATAGTTTTGATTTCTTCATTGGAAATTTGCTTGTTTATATACTTTGACCATTGATCAATTGAGGAATGACTTATGCTTATAGATTTAACAAAGTTCTTTATATATTTTGGATATGAAGCCTTTATCTGATAAACTGGCTATAAAATCCCTCCCCCCTCCAATTTTCTGCCTTTTTTCTGATCTTGGCTACATTTGTTTTATTTGAACAAAACCTTTTTAATTTCATGTAATTGAAATTGTCTATTTTACACCTAACTTTGCTCTCTAGCTCTTGTTTGTTCATAAACTGTTCACCTATCCATAAGTCTGATAATATGTTCCATGTTCTAATTTTCTTGTAAAATCTCTCTTTATATCTAGGTCATGTGTCCATTTTGACCTTATCTTGGTAAATGGTGTAAAATATTGGTCTATGTCCAGTCATTTTTCCTCACTATTTTCCTTCTCGGCCTCTATTTTCACCCTACTTCTGTTAATCTAATTTTATCACCTTACCCTCTTATTATTTAATTTACCCAGACCTCTAAAAGTCCCTCACTTATCTATTCACCTCATCCTCCAAATCTTATTCTATACACCCTTCTAAAAGTCCCTCCACCATCCTACCCTGCAGTTTTCTCTCCTTTCTAGAAGTTCAAAAGATTTCTAAATCTCTTCAGATACATATGCTGTTTCCTCTTGAACCCAGATGTGAGTAAAGCTCCAGCCCCTCCACCCCACCTGCTGTTTGATAGTAGTTCTTCCTTTCAGGCCCCATTTTTATGAGATAATTTCTCCTTTTTATCTTTTCCTACCCAATTTTGTTTTTTGCATCACCTCATCATATATCACTTAGCCCCAACCTTTCTTTCAAACAACCCTACTAATGATAACAGTTTAAAGAATACTGTTACTACTAATAATAATTAATAACATTTTCATATATCATAGGTCAAGTTTTATCTTTATCATAGTCTTATAATTAGACTTTAATATTTTCCTTTTATTTCTCCTGGATCTTTTATATGGAATTTTGCATTGAGTTTTGGTCTTTTTTGTTCCAAATACCTGAAAGTCTTTTAGTTCATCATATGTTCACATGTTTCAAAATTCAGGTTTATACACGATTTTGCTGGATAAATTAGTTTTGGATGCAACCACAGCTCCTCTGCTCTCAGAAATATAATGTCCCAATACCTGTGGTCTTTTAGGGTAGAATCTGCTAGGTCTTATAAAATCCTGATTGTTTCCCTTCAGTATTTAAATTGTTCTATTTTTTTTCTTGTTGCTTAAAGTTGTCTTTGACCTAGGAATTTTACAACTTGGCTATGACAATTTCTCAAAGTTTTCTTCCTAGGATCTTTTTCAGGTGGTGATCTGTGGATTCTTTCTATGTCTACTTTTACTTCTTGTTCTAGAACTAAAGGGAAATTTTCATTAATAATTTCTTGTGGTATTGTATCCAGATTCCTTTTTTTTTATACAACTTTCAAGTAGTCTGACAATTCTTATGTTGTCTCTCCTTGATCTATTTTCCAGATCAGTTATTTTTCTAATGAGGTGTTTCAGATTCTCTTCTATTTTTTTATTGTTTTTTTTTTATATCTTGCTGTCTTATAATATCATTTAATTCCATTTGTCCAATTCTAGTTTTAAAGATTTTGTATCTTCTTTTCTAACAAGTTAACTTTACTTTCATAATTTCCTTCAAATGCTTTTCCCCCATAAATTTTTCTTCTTCTTTCTTATTTGATTCTTGAATTCCTTTTAAAGTTCTTCCAAGATTACTTTTTAGGCTTATGACCATTTGATGTTACTCTTTAGGGTAGGGGTATCTTTTTTTTTTTACCTCACTACCTTCCTCTGAATATGAACCCAGATCTTCTTTTACACCAAAGTTGTAATCAATCTTCACATTCTTTTTCATTTGCTCACTCATTTTTATTTTTGTCTTATTTCCCTTTAGCAGCTTAATATTATTGTTATCAAGTTTTAATCCCAAATTGTAAGTGATGTTGCCCTAGATGTCAGGTTCTTTATACTGCTGTCTTCTGAATTCTGTCTGGGGCTCAACTTTAGGGTTTTCTTTCCTTCTCTAAGCCCCAGCCACGCCATCCTGAAAATGTTCTTGCTCCCTGTGGCACTGCATTCACTGGGTTTGTGTTTGCTCCTCTTCACCCACAGCCACAACCCAGGATCATGTCAAGTCAGCACTGCTACATCTGACTTCTAGAAACAGCAAGGGGTCTTTTAGTCTTCCCCCACTCTGCTGTTTGTCAGGTAAAAGTTCTTGAGGTGAAATTTCTTGAGGCCTAGTCTGCTTCCTTCAGGGCCTACTGTTTGTTGATTCAGTGGAGTCAGCCTGGAGGTGTTTGTACATCACTCAGACCAAACCCTAAGCCCTGGAGTCTTCTCTGAGGTCCTCTCAGGATGTTTTAGGAGGACAACTGCTTCACCTCTTCATTTTTGCTGTCTTACATTCGTTTTATGGCAATTTTCTGTCCATTTGTGGAGGAAATCTGGAGTGCCTGGAAATTTCTGACCCACTCCATTATCTTCCCAGAAGACAGAAGTTTATATGACATGTTAAGAGTCCTTCCTTGATATCTCTGGACATCATAAGGGTACAACTGGAGTACATTGGCTTTCCACCTGTCATCTCTAGCTCTCATCACATGACCAGTCTATCTTTTTCTATCATATTATTCCTTAATGGCATACTGTTCTTCACGGCATCTTATTGGCCATATTTTTCAGGCTGACCATATCGACCATACATCTTCCTATTAGGTTCTAAAAGGCTATGTTAGTATAGAGCACAAGCTATGGCATGTCCTACCATATAGAAAAGGCCTCACAAATGGCCTTAGGAACAGAGAAAATCTGTCTTTTGAAGACCTACCTAGGTAACACCAGAGAGACACATCACCCGTGGCTGGCCACCTTGGTGATGCAAAGCCATGAAACAAAGGGCAGAGACAGTTTTCTTTGCAATCCTATAACATCTAAACTGTTATATCATCACTTTTTAAATGAAGAATACAGAAACAAGGAAATTCATTATTAATAATACTAATAGCTACCCACATGTACAAAAATATTTATAGCAGGTCTTTTTTGTGGTGGCAAAGAGTTGGAAATTAAGGGGGTGCACATTAATTGGGGAATGGCTGAACAAACTGTGGTATATGCATGTAGTGGAATACTATTGTGCTATAAGAAACGAGGAGCAGATAGACTTCATATTTACCTGGAGAGCTTAGACGAACTGATACTGAGTGAGAAGAGCAGAACCAGGAGAAATTTGTACACAATTATAGACACAACGTATGTGTGATGACCAACTTTGATAGACTGGACTCTTCTCAGCAATGCAGGGTTATAAGTCAACCCCAAAAGACTCATGATGGAGAGAGATGTCTACATTCAGAGAAAGAACTAGAAAGAACTGAGTTTGAATCCAGATTGAAGCAAACTACCTGCTCTTTTTCTTTTTTTCTTGTTTGGTTTTGTTTCCTCTTTCCCATTGTTCATACCATCTGATACAATCCCTCTTTATAACCTGACTAATGACTAATGTGAAAGCATTTGCAGATTCTATACTTGATTTTATGCCGCCATGGGAGGGGGGGAGGAGGGGGAGAAAATTTGTAGAACTCAAGGAATTGTGGAACTGAATCTTGTAAACTAAAAGTAAACAAATTATTAAATAAATTATTAAATAAAATTTAAAAATAAAATAAAATAATGAAAAAATAATACTAATAGCTAATATTCAATTAGGTTTTTCAAAGCATTTTATAGATATCATCCCATTTGATCATCACAAAAACGCTTTGAATTAGGAGCTATTATTATTTCCATTTTACCTACATGGAAATTAAGAGCAAGAGGGTTTAATTCAGGGACATATAGCTAGTGTCAATACACATCTTCCTGAGTCCAAGTCCAGACTCTATCCAGTATGCAACATAGATTACTGAAGCAAACATTTAAAATGTGCCTTCTTTGATATTTAAAATGGTTTCAATTAGTTTATCAAATCTTTTTCTTATGATATGATATTGATTGTAGGTAAGATGAATTTTTACTTGGTCCTGAGGACCAGAGTCATATGGTTTGCTAAATTCTTTTAAATAAGTTTTTCAATGGTATTATAAATGCAAAATAGTTAAAATAGCTAATGTCTGGAATATTCTGAGAATGGATAAGAATTGGCTTAAGTCCAAGAACATAGAACTTGATGATTCCCATGATGTTCAACAAAAGTTATGAATGCCATTGGGTGCTCTCCTTAACCCTTTCTTGGTAGGAAAGATAGGCTACATTCTAAAGACAAATGTTCTGGATTTAAGTAAATATAGGGAAAAGTATAATAAAGAAAAATTATAGCTATTGACACAGTAAAGGACAGTAGAGTATAGACATGAATTAAAGGATGAAGTCCTTGAGTTGACTTTTTTCAGAGAAAGTGACAGGGTTTATTCTGATACATATTAAAGAATATAATGAGGGAAAGTAACTGTTAACTTGGGATACCCTGGAGCAAGAGCTAAATGACTTTGGTGAATAAGTACAAAAAGCAATTCCTGACAAAATCATGGAGATATAAAAGAGTAAAATTTGAAGTAATGAATATAATGTTCTGTGTATAGATTGTAGTGGAGTTTAGATTATTCATTAAAAGCAACTTCATTTTATCAGGAGCTAAATAAGCTCAGCAAAGATCTCAGAAAAATACAGTCTAAGCTAACTTTTTCTCTTATCTTAGAGGGACACTTAAGAGTATGAATGAAGGAACAATAACTAGATTTGCCTAGGCCTCCTTATTTGCATTTGCAATAATTGTATTTGATTGTTCTGCATATGGGAAAGTGAGGGAGGAAGTAGGAAGAAATGAACTGAGAGCTGCATGTTTCATTATTTCTGCATGTTTTTCATAAAATGGCATACATGTTTTATCTCTCTCTTGTTTTTGGCAGGCAATTGGGGTTAAGTGACTCGACCAAGGTCACACGACTAGTTTTTCTGTTGTGCCTGAGACCGGATTTGAACTCAGGCCCTCCTGATTCCAGGGCCGGTGCTCTATTCACTGTGCCACCTAGGCACCCCTTATACGTGTTCTCTTCATTTGTATTTTGTAATTATATTATCATTAATATGAAATGTCTTTGATATATGACTTTATTTCTTGCATTGAATAATATAGGCAGCAAACAAACAGAATGATGAGGATTTTAACTCATAATCTACACGTGACTAGTAAAAATGAAATCTAATACAACTATAGCTATTCCTTCCACATCTTGACTTTCTCCACTGAGGTTTCGATATACCCCTGGTTAGCATAAGACATTAAATGGAAAATTGTGTGTGTGTGGGGGGGGGTTTGTAGAAGTCACAGATGACATTACAAATGTTAGTAGATGACACAAAGCCTATGATCAAATACTTAATTCAAATTTTACAATAAGTCATTGTAAAAGAAAAATAAATGAAAGAAAAAGGAAAGTAAAAGAGAAAGAAAAAGGAAAGTAAAAGAAAAAGAAAAAATCATATTTCTTTTTTGTTATGAAGGGAGGGCCAATATTTTTACATGGATATTCCAAATCATGGATGCATTGAGCCCCTAACCTCCACAATGTAGAAGAGATAACTGTACCTTTTTAACCTTATGAATACAAGAGTAATCCTTAGGCCTGGGAACACTGTCCACTATTAGATTTCATACAATCATAAGTTCTCTAAGTGTGATCTTGGGCAAGTTCTTTCATCTTCCTGGGCCTCAGTTTCTTCATAGGAAATTGAATGAATGGGTTGGCGTCCATGATGTCTAAGGTCCCTTATAGTTCTGAATCAGTGATCTCAAAACATCAGAGCCTATGTAGTCAGACCTATAAACAAATAAGAATCCTCTGGACATTATACTTGCCAAATAGTTATCCTGCCTTCACTTGAAGATGTCTATTGAGTGGAACTTCATTGTCTCTTGAGACAACTCATTACACTTTTGGAAACTGTTAATTAATAGAATATTTCCTTTTGTTCTTTTTTATATCACTTTGATTTCTTTACAGTTTTCACTCACTGTTTGAAGTTTTGCTCTCTTGAACCAAGCTTAACAAGTTTAATTCTGCTTCCCAGTGATAGTCCTTCAAATACTTGAGCACAGTAATCATTTGTCCACTAAAGCTTATCTTTACTAGACTAAACAACCATGGTTTCTTCAGTTGGTCCTTACATAGTAAGAAACTGAGTTTCTTCACCAACCTAGTAATTTCCTCTATCAATATTATGCCTACACAACGGCAATCAGAAGTGAATCCAATACTCTGGATGCATTCTGACAAGGCCGGAGTACTGAGTGACCATTATGCCCCTAGTTCTGGATATTACACCTTTCTTAATGCAGTCTTAAGATTAAACAAGCTTTCTTGCTTGCCATTTCTAACTCTTAATTCATATTGAGCTTGCAGTCTACTAATATTCCCAGTTTGAATTTTTGGGGGTGTGGCAGGATCACACTCTCCACCTCCCCTATGGATCATGTGTAAGGATGGGCTTATAGGTATTATTCCAGTGAATGTGTTTAAGAATTCCCATGATGACTTTCAGTGGCATATATAATACAACATGTATAGATCTTGGCACTTTAATAGGAGAGACTTAACTGTCTTTTGATGAGTGGCCAATACAGAAAACCCTTGGCCATTGCTAAACCCTTTTCTTAGGAAAAATATGATTCCTATAGTGCCAACTAGTACTCAGGCTCCATGGGGTACAATTGCTATTACCTTGATAAAATACTGCTTGCTAATATCTTCCTAATGTTCTACTTGTTAGGGGATTTCTTGATTCCATGTTTAAAATTTTTCATTTATCCCTGATATTTTGTCTCATTAGAATCTGTTCAAAGTCAAGGTCTTTTTTGAATCTTGATTCTGCTATTTGTTTTGTTATCCATCTTAGCCAATAGTGTTATTTTAAAATAATTTCTAATAAAAATTTGACATTATTAATACATGTTCTTTCTATATATAAATAAAAATAAATGTGCACGTATCTATGTGTGTATCCATATACACACAAAATTAATTCTCCAAAAAGGTCATGTTTTCTAAACTTTAAAAAATGGAAATAGTCAAAAAAGCAATGTACTTTTAAAATCAGAAAACTTCAAAAATGGGTATATAAATACCTAGCATAATTTCTGTGCACATACAATTAAATACATTAAATCGACTCATAAAGGAGCTATTAAAGAAATCATATTACCACTTCATGTAATGAATCTTTTTGTCTTGTCATATAAACAACATTAGGAGAAAATTTTAATAATAACAATAATAGTAATAATATACTTTCACTTGACTACATGATAAAAATGTATGTGTGCACTGAAGGCTTATCTATAAGCATCCTGGTGCTAGAAACCTCATTAATTTCTTACTTGGAGGATCACATAACTTTGGTGAGTATCTTTAACCTTTATTTTTTTTAATTTAAGGGAAAATATTTTTCAATTTTATAGGACTATAAATGATGATTTTTTAGCCTATCATTTTTCAAGAACCTCATGTTATTATTCTCTAGATAACAGCTCTAATATTATTGTATTTGAGTTAACTCCAAGCCTTTGTCATTATTTTCATTGTAGTTCTGTCCTTGGTAATAAAGTATCTGAGATGGTGCTGCATTTTTCCCCCCTCAAACAATGGTTGCCCTACTTCACTGAAGCAGATAAACAGGATAGATAATTCAATGCTTGTTATATGATTAGTGATCCTTGTAATGTGAAAGAGCAGAATGCCCTCATTCTCAAAATTGAAAACTGACTGTATTTCACTTAGGAAATAAGATTTGTTCACTGGAAAAATTTTCTAGAGTATATCAAGATTAGAAAACCTTCCTCCTATCTTGGAAAAATATTTTTAAAATTAGCCCTAAGAGGTAAAAAAGAAACGCAAGTTTTCCAAAAATAAAATCATACTTTTAGATAAGTAAACTTATAGTAAAAGCAAAGAAAGATTAATTATATATCATTACCATAGATATGAAGGTGACAGGACTATTTGTTACCATAATTCCATTTCTGTTTCTTCTTGTATAATGAAAGGCAATGTAGTATAATGTACAGAGAGCTGGCCTTGGAACCAGGAAGATTTGGATTCAAGTCTTATCTCTGACAACATATCTACTCTGTGACCCTGGGCAACTCCATAGTGTACCAGGAAATTCTTGAAGACTGGGAGTTGTAGAAAAGAATCAACTTCTCTTAGTAGAAGAAATTCCTCATTGTAAGTCCCTGATACCACTAATATCACAGGCCCAGTCCCTATCCCTGTCTTTTTAAAATTTATTATTAGGAATCAAGTCAAGCTTTTGTGGGCAAAGTAGACAGAAGTGCAAGGACTATAAAATACAAGTATCTTACTTAAGCGTCACTAATCTTTACTTCCTCCAAAATGGGTTAAAAAAAAGTTTGTGTATGAGAAAATGAACAAGGGCAGCCACTTTTTATATTCCTGGCATATTTCACATTATTTAATCTAAAAATTAGATTTAGGAGGTGTCTATAAGATGATAAATAGATCATATGGAAGGATAACAGAGCAGAATTTCACCAGCCTTTAGGCTGTAATCATTATTTTAAAATGGAAACCAACTCTGACTAGAATTGTCTAGGCCAGGGATGGGGAATCTGTGGCCTTAAGAACACATGTGGCCCTCCAGGTCCTCAAGCGTGGCCCTTTGACTGAATCCAAATTTCACAAAACAAATACCCTTAATAAAAGGATTTATTCTGTGAAACTTGGATTCAGTCAAAAGGCTGTACCCAAGGACTTAAAAGACCACATGTGGCCTTGAAGGAGGCCATGGGTTCCCTACCACTGGTAGCCCATCATTCAGAGATGCCATTAATGTTATCTATACTTTTTTTTTTTCAAACTTGAAGTGACTGGTTTTCAAAGAAAGGCTTTTAAAGCCTATTCTTCCTTGCCTTACAAGTGACACAAGTCCAGTCAGAACCCTTGTTGTTGTTTTATCTTACATTATTTCCTCAGTTCTACCCAGAAAAATAAGATGGAGGAATGCAGCACAAAGAAGAAGAGGACATGTTAGGCCAAACATAGTACTACTTAAAATATTTGGATTATGTTTACACAGTAAAAATGGATATATCTTATTTTGAGCATTAAATTTGGATTCTTACAGCATAAACTCAAAATTCAAAAAAC
>NW_027187293.1:0-21233 GCF_028583685.1 Petaurus breviceps papuanus
CCCCCCCCACCCCAAACAGAGTAAAGGAAAAAGAAAACCCTACATGTTGCAAACATATATCATCAAGCAAAAAAAAAAAAATCCACACTGACCATCTTTGTTTGTTTGTTTGTTTTTTAAAGTTTCATTTTGTACTTTTGAGTTCTTTATCTCTCTATTAGGATGGTGGGTAGCATCATTAGCCCTTTGGAATTATAATTGGTCATTATGCCGATCAGTGTTTCGGAGCTATTGATTTACTATTTTCTTGTCTCTATATAAATTGTTCTGGTACTGCTCACTTCTTTCTGCATCAGTTCATATAGTCTTTCCAGGTTTCTCTGAAATCATCATGATAGCACAATAGTATTCTATACATTTAGAAACCATAGCTTTTTCTTCTGTTCTCCATTTGGTGGATCCCTCCTTGGATGCCCCCCCTTTTTTTCACCTCAAAAAAAACCCTAAATATTTTTGTACATCCTTAGGGTTTTTTTGTTTAGTATTAATCACTCCCTTTAACTGTTTTCCCTCTCATACATCCTTCTTCCTCTCCTTTCCTTCCTGCTTCCCAATATTGAATAAAATGTATTTTTGTATATATGTATGCGTACTTTCTTCTTGGATGTTGAGGTAGATATAATATTCAGATGAGAGTGGGTTTCAAATGTTACTTGCTCCCCTACTTTCTCTTCATTTGTATAAATGTCTACTTGTACACCTTGATTATGCTATATAATTTTTCCTAGACTTCTTTTTCATTTCCTCTGTAATACATTCTTTTCCTCTTTTTCCATTTTTCTTTCAAGAATATCTGTCTAAATAGACTCCCTCTATGACCCCTGATGATGACAGTATTTATAGGAGACACATGTGTAATCTTAAAATGTAAACAATTTTTCCTGGTTTAGTTCCTTATGATTGTTCATTTCTCTTTTTCATTTTGTTTCTCCTAACTTCAGAGTTTCTATATACCTCTGGTCTTTTCCTCAGGCATTCCTGGAAATCCTCTATTTCCTTAAAAATCCAGTTTTTTTCCTCCATAGGATTATACTCAGTTTTACTGGATAAATTATTCTTCAGAATAAACCAAGAATAAACAGTTAGTTGGAACAGTGGACAAAGTACTGGTCCTAGAATCAGGAAAACTCATCTTTATGAGTTGAAATCAAACCTCAGACACTTACTAATGGTGTGATCCTGGACAATTCACTTAACCCCTTTTTGACTTAGTTCCTCATCAGTAAAATGAGCTAGAGAAGGCAATGGCAAACCACTCCATTATCTTTGCCAAGCAAACCCCAAATGGAGTCACAATAAGTTGAACACAACTGAAGCAACTCAGCAGCAAAAGCCAAGAATGACTTTTTCTTCTGGAATGTTGAATTCCAGGTTCTCTGTGTTCCTTCATAGTTGTGACTGATGAACTGTGTGTGATCTTGACTATGGCTCTTCAGTATTTGAATTGCTTATTTATTTGAATTATTTCTTTTCAGCTGCTTGCAGTATTTTTCCTTTGACCTAAAAGCTCTGGGTAATAGTAATGTTTGGTTGCACCTGTCCATTGTCTCTGTGTCCCCGGATAGGTCTACCACCCCTGGTCATTGTGGTTTACAGCCTTTTTCTTGGGCAGAGAAGTGCTCTGCCCTTGTCATGCTATTCTTCAGACTTTCCCTATAAATACAGATCTCTGTCTCTCTTTCATATACTTACTGGAGCTGTTACTAACTGTGACTTTTTCTTAGATTTCCAAGGTGGAATTTCATCTGATAAATTTTCTAGATCTCTTTGAAGATGTTTTGAGGGGGAAGTCTCTGTAATTCTTCCTTCTACTTTGCTATCTTGTCTCTTCCTCCTTACTTTCTTGTAATTTATTTTTCCTAAAACCCTCCCTGGCCCCTAAAAGCTGCCTCTGGTCTTGGAGTTCATCTTGTTTATCAGGATTTCCTTGCCAATCTTTTTCTCCCTGTTATATCATGTTCTCTGCTCTGCTTGTTCCCTCATTTTTTTTTTTACTTTTTAGTTTAATGTGTTTATACTTTTATTTTTGCATATTTTTCCCTATATAAAGAAGTGTGTGTGTATAAATGTGTAAGTGTAAATGTATTCTCCTTTTATTGGTTGAGATGAAATAAGGTTTATAAATACTTTTTCTCTATGTACCTCTGTTACATACAATAATAATTTCCCTACACATTCCCTCCACCCCTTCTACCCTGTTTAAATACTCCTTACCTTCTGTGTTTCTGTTATATGATATAATAATTTCCCTTCCCTTCCTTTCTTCCCCAATATAATCTCCTACTTCTCCCATTTCTCTTAGGACCATCATGATTGAGGAAGTGTACCACTAAGGCTTCCATCTGTCTTATTTACCTTTGTTTTTGACCCTTTTAGCTATTATGGTTCTGAGAAGATATCTTTATTATCCCATTGTAAACAAACAGCTTGTGAACAGTTCATTTCCACATGTAGCCTACCTATTTCAACAAATATATTTCTTTTGATTAATATTATTCATTTTAAAATGCCTGAACAATTCTGACCTTTTTGTCAGGAATGCTTGGAATTCCTTTAGTTCATAAAAACTCATTTTCCCCTCTTTAGGATTATACTTAGTTTAGCCAGATAGGTTATTGTTATGGTAAAGCCTTTATATTTTGCCTAATAAAATATTATATTCCGACCTTTTCTCTCTTTTGTTGTGGTAGCTGATAAGTCTTATGTGATTTCTTAAAGTGTAGTATTCAAGCTTTATTTTTATTATTTTTTGGTCATGATTTTCAGGGAGGCTAATTATTGTATGTTCTCTCTTTTTTCTGTTTTTCACGTCACTTGTTTTAGCTATTATATTTCTTACATTTTCTTCTGTTTTCTTTTCCAATCTTTTAATTTTATAATGTATCTAACTGTTTTATTGAATCCTTGTTTTACATTTAGCCCATTCTAATTTTCAAATATTCAGTTTTTGGGTAATATTTACTACTGTCTATAATATAATATATAAATATATATTTACTACTGTCTATAATATATAATACCTTCCTTTCCTCCTTAACTATTTGATTTTGTATTTCTTTTTGCCATTTTCCAGGTAGAATATGCTTATAATTTATCTATCACTCATATTTGACACATGACACTCTTGTAAGCATTAGTTGACATATTTTTCCTTCCCCAAATCTCCTTGAAGGTAGATAACATTTCTTAGATTTTTTAAAGTATCTTGCATGTTGTTGGCATTTAGTAATTGTTGAATAAATCATTCTCTATGCTGATATTAAATTTTGACTCTATATGCCATATTGTTTCTGAATAGAAAGAAAATTAATTATTTCAGATAACCTCTAAGAATATTGTTTTATATATTGGTTTTCCTTTTGTTCAATACATAATTATTATTACTGAACTCATAGTAGTTTCTTGTTAGCATAATGCCATTTCTATTAAAATGGTAATAAATTTTTACTTGTAACATAATGAATTGTATCTTTATTTTTGGTTTTTATTTCATTCTGTACATTGATTGATTAAAAAGAATAAAATTGGAACTTAAATGGTTAAAATTGTTGAATTAAAACCTTAAACTTTTAAATAAAATCAGAACAGATGATCTCTAATTTTTTTATTTTTTTTTTTTGGAACTGGCAGGTTTCAGGCCCTCTAATTGGCTTCCCAGCTTTACAGAGTAATTACAGCTCGGAGCAAACTTTGTCATCTGTGGTTCAGAATGGTGTAAAGTAAACAACGTTTTGAAATACAGCTTGTAGTTTGAGTTGCTCAGGAGAGTTTAACTAGCATAACTATCTAATTTAAGTGTGAGCAGTAACTCGCTTGAAATTTAATAAAAGTATCAAGCAATGTTATATGATAAATAATCCTAATTGCTTTATATTTTTAACATAACTATTGCTTATTTAGGTATGTTGAATTATTTTTCCAAATACACATATTTTGTCCATATATTTGCAAAATTCTTTCCTGATTTTTTTTTTGAGGTTTTAAAATTATATTTGACTGAAGGCGATTGTGACTTCAATGAAAGAAAAAATGCTGTTGAAAATCAAGTTATATACTGGAATTGGCTTGATAAATTCCCTTTAAGCATTTGGATTAGAGTGGTCTGAAATAGTCTTAAAACTAATTGCTCCTTTTTATTTTTCTGTAGCTAGCATTTGGGAATGTTTGTGATTCCTAATTGTAGAGGGCTAACATAAAAGAACTCAGAGTTGTTGAGTTCTTCTCTTTCCTGGCTCACGCAGTTTTTGAACAATAATTTAGAGTTCCAACTGTTTTTTGCTCTTTTGAATTTCAAACAATATTCTTCAAAATACTGTTTTAAAGTACTTCACTTTCAGTGATTCCTTTAGCTTGGGAATAGCAACTAAAGTGGTAGCCTTGGGCTGAACTCTTAGCACTCTAATAAATTCTACCAATTAATGCCTGCTGAGATTTAAAAGTGCTGTATTTTAAATAGTATTTAAGGTGGTGGCCTTTAGAAGCCACATGTGTAACATTAACCTTTGTTTAATTTTAATGCTTAAATTTTTTCTATTTCTGTTTTAATTTCTGATAAGTGTTTCTGCAAAATAATTTGTGTAAGTTTTGGCCCTTAAAAATTATGCGTGTTTTACCAGGATAAGAAATATGTATAATGACATGCCAGTAAGCACACTTTAAGAATTGTTATTACTTATAATAATTACTAAATAGGAAACATCTTGCTCTTGGGTTACATAAGATGAGATATAGAAGTCAGAAAATGTGGATGAGAATTCTGTAAATCAGATGGGCAACAAGGACAAAATCACCAGTTTGTATCTGGTATCAAAACTGAACCATGAAGCAGATATCATCAATCTAAGGGCAACCCTAAAGATGATTCTTGGCATCAGGCTAATGGTAAAATTGAAAGTTAGAAAGCATTGTTTTGTCACCTTTCAAATTCCCACTTCACACCTCTTGTAGTCTCTTCTTCCATGCCCAGATTTGCCGAGTGCCTTTGTACTACTCTCTGATTGGCCTGAACCCCACATTCCCAAGATAGGAATCGTGTTCCAAAGGCTTGAACACTAGATTTGGAATGAAAGTAACCAGGTTCATATTTTACTCATGTTACTATCTATGACTTTGGACAATACATCCAGCTTTTTTGGAACTCAATTTTCCCACCGTTAAAATGAGAGAGTTGGATCATATGACTTCTAAGGGCCTTTCTAGCTCTAAATCTATGAACCTACTGGCCCTCTGTGATAAAAACTATCCAAGGGTTCATAAATTAGATACCGCTATCAATCACCAGTTCAACATTCAGGGATAGTTATTTGCAGATTTTTTTTACTCTCAGAGCACAGGCTCATCTGTATGAAAAGTTAGAAAACTAAGAGCATCAGCTTCAGCAACCTTATATAGAATGTGAATAAGTAAGCAAAAATCAAAAAGTGGAATTTTACAGAAAGCAAGAAAGGAAGGGCCAGACATGTTTTGGAACAAGTAACAGAAGGGGAAAGATACTGACATCTGCCAGCTGGTCAGAGCAGGAGCTGTGGCTTCTTTCCCAGTCTTGATACTGCAGGTGTTATGACCTTTGAGTTTCTAGGAACAATGTCTGGACACTCAAAATAGAGGCAAGGGTAGTGTCTTCTTTCTCACAGTGGTGACAGGGCATCTGAGGCAGAGTTTCTTTCCCATCATAATCCTTCTCTTATCACAGTGACACCAAGAATCCTGCGCCAGAAATTGCCTGGCACCTCAAATGCTTTAAAACGACCATTCTTCCATTCTTTATTTAAAGACAGAATGAAATAAAGTATTATTTAGTTGAAGGGAGGGATGCAGCAGGGCACGATCTACAGTTGGAAATAGTCAAGAAGTTTGACTATAAAGAACGTATTGGGTTTATACAAGAGCTGGAAAATATAGGAAGGGTGAGAGAAAGCAATTAGGAAAGTGGACCAGATTTTCCTTTCATTAGTTCCTTACCCCAGATCATTTCAGTATTTATGTATCTGTTATTTAAAGAAATGATTTCCCAAATTAATAATAGTAATAATCATTTATTTATATATGTATAGTACTTACCTTTTTAAAAATCATTGCCACATCATTGTTATAAGTATGTCAGTATTACTATTCCTATTATATCGAGTAGCGCATTTCTGTTTGCTGTTTTTTCTTCACCTCTAAATCTGGAAAGTGAGCCTCCAAAGAGATTTATTACTTTTCTGAAGTTATATAAGGTAAGGGAGTAGCAGAGCTGAGGCTCAAACCCAAGTTTCTATCATTCAGTGTTCTTCTCCTATACTATACTACTATTTTTTGTCTTGCTACAAGTGATAATTATTCATTTAAATGATGCTTTCTCCCACGTTATAAGTACTGTATTTGGAAGTATTGCCTAAACCTATGTCTACTAAAGCAAAAAAAAAAAAACATGAAAATTCAAATACCTCTTCATTTATTTACTAGCCTAATTAATCTATTACTTTCATTCATTTGTTCCTTTTAAAATCTTTCATTTTGTCATTTAACAAATATTTATTGTGTGACTTCTAGATATAAGTTACTATGTCTTAGGTGCTATATGAAGTACAAATAAATCTGTGTAATGGCTTTTTTCCTCTAAGAGCTGGACTTTAAAGGACATGGGTCTGTTAGAAAGAGGAGAAGCAAGAAAATTCCAGGCTTGGTGGGAAAAGACATAGAATTAGGAAGGGACATGGTATATTTGTGACACAAGAAATAAACCAGTTTGACAGGAAAGAAGAAATAACAGTAACTAAAAGCAGGCAAGAGCTATGTTGTGGATAGAATGCCACAGATTAAAGTTTTTTGTGCAGGTGATTAAAATGACATTTTAAGATTCATTTCATGTTGGTATGCAAAATTGATAGGCAGAAGAGGTCAGTTCTTTCTCAGTTTCATGTAAAATTTGAAGTTGAGAGATGAATTAGGAAATATTATTGCAGTATTCCAGGCATGAAATGATATTGGCTTGACCAAGAATCTATAATTTTCTTCTTTTTTGGAAGGATGGTGGAAGGGATCATGAAACTGAATTTCTGTTATGTATACCTTGCATTTCCTTTTAAGTAAATGATAAATTCCAACATGTAACTTTCAAAACTATCCTCTTTGTATTTTCTTCTGCCTTCCTTCTTTTGTACATTTTTAAAACAATGTTACAGAAAATCTCATTTCTTTTCTTCTTGGCAATGCTGACCTCTAAATCAAATTGAAAAAAGAAAGAAAGAAAAACAAAAAGCCTTAGCAAATGTTCAATCAAAATCAATTCCTGTATTGGCTGTATCTGAAAATATGTCTCATTCAGTACCATGAGTCTTTCTCTGTGGGAGTATAGTTTTCCGTAATATGGTTTACTGGAGCTAGCTCATGTGCTTAAGAGATGATTTTTACATTTTGAATGTAAGCCTTCACACCTCAGAAATAATAAATTTCTACAGATCAGGACTTGGTTTATTTATTGCTCTGGTGACTGGATAGATTTAAGAAAGTGGTAGAGAATAGTGGGTTGAGCATACTGTTCTCCCTGTTCCCTCTTCCCCTTCCTTCACAGAAAGTGAATTGTTAAAAAATTTACCAGCATATCCTGTGATATATAAGGACCTAAAATGAGAGGAGAGTTATAATAATGGAGTTTGACAAATACTTCAAATTATTTATAGTAATATTTTCTGTGATAACTAAGTGGAAACAAAGTAGGTACCCATCAACTGGGGAATGCCTAAATAAATTGTGATACCTGAATGTTATAGAATATAATTGTGCTATAAGAAATGATGTATGTGATAAATAAAGAGAAACATGGAAAGATGTGAGCAATTGTAAGTGTTGAAGTAAGCAGAGCCAAAACAACTCTATACACTGAGACAGCAATAATATAAATTGAAAGAATAACTACATGTCCCCAAATTAAAAGTAAATATAACCTCCTTATCAAGATAAAGTAGGACTGGGATGGAGAAATGAGAAGACACTCACTTGGCCTACCTACCCCTTTGTGGAGGGGAAGGCTCCACAGGTGTTACACATTGCACATGGTTTGGGACTTTTTCAATGAATCAGTCATTTGTGCTGAGTTCCTTTTTCCTCTCTAAAAGAATACTATTTATCACATGGGATGGCTTTCTGGAAAGACTGGGAGGAGGGGATACTTGTGAAAACAATGGTAATGTAAGAAATAGAAAATATCAAGAATTTTTTAAAATGGAGATTCAATTTTAGGCATGATTATTATGTTAAAAATATATATAGTGTTTTGATTGCTGATATATTCATTCAACAAACATTTATTGAGTACTTATCATGTGCAAAATATTGTGTTATGCATATATAATAGAGTTGTTGCCCTGAAGAACATGTTTAGTCAGGGAGATGTGAGATGTATTTGAATAAGTACAATATAAGGCAGTATGAGATAAGGACCACAAAATAGAATAAATCAACTCGGGTTTGGGTGATCAAGGAAGGCTTCTTAGAGGAGCTGGTATTTTAGCTTGGCCATTTATGGTGAAAAAAAGTTTTGAAAGCCAAAGGTGAGGTGGGATAGGGATGAAAGGAGGGCAGATGGGTGGGAAGGAATAGCATAAGTAAAGTATGAAGGTATTTTCAGAGAATTTTGAATAGTAAAGTTTGACCAAAAAGAATATGACAAGGCCATAGTAGGAGATCCTGGTGATATAGTATTTTAGGTTCGGATTGTAGGAGGTTTTTGAAACTGATGAATTTGACTATATTTGGTAAACAAAGAGGGAACCAGGCAGTAAAAGTTAAAATTTCCATAAGATTTTAGTAGCTTTATCTACAGAGGTATAAATATATTTATCTTCTCCCATATAATGTATGTAGATTTAATGTTAAAAAAATTTGCTAAAATGTTTTTATTTGAGCAAAAATATTTATGGAAACATCTTTTATTTCTAGAATGCCAGCTCATGAAAACAGAACGACCAAAGCCAAATACATTTATTATCAGATGCCTCCAGTGGACCACTGTTATAGAAAGAACATTTCATGTGGATACTCCAGAGGAAAGGTCACTTGCTTTTTTTTATGTTTGTGGGGGAGAAGAGGGTTATCATTCAGTCCACACGTAGATAATTGGCTTTACACCTATAAATATATTTTTGTATAGTTGTCGTTTGCTTCTTTGTGTTATTTTTTAAAATTATTAGCAAGTAGACCTGATAAGTTACAGAAACAGCCCCTGAATAGAATAAAAAGTAAAAGTGCTTTTTAAAAAAATCAATAATTTACTCAAATGCTTTATTCTCCTTTTCCTTAAAAGTGTTTTTCAGACATGCATTGTCAGATAACATAAATTTAATTGTGAATGTTCACTAAAATTAATTTTTATACTCTTACCGTCTTAGAATAATACTATTACAAGTAAGCTTGTAAGAATTTCTTCTTTAGCTTCCATAGGATAAAACATTAAAAAAATTTTTTCAGACCATTTCATGTTCACTAGGTTCATAAATCTATCAATAAGATGTATCTCATAAGAGAAATTAGAACATTTTAGAACTCTTTCTCCCTGTTTCAAGTTTCTCCATTTCAGTCTGTCCTCCATCTATCAAAGTGAGGCTCCCCATTATCTCCAGGATCAAATAAATATATCTTGATGTGGTTTTTGTGCTGTTTCATAACCTGTTCCTAACCCTCCACAGTTCTAGACTTTTTATACTTTCTTTCCTCCATATTCCAGTTGTACTGGCCTTCTTGCTTCTCCTCTCACCAAGTGTTCTACCTCCCAGCCCTATTTTTTCCCTAGTTCTCTGCTGTGCTTCAAGTGTTCTCCCTTCCCATCTCTATCTCCTGGATTCCCTGACTTCCTTCACTTCACAGATAGATTCTCACCTTCTGCCAGAAGGCTTTCCATGTCCCTTTTAGTGTCAAGATCTTTCCTCTGAAATTACCTCCAACTTACCCTGCATGTGTGTGTATGTGTGTACACATACACATATATACAACATACACATGTATATACACACACATATATAGTTTTCATGTTGCCTTTGTCATCAGAATGTGATGTTCTTGAGAGCGAGAATTGCTTTACCCTTTCTCTGTATCTCAGTGCCTAGCACATGGTAAACACTTAATATATACTTCTTGATTGACTAATAATCAAACTACTTCAATTTGAAAAGTTACTAGATTCTTATGTTTTCTTATTTATGGAAGCTAGGCGATACAGTGGGTAGAATGCTGGGCCTGAATTCAAGAATTTCAGAGTTCAAATCTGGCCTCACACACTTGGTTAGCTATGTGACTCTGGGAAAGTCACTTAACCTCTTCCTGCCTCTTTTCCTCATCTGTAAAATGTTTTTTTTTTTTTAAATTATTCTTCTATTATTACAGAACCTACCTCCTTTGGGAATTGAATGAAGTAATATTTGTAAAAAGTGCTTAGCACATAGTAGACACTTAATAAATACTTCTTTCTAAAACACACGTGCACACACACACGTTTTATGGTTTAAATCCTTATGCGAAAATTTTTATGGCACTCACTGGTGATTTGAGCAATAATATCTAGAGTCCAGAACACATTGTCCAATTACTCTAAACATCCAGTAATCAATACCACATTATGCTTTTTAAAAGACAAAAACAGTATTATTTTATTTCCTTTAGTGGCTGTCTTTATCCCCCATTTATCTCTTTTTTGGACAGTTAACTCTGAGTTATCTGTTTGGCATCAAGGAGAGAAAGTGACCTGAGTAATTAAAACTTTGAATAATCTTCAAATTGATCTTGACATTTGGGTGTGTTTTTGCAGTTATATTTGGATATGAATATATCAGATATTTGGAAAATTCATTATACTTTTTCAAAACAGTGAAATCAGTATTACAAAAATAGAACTAAATTGGGAAAATATTCTCTCTATACTGTGTCTTCCCTTTCTAGTTCTTCTCCACTGTTCTGCCCTCCATGTTGGGAGTGAATGGGATTAATTACTACTCAGGCTGATCAAAAGCACCAATCCTAGCGCAAAGCTGTGGTGTTTGAAAATTATTACGGAAAAATCTTGGGTTCTTAGTAGAAATTCTTAGGAAGTACGAAGGCTTCTGAACATTGTGTATGAATTTATGAAGGAAAGGAATATTCCATTTTTTTTGTAGACTTTTCAGTTACCTAGACATGATTTAGAGGTATAGTGTTGCCCCTTATTTCTTTGGTGATGTTGAGATTTTTTGGTTGTTGTTTTTTTAATTGCATTTTTGTTTTGTTTTGTTTTTTTGCTTTTCTTTTGAAATATACTGGGCAACTTCTACTGTATTTTTTCCTTTCTTTGAACATGTGTTTCCTTCCCCATCCCTGTCTTCTCCTTTAAGTCATTTTATGCAAAGACCATAGGATTTGGCCATTTAAAATAGAACTTGAGATAAGATTGATGTTTTTCCTGCCCAATCTGTTGTTTTAGAGATTTCTTAAAATATCAAATCCTTTTAGTGTAGTCCATATAGTTAATTTTTAAAAAACTCTTATATTTTGAGATTGATTTGGATTTGGGGTACATTGTATTCTCAGTCACTAAAGACTAATTTAGGTACTGCTCCATTTTGTTTCTGTTATTTCTTATACTATTCAGCTTCATCTAGCATCTGGAAATCTAGATGGCCTTCATATTTTTGTTGAGCTAATAGAATCAATCAATCTTGGTTTGGAAGTATTATAGGAAGTGCGTTCATTTGATCTTGATTCTTAACTCTTAGCCCCTATCGAATTTTCATAGTAGCACATAGAATTTCTAAAACTTTAAACCTGTTTTTAAAAAGTGTTCTCTTATACTTCCAACTGGCCAAAACAAGTGAAAATCCTGTGTTTTTTAAAAGGTCATAATTATATCAAAAATTGAAAATTTGATGCAATGTCATAATGTAAATAAATTCATTATAGGTAATTGATAATAAATGGGACTACTTTTTGCATTTAAAATTTAAAAATATTTTTCTCCCTAGTCCTATTGTTTGGACTATTTTAGCTACTTCTTTCCCTCCCACCACCACCAGCCTTTAGCCTCTAATGCTAAACTCTTTTAGAATTAGTCTTCTCTTCAAATCAAAATATATGTGAGTCAGATTAGTTTTCTTAACCTGGTTCTACAATTGGAAACTGTTTGTGCTTTTTTTTTAATCCTTTATTAACAGGTAGTTTCATTTATAATTCTTAGGGAAGAATGGACAGAAGCTATCCAGGCTGTAGCAGACAGACTTCAGAGGCAAGAAGAGGAGAGAATGAACTGTAGTCCAACTTCACAAATTGACAATATAGGAGAGGAGGAAATGGATGCTTCTACAACTCATCATAAAAGAAAGGTAGGAAAACACAATGATGACTTGTTAGACTATTCAACACATCCCTAATTTGCCTGGAAGAAATATGCTAAAAAGTGCTATTTGTAAAAAGGTGTCAGTCAGTTACCATATGATATGCAAACATATGGGGTGGTTCTATTCAGGTGAGGCTAAACTCTCTTATGTTGTTTAAAAACAAATTGACTGCAATATCACTTTGTTTCTATGGTTCAGCACTTTTAGCACTGAATGCTGATGTGATTTATTGTTAAGGAGTTGTGACTGATATGCCAAGAAGCAAAAGGATACTGTTAAGTACTGTACCACTTTATACATTTGAATTTTTCTCCTTGTTTTTAATACTGTTTTAGAAACTTGGAAATAAATGTCTTTCCCTAATGACTTGGTTCTTTTCCATTTGGCATTCTATGTTTTTCAGAAAGCAGAAACAGAAATGGTTCTGGTTTACTTCCTTGTTGGTGCCCTAGCATCTCTGATGTCAGCAGGAAAGTGAGCAATCTGGAAAATAGAGCTTTTTTTTTTCCCTTGGAAAGCTGCTTCCCCTGAGCCAATGTGGGGGAAACAAAGGCTTTTATTCCTTGTTGTTTCAGTCTACCAAATAATGGCTATCAGTTTACATATTTTTATGACAATCATACATGCTCCCCCCCATTATAGAAAATTAAGAAGCTAATTACTTTGAAAGGGAATATCGTTTTAAGAGACATCTAAAGAAATGTGTTGTCATTTTTATAATATATTTATTATTAGTTTAGGTTCTGAGGATCCTTGGGATGAAATATTGCTTATTTTATGTCACCGATAGACTCAGCATTGTAGTATTGGAAAGCTCTGCACAGGTCCCTTAAGAAGATCTTTTACCCTTGGAAGCACTGAAAACTTGCAGACCTCCAGAAAACAACATGAAAAAGCATGAAACTTAGCACAGTGCCTCCCTACCCCCAAGGTGAACAGAGCCCAATTTTAACATAAAGATCAAAGTGAAGACATAGGTTGGGAAAGTGAGCAAACAGTAAAAGAGAACTTGATCATAAAACCCTCTTATAGTGGCAGGGGATACTAAGACAGACATAAGCTTAGAAGAAAACATTATGGAAAAACCCACAAGCAAAGCCTCGAAGAAAAGTGTTAATTGGTCCCAAAGCCAGCAAGAATTCTTGACAGAATTAAAGAAAATGTTAAGAGTGAGAGAGGAAAAATTGGAAAAAGAAATGAAAGTGAAAATTATGAAAAGAGAATTGACAGCTTGGTGAAAAAGGCAAAAAAAAAATACTGAAGAAAATAAAACCTTAAAAAACAACATTGGCCTAATCATAAGGGAGGAACAAAAATTCACTGAAGAGAAGATCTCCTTTAAAAGCAGACTTGGCCCAATGGAAAAAGAGGTGCAAAAGCTCACTAAAGAAAGTAATTCCTTAAAAATTACAGTTTAGCACCTGAAAACTAATGATTCCATGAGATTTTAAAAATCAAAGTTAAAAGAATTTTAAAAATTGAGGAAAATATGAACTATCTCATTGGCAAAACAATTGACTAGGAAAATTGATCAAGGAGAGAAAATTTAAAAATTATTGGACTACCTGAAAACCATAAATTAAAAAAAAGAGCCTAGACATCATATTTCAAAAAATTACTACATAAAACTGTCCTAATATCTTAGATCCAGAGGGTAAAATAGAAATTGAAAGAATTCACCTATCACTTTCAGAAAGAGATCCTCTAATGACAATTCCCAGGAATATTACAGCCAAATTCCAGAGATTCAGATCAAGGAGATGCATGCAGCTGGAAAGAAAGATTTCATAGAGTATGGAGCTACAGTCAAGATTATACAAGATTTTGAAGCTTTCATAATAAGGGAGTAGAGGGCTTTGAAAAATGTTATTCTCAAAGACAAAGGAGCTAAGAATCAAGAATAACATACCCATCAAAACTGAATATAATGGATAAAAATAAATGGATAATAAAATGGAAAAATAAATAAATGGAAAAATAAAATGGATATTTAATGATAGAGGATTTCTAAACTTTCCTGATGAAAAGACCAAAGCTGAATAGAAAATACTACATTTAAACATAAGACTCAAGAGAAGCATGAAAAGGTAAACATGAAAGAGTAATTGTTAGGGACTTAATAAAGTTAAGCTGTTTACCTTTCTATTTGGGAAGATGATATATGTAACTCCTAAGAATTTTTATTGTTATTAGGGCAGTTAGAAGGAGTCTGCATAGACAGAGGACATGAATGTGAGTCGATTATGTTGGGGTGATCTCAAAAAAAAATCAGAGGTGAGAAAGAGGGGTGAACTGGGAGAAGGGGAAGGGAACAGTAGAATGGGAAAAATTATTTCTCACAAAAGAAACACACAAAGAATAGCTTTTGTAGTGGAGGGGAAAATGGGGGGTGGAATGGCGAGTAGTACTTGAACTTCATATACAAATTCTGTTGGCTATAGAAATCTCTCTCATACAATAGGGAAATAGGAGAGGAAAGGGATAAGAGATATATGAGGTAGGGCATTACAAAAGGGAGGGCAGGCTAAGGGAGGCAGTCAGAAGCAAAACTGGTTTTTGAGGAGGGATAGAAGAAAAATAGAGAAGGATAAATAGATGAAAATAGGATGGAAGGAAATTCTGTTAGGTAGTTATGAATGTGACTGTCATGAACTAATTCATGAAATGGAAGTGGATAGCAGAATGGATTAGAAACCAGAATTCAGCAATATGTTATATATAAAAGACGCACTTAAAACAGAAGGACACAGAGTTAAAATAAAAAGCAAGAGCAGAATTTATTAAGCTTCAGCTGAAGTAGAAAAGGCAGAGGTAAGCAATTATGATCTCAAGACAAAGCAAAATCAAAAGTAGACCTAATTAAAAGAGATAATCAGAGAAACTCATTTTACTAAATGTACCAAGAATAATAAATTAACATAAAAATTTTACAGGAAATTTCTCTGAAAAGGCCTCATTTCTCAAATATATAGGGAACTGAGTCAGATTTACAAAAATAAGCCATTTTCCCCAGTTGATAAATGATCAAAAGTTAGGAACAGGAAGTTTGCAAAAGAAGAAATCAAAGCTATTTATAGCCATATGGAAAAAATGTTCTAAATCAGTTTTGATTAGAGAAATGCAAATTAAAACCACTCTGAGGTACCACCTCACACCTATCAGAAATGACAAGTTCTGGAGGGGATTTGGGAAATAATGGATTGTTGGAGATTGGTCTAATTATTCTGGAGACAAATCTGGAACTACACCTAACAGCTACAAAATAGAGCAGCAGTAAGTCTATATACCAGAAGATTGAAGTAAAAGGAAAATGATTTATATATACAAAAATATTTATAGCATCTTTTTTTGTGGTGGCAAAGAACTGGAAATTGAGGAGAGGCTCATCAATTTGGGCAGAGGTTCCCAAACTTATTTGGTCTACTACCTCCTTTAAAGAAAAAGTTACTTAGCACCTCCTTCGAAATCTACTTTTTTTTTCTTTTTGGATGGGGGAAGGCAGGGTAATTGGGGTTAAGTGACTTGCCTAAGGTCACACAGCTAGTAAGCATGTCAAGTGTCTGAGACAGGATTTGGACTCGGGTCCTTCTGACTCCAGGGCCAGTGCTCTATTCACTGTGTCACCTAGCTGCCCTGAAATCTACTTTCTTTAACCCTTTAGCAATTTTTAAAAGTTGCATCATTTCAAAAAAATAATTTTTAAAAGAAGACTCATGTTAAATTTAATAATTTATTATAAATTTATAGTTTTATTCCTGCATTGAAATTTTGATGACACAATATTGAGTCATGTAACCGTATAGTATTTTATTGTAAACTACTCATTACATGTACATATGACAGTGCATGCTGTACTTCTAGACAATGCGTGACACTCTTGCCTGCCAACACTTGCTTGTTAAAACGTGTTGGTGGACTTGACCACTGATCCTTTTTAAATAATATAATCACTACAGCTTTAATTCTGTTACACAACAGATGAAATATGCATGAATGCTTTTTCAAAATTTTCTTATCTTTTTTCCTTATGCTTCCATTGTCCCCTTAGTTTTATTCAATGCCCCCAGTTGCACCTGAGGCTACTACTGCCCCCTGGATCATTCCAGCAACCCACAGGGGGCAATATCACCTACTCTGGGAACCTTTGAATTAGGGAATGGCTGAACAAATTGTGGCATATGAACGTGACAGAATAGTATCGTGCTGTAAGAAATGACAAGGTGGGTGTGATTTCAGGGGGGGAAAAAAAAACCATGGCAAGACATATGAAGTGAAGTGAGAAGAACCAGAAAATCATTATGCACAGTAACAGCACTATAATCATGATCAACTGTGAAAGACTGGGTTGTTCTGATCAGTGGGGCAGTTAGGTGGTGCAGTGGATAAAATGCTGGACTTGAAATCAGGAAGACTCATCTTCCTGAGTTCAGATGTGGCCTCAGACTTTATAGCTGTATAACCCTGGGCAAGTCATTAACTGTTTGCCTCAGTTTCCTTATTTGTAAAATGGGCTGGAGAAGGAGATGGCAAACTGCTTCAGTATCTTTGCCAAGAAAACCCCATATGGAGTCACAATGCGTTGTATATGACTGAAATGACTGAACATCAGCTCTGATCAATATAATGATCCAAGATAATTTCAAAGAACTCATGATGAAAAAATGCTACCTCTAGAAAAAAAATTTGAACTCTTGAATTAAAACTGAAGTATAATTTTGTGCTTTATTTTTTGAGATATAACTAATATCAAATGTATTTTACATGATTTCACAGGCATTATTGATATCATACTGTTTGCCTTCTCAGTGGGTTGGTGAGGTGGAGAATGGAAAGAGAGAATCTGAAGCTCAAAATTTTAAAAAGAATGATTAAATAATAAACAACATTTTTAAAAAGTCATCAGAATTTACAACCATTTCAATATACAAAGAACTATGAATTTCCATTGTGTACAGTTTTTAAATAATGTACTTACATTAAATTCAACAAGGCAGTTTAAAAAAAAAGGATCACTCTCTACCTAGTTCCCTCTAACCCTTGCTCCCAGGATAAAGTGCTTCTTAACATGCCCATCAAGTGGTTATCCAATTTCTGCTTAACCACATTTGGTGACTTTGCTCTTTAAGACCATTCCGTTTATGCAAGTCAATTCTTCCTCATATTGAGTTCATATCTTTCTCCCTTTTATTTCCATAGGTTAGCATTTTGTTATTTTATCCTCCATAGCCAATGAAAATGCATTATAATTACTCTTCCTTATGTATTTAAAGATAGCTGTTACATCCCTGTGATGTCTTCTTTTCCTCATAGTTAAGCATCACCAATTCAAATTTAACTGATCTGATGTCTACTTTTCCTCATAGCTAAGCATCACCAATTCAAATTGAACTGATTCTCAAATGACTTTGTTTCATTCTCCCTGACGTTATTACCTTCTTCCAGTTTTGCATATCTATATTCATACTAAAATATGGTGACCAGATCTGTACAGAGTACTGCAGGTATTGTGTAAACAGTATTGAAGTCAATAGGCTAATTATTTTCTGAACATTCTGTTTGTATTAGTGAAGTGAATTAAAACTTTTAGAGTTTTCTTTAAATAAAAATTGTTTAGCTGCATTATTCCAACCCTTCTAATGCAGTTTTTTTTAAAATTTTAGAACCAGTTTTCAAATTTATTCCTATTAAATTTTATCTTGGATTCCTATTATATTTGTCCCATTGTTTCTGCTTATTATGATCCTTTGGGTATTAATTCTTTTATCCAGAATATGATCTGTTTCCCCTTGTATCTGTCAGCAAATGTTATAAGCATGGCATCAGTGCCTCCATCCTAAGGTAACATGAAGGGGCTAAGGACAACCATGTCATTCCAGTAAATACTTTTTTCCAGGTTTGAATCTTTCTATTTATCAAAATTTTTGAATGGGATTATTTAGGTAGCTAATAATACATCTGAATTTACCAACTCTTCTGTCTCTTTTGCTAATTTGTCTTGTACCTCACCACTCTAACCGTTGTTATTCTTTAAAGCTCTGACCTGGGTCCTTTTCTCTCTTCTGTCTATATTTTTTTCTGTAACATCATCACTTCCTATAGATTTTATTGTTTCTGTGCACATGACTCATAGGGTCTGTAACTCTAGTCCTAGTCTCTTCCTTAAGCTTTAGTTCTACATTACCAGCTGCCTGGACATTTGAAATTGGATATTTTGGAGACATCTTAAACTCTGTCTGCCCAAAATAGAGCTTGTTGCCTTTCCTTCCAAAAGCATCTTTCTTCCAAATTTCCCAATTTTGCTGAAGGTGCCACCATTCTTCCAGTGTCTTAGATTTGCCCTTAGCATTATTCTAGACTACTCACTCCCTCTTACTAATATATTCCTAATTAATTGCCACATACTCCCATTTCTACCTTCACAATATCTCTTGCAGCCCACCCATTCTCTCCATTCACATAGCTGTCACCTTAATTTAGACCCAAATCAGTCAATATTTTTAAGTGCCTACTGTGTGCCAGGTACTGTGCTAAGTGCTGAGGGTACAGAAAGAATCAAAAGACATTCCTTGCCCTCAAGGAACTTCAAATCTAATGGGGTTAGACAACATGCAAACAAATATATAAAAAGCAAGCTATATACAGGATAACTAGGAAATAACTTACAGAGAGAAGGTATTGAATTAAGACTTCTACCTATAGAAGGTGGGATTTTAGTTGGGACTTAAAGAGGGAGAACATTCAAAGTATGAGGTAAAGCCAGAGAAAATGCTCAGAGCTGGGAGATGGAGTATCTTCTTTGTGGAACAGTGATGGGGGGGGGGGAGGGGAAGGAGGGAGGTAGACCCATCAGCAGGCTGTTGTAGTAATCTAGGTGATGAGAGCTTGCACTAGAATGGTGGCAGAGTCAGAGGAGAGAAGGGATTTTATTATAGATTTGCAGAGGTTAAATCAACAAGCCTTGGCAAAAGCTTGGATATGGGAGGGCTAGAGATATTGAGGAATCTCATATATATTATTACAACAGCCTCCTAATTAGTTTCTGTAACTCAAGTCTGTCCCCTACTCCAATCTAGCTTAAATACCAATATCAACATAATTTTCATTAAGGATAGATCTGGCCATGTAGCCCTCCTACTGATTAACTCCTTTGGTTCCTGACCTTACCTTTGTGTTCTCATCCTTCTTCACCTCTCTATTCATCAGCATTTTCTCCTTGACACTGTTTTCTCTCTGGGTTTTCCTAACATTACTCTCTCCTAGTTCTCTTCCTGCCTATCATTTGCTATTGTTGTTGGTTTTTTTTTTTTTTTATCTAAGTTACACTTACTAACAGTGGGTGTCCCTTAGGGCTTTGTCCTATGCTCTCCTATTCTTTTCTCCTGTATTATTTCACTTGTTCTCAGTAGCTCCCATAGCTTCAATTTTCATTTCTGTGCTGATGATTCTTTAATCTTTTTATCCAGTTCCAAGGTTTCTAGCTTTGTTCATTCACATATTTCCAGCTGCCTGTTGAATACCTTCAACTGGGTTTTCTGTAGACATCTTAAATTCAACATGTCCAAAGCAGAATTTGTTATTTTCCCCCCAGACAATCCCTTCTTCCTAACTTTCTTATTACTGTTGAGGACACTGACCTCCTCCTCATCACTCAGGCTTGCATCTATCTAGGTGTTATGTTGAACTCCTCACTCTTATTTCCATATCCAGTCTGGTGCCAAGGGCTGTCAATTTTACCTTCATGGCGTCTCTGTTCATATACCTTTCTCTCCTTTGACCACTGTCACCCTGGTGCTGGATCATCATCCTAAGTGATGACCTCACACCTGGATTACGGCAATAACAGGCTAATTGATTTCCTTGCCATAAGTCTCTCCCCACTCTAGTCTGTCTTCCATTTTGCAGTCAAATTTTTTTTCCTAAAGTTTAGGTCAGACACTTTCATAACCTATTTCCTCCTCCCTGTCAATCTTTGCAGGCTTTTTCCATTTTCTTCCCACCTTCCGTCCCCCCATGTGTTCTGTGATCCATTGACTGTGGCCTCCTTATTGTTCCTTGAGCAAGATTCACCTCACAACTCCAGGGCTTTTCAGTGACTTTTCCTGTGCCTGGAATGCTCTTCTCATCTCTAACTCCTGTCTTTCCTGACTTTGTCAGCTTCAAGCTAAAATCCCACTTTCTACAGGTACTTCTTAATCACTCTTAATTCTGGTTTCTTCTTTCTGTTTATCATTTCTAAACAATTGCAAGCACATTTCTCTATGAATATCTCTTTGGTTAAGGCTGTTTTTTTTATGTGCCTTCCACTCAGAATCAAGCAAGCATCTGTTTCTTGCATCATTCTCCTATTTGTCAGGCATTATGCTAGGTTGCATTGTGTCATGGTTGTATCACAGCCTGCTTTTGTCATTTTTTATTTTTGTGAAGTTGTTATTTAACCACTCTGGACTTCATTTTCCTCATGTGTTATATGAGAAATTTGGACTAGATGAGAAGAATTTCAATACTTAATATTGTTATCAGAATAATTGCTTTAAATAAACATGCTCATAAAATGATCATTTTATACATATCAGTGAATGATTTACATAATTACAAAAGTGACATCTAGATTTTAAAATTAGATTATGTCATAAACTCTATTTTTTTTTAAACATTAAGAATACTTATTCTGTCATTATTCTCTAGGTACTTTTGGTAGGAGGGAACAGGAAGCAGTAGGGCAGTGGAGAACTGACTCATAGTTCTTTGTACTGAGTAGATGCAAGAGTGTCTAATACCCAGGTAGACAGACATTTAGTACAAAGATTTTGCTGTGGTATATTTGCCTTAGTAATTTCTGACGAGCGGTAAGCTTGTCTCAATGCTATTGCTTGACAGAACTGAATTATCATT
>NW_027187293.1:21243-48804 GCF_028583685.1 Petaurus breviceps papuanus
CTAGTCTGTTTTGAATGGGCTGAGAAAGGATCCCAGATTTCTCTACTATGACATATATTTCACTTATAATAAAATTATAAATTATAGGGCTTGTGATATATATATATATAATTTTACTTTTTTAGACAACTTTGCTAAATCATATCTTTTGTATGCTAAGTAGTATCTCATTTCTTTACCTAAAAATAAAAATAAAAGTATTTATTTGCAATAGAGTTTGAATTGTCATTTACTATGAAAATATATTTAATTTTAGTATCTAAATTGGAAAATTAGGTTATAGACCTTATTCTTTTTTTCTTAATTATTGTGCCTTTTCTTTTCTTCTTTCTTTCATTATACTTTTTAAGGAAATGTGTGCTTTTCTTGACTAGAAAAAGTCAAAAGGATATATAACATTAGTGATACTACGTCTTCAACTTATCAAACTGTGTATTTTAAACTAGAATTTTAATAATGAATTCTTAAGGTTAGTGATTGGAAGACTGGTTTTAAGGGTAGTTTTTACTCTCTCAGATGTAAGTTTTTGTATTGTCCTTTAACACCTTACACAAAGGAAAATCTTTTTGTTACCTAAGCAATGTGTCATGGTTAGAATACTAAATCAAGTTACATTTAGATTGTAAAACCCAGACAAATACTTTGTAATTTTGAAAGAATATGAGCATTTGGTAGCAGTGCTGCTTTTTAAATATTCTGAAGAGTTTTGTCAAAATAGATCTGAAATCTGTTTCTGACTTTGTCACTAGAATGTTTTTTTTTACTAATATTTATTGCTATGCAAAATGCATATTATGAAGAAAAAAGGTTGACAGTCAAACTGACAGAAGCTGTGAAATGCAGAATTAACCCTGTCATACTTTTCCTTTTTACCTTATTATACCTAAGAATTATAGTTCTTATGGCAAATTGTCATATCTGAAAATCATTTCACCTTTCCTCTGTGAATTCAAAAACATTATATATATATATATATTTATTCATACTTATTATATCTGTGAATTAGGTCAGAGTATAGTGATTGTATCATTTATCTTTGATATACAGGTATATTTAGAATGCAAAGAATGTACATCATTTTTTGTAGTGCTTTCAGATAGCAAATGAAACAAATGCAATTGAAACTCTAAATAATAGAATATTGTGGAGATTTAAACTGACATTGTATTGAGAATAGTATCTGTGTAGTTATATACAATTTCTTAATCATTATCTAAAAATGAAAATAAAAGTACTTTTTTATAATGGAGGTTGGATTTTTCCATTGAGGACATCTTAGGGAGCATGAGCCTAGAATGCCCTGGAAACTTTTGGGGATACTCTAGACATGGTGACTTCATATTTTGGTGGCATTTGAGATGCTGAGGCACCACATAGATGGAAGGAGCCAAGGAGTCCATCATATCTGCCACTACACAATTATTGTGTCATCATGTTCCTAAAGGTTCTACAAGTTTATAGGCAAACTTCTGGCTCATGTTTCCTGGGCTGTCCCCTCCAGGCTAATTTGGCTTATACTGGAATCAAGGAGTTAGAATCAATAAACATTTATTAAGTGTTTACTATGTGCCAGGCATTGTGCCAAATGCAGGGGCTATAAAAAAAATAAAGCAAAAGAGAGTCCCTGCCCTTGAGGAGCTCACATGGTGGCATGATGAAGTCATGTAGCTATAATGGGAAATAATCTTAGGAGTTTTGAGTTACAAAGTTGAATTCATTTTGCAGAATGATGAGTTTCTGGAGATCATGAAATTCAGGAGATCAACCAGGTAGGAAATGATGAGGTGAATTTTCTGGTGCCTTCCTCAGATGGAGGGGATAGGAGAAGTTCCAAGATGTCCACACCCAAACCCTGCTCTCTCCAGATGGAGGGACTCTAGATGCAGTGAGTGCTGAGGAAGTGTGTTTTAGAGTTGATTTCATCTTGCTACAGGATAAGTTTTGGGACAACTTATATTCATACTAGAATGTCACATATTCAAAGGATGTAATGGTCTTCTTACAAATATATTAAATAGTTAGATATTCATTTTTAATTTATTTCCAATTAGAAATTGGGTATGGCCAGTATACAAATATCCCTTTTTGGCAATATGAACTATATATTAATAATCAGTGGGTGGATCCAAGATACCAGAGTAGAAGCAGGAACATCCGTGAGCTCTCCCACCAACCACCTCTAATACCTGTAAAATGTGACTCTAAACAAATTTTAGAGCTACTGAACCCACAAAGTTACAGAGAGAAACAAAGCTCCTACTGAAGGCAGCCCAGCAGGCAGATGGGAAGGGTCTGTCTCACTGAGCTGGGAGCAGAGCACAGTCCTGCATGAGCCCTCAGGCCAGACCCACTGCCCCGACCAGTGGCCCAGACTGGCCAAGGCAGACTTCAGGAGAGTGAATCACCAGCAGCTGTGGGGGTTTCCAGACTTCTCAACCTGTAAAAGCCAAAGAGAAAGTAAAAGGTCAGTGGGGAACTCAGTTGGAACTGGGTGAAGAAGAGTGCAGTCCGGCGCCTGTCCATGGGACGAGAAGTGGAGGAGGTATGGCAGTTGCCTCCAGGACCAAGTGACCCGTTGAGAGGATAATCACTCTTGCTTTGATGTGCTTGGATCTGGGTTCCTGTCTTGGGTGGTGCTTCTAGGGTGAGAAATGCCAGTGTGATAGAGCTTGTGGTGGCTGAAGAGAGGGCACCCTCTTCAGACGTCTGACAACGTTTTTGAAAACCCCAGTGATTTGGGACAAAGCTCTCCACTCTGGAAGCAGAGTTCTACCATGGCAAAGAGCTCAAAAGTCAAGTAATTGGCTGGCAAGATAAGCAAGCAGAGGAAGCACAATCAGAACATAGAATCCTTTTTGGGGGACAAAAAGGATTAAAACATGGAACCAAAAGAAGTCAACAAAATCAAAACTCCTGTATCAAAAGCTTCCAAGAAAAATATAAACTGGTTATAGGCCATGTAGGGGCTCAAGAAGGATTTTGAAAATCAAGTAAGAGAAGTGGAGAAAAAATTGGGAAAAGAAATGAGAAAGATGCAAGAAAATTATGAAAAACACATCAACAGCCTGCTAAAGGAGGTCCCCCCAAAATACTGAAGAAAATAATACCTTAAAAAATACACTAACTCAAATGGCAAAAGAAGCCCAAAAAGCCAATGAGGAGAAGAATGCCTTAAAAAGCCCAATTGACCAGATGGAAAAGGAATCTCAAAAACTCACTGAAGAGAATAATTCCTTCAAAATTAGACTGAAGCAAAAGGAAGGTAAGGACTTTTTGAGAAATCAAGATACTATAAAACAGATCCAAACAAATGAAAAAACTGGAAGGCAATGTGAAATATCTCATTGGAAAAACCACTCACCTGGAAAATAGATCTAGGATAGATAATTTAAAAATTATTGGACTACCTGAATACCGTGATCAAAAAGGAGCGTAGAAATCATCCTTCAAGAAAATCTCAAGGAAAATTGCCCTGATATTCTAGAACCAGAGGGCAAAATAGAAATTGAAAGAATTCACCAATTACCTCTTGAAAAAGATCCCAAAAAGAAAACTCCTAGGAATATCATAGCCAAATTCCAGAGCTCCCAGGTCAGGGAGAAAATATTACAAGCTGTCAGGGAGAAAGAATTTGAGTATTGTAACACAATCAGTATAACACAAGATCTAGAAGCTTCCACACTAAGGGATCTAAGGGCTTGGAATATGATATGCCAGAGGTCAAAGGAGCTAGGATTAAAACCAAGAATCACCTACCCAGCAAAACTGAGTATAATACTTAAGTAGAAAATATGTTCATTCAGTGAAATAGAGGACTTTAAAGAATTCTTGATGGAAAAACCAGAGCTGAACAGGAAATTTGAATTTCAAATACAAGAAGCAAAAGAAGCATGAGGAGGTAAACAGGAAAAAAGAAATCATAAGGAACTTATTAAAGTTGAACTATTTGCATTCCTACATGGAAAAACGATAATTGTTAATCGTGAGACATTTTTCAGTATGAGGATAGTTGAAAGGAATACATATGTATATTTGTATACATATATACATATGTATATATAGGAGGGTGTATGTGTGTATAAATACATATATGAGTTTGTGCATATGTGTGTACATGTATACATAGACATTGGGCACAGGATCAGTTGAATAGGAAGGGATGATATCTAAAAATAAAATTAAGAGGTGAGAGAGGAATATAATGAGAAAAAGAGAAAGGGAGAGATAGAATAGTTAATTATATCATATAAAAGAGGCAACATAAAACAGTTACAATGGAGGGAAAGAATAGGAAGGTGAAAGGGAATGGGTCAACCTTTCTCTCATTGAATTTGACCTAAGGAGGGAATAACATATACACTCAATTGGGTATCTTTTTTTTTTTTTTTTAAAGCAATTGGGGTTAAGTAACTTGCTCAAAGTTACATGGACAGTTATTTTGTGTGGGTGCTAAGTATCTGAGGCCAGAACCGATCCCCGGTCTCCCAACTCCAGGGCCGGTGCTCTTACTCACTGCACCACCTGGCCGCCCCTCAATTAGATATCTTACCTTACAGGAAAGTAGGGGGGAGGGGATAAGAGGGGGAATGATAGAAGGGAGGCCACATTGGGGGAGAGAGTAGTCTGAAGCACACACTTTTGAAAAGGCACAGGGTCAAAGTAGAAAATAGAATAAATGGGAGGTGGGATAGGATGGAGCAAACTATAGTTAGTTTTTCACAATATATCTACTATGGAAACATTTTGTGTAACTACACATGTACAACCTATATTGAATTGCTTGTCTTCCCAGTGGGAGTTGGGTGAGGAGGGAAGAAGGGAAAGAATCTGGAAATCAAAAGTTTTAAAAAACAAATGTTTAAAAAATTTGTTTTTTACAAGCAACAGGGAAATAAGATACATAGGCACTGGGGTATAGAAATCTATCTTGCCCTGCTAGAAAGTTAGAAGGGGTATGGGGGAGAATATAAGAGAGAGAAAATTGGGGGAAGGGGTATCCAGTAGGCTTCCTGTTTGGGGGTGGGGGCGTAGAGGAAAGATGGGGAGAAAATTTGTAACTCAAAATCTCGTGGAAACGAATGTTGAATACTAAAAATAAATAAAAGATTGAAAAAACCAAACAAACAATAATCAGTGATGTTTAATTATTATCAGCAAAAATTTATTGACTGCCATTGTATAAGACATTTTATGGGAATGCTGAGAATGTGGAAGATGGAAAATGCAATTTTTCAGTGTCATCCTTTTTGACTAGCAGTAAAAGGGAAAAGATAAGAGTTAAAAGAGGTAAAATTAAAACAAAGTTATGATGACTCCCTATTAACTATAGGATTAAGTCCAAGTACCTTATTTAGCCTTTCATTCAAAACCCTCCACAGTCCCACCTCTAATTTCCTTTTCAGAATTTTCTCTTATCACTACTATAAATTAACCTTTCGTGGGACCCAAAAAAACGTATTCTCACTATTTATCTATTATGTCCTTGAATTTTCATCTTCATGTTTTTGCTCAACCAGAATTCTGTTTAATTACCTCTCTATCAAAATCCACTGTGTTTTTCAATAGAAAAACTCAAATGCTAACTCTTTCAGAAAATCTTCCCCAGCTATCTTCGTCTGACTGTTATTGAACCACTCATTGGGCTTTTAATATATATTTTATCTATCTACACACACACACACACACACACACACACACACACATGCCTGCAGACCATTGAACTGTTTTTTACACTTTTTTTGTATCCCCCCATAATAATGATGATCATGATGATGATTGGTAACAATTATATAGCTCTTACTACCTGCCAGGCACTGTCCTAAGGGCTTTATTACTATCTCATTTGATCCTCACAACCTTGGGAGTTAGTTTTTATTATTGTCCCCATTTTACAGATAGGAAACCTGAAACATCCAAGGGACTGAGTGGGAGATGGAATGTTGTGTGTGGGCAAGTATACTTTTCACTAGAACCCAGTGTGTCAGGGAGAATAAGGTAAAATTGAGTGGAATCAGGTTGGAACCATATTTTAAAAGTCCTTAGATAATTTGAGACTTACGTCATATTTTGCTATCTCAGCTACAAGATATTAGGTGGTCATTATTTAGTCCTCAGTTTGTATTGAGTTAATTTTATATCTAAGCATCTATGTTTACATAATAAATTATATGCTATCATTGTGGCTATGTTGGTTTTTTTGTGACCTTAAGAAAAATGTAAATTTCTTCAGACCTGATATCTATAAAAAGAGAGAACTTTAAAATATACTTCTGTTCTATGATGATTCTATGAGCCATTCATTACTCATTTTTCATTTGTCCTTTTCCAGACAATGAATGACTTTGACTATTTGAAACTATTGGGTAAAGGAACTTTTGGGAAAGTGATTTTGGTTCGAGAGAAGGCAAGTGGAAAATATTATGCTATGAAGATTTTGAAGAAAGAAGTAATTATTGCAAAGGTAACCTGTTTGTTTCCCCCTTTCTTCAGAAATTTTGTTTTCAGGAATCCTGTGACGTAGAAATTTTCACTTTCGCTATCATACAATGGATAGTTGTGCTTATATTAAAGTAAAATCTGATTTTTAATATTTGCTTTATAATTTGAAAAATACATAATAATGTAACTACTGATATTCTTACAGAACAATAGTTTTGATTTTAAATATGTTAAAATACAGCATTATTTTCTATGTAACTTATTGCATGAGCAGGGCTAAAATATTTTGCATTAAAACTCCCTGCCATTCTGAATTCAGTATTATTATTCAAATTCAAGTTACTATGATTGGAATTGTTTGGCAAATTTATGACCCTATAAGGTAGACAAAAACTGAATAAGGAAAATCAAGGGGGTAGATTACATTCTTGGACTTATGAGGGAAAACCACTAGCAGACTTTGATATTCTGTTGCATAGCCTTCTGAACTCCCCTGATGACTATGTTAAACTTAAAATTTCTTAATAAAGTATTTTGTTAATTATTCTGCTACCTTTCTCCTAGCACTGATTTACCTCTAGAATAAAATTTACCCTTATAAACAGATATCCATCTCTGTCTTTTCCTGTGTACCAAAAAATCATTTCCATTCTAATCAGAAATTCTGCTTTTGAGTCCTTGTACATTACTTCTTGACCTGCAATATTTGCTTCCATTCCTTGTGCCAAACCATGTCCCTTCTTGATTCCTGTATCTGCTCCAGGCTTACCAAATTTTTATTGCTCATTATGTGTAAGGCTCTGTACTTGGTACTGGAAGAGATATAATCTGAAAATAATTGAAATATGTCCATTTGTTCTAAGGAGCTTACAATCTTCTTGGGAAATTAAATACATACATGTAATGCATATGTATTAATAGGAATTCAGCCAACTTCTCCTTTTCTCCTCAGAAAGAAGCCTAAGTGTTTACCACTCCCCCACCCCCCTCCCCTAAAAAGGAATGTGAAGGAACTTCTGGGATAGTAGTCTTGACTAGGGAGGCAGTGTAGAAGAAGAACCAGGTTACCAGTGCATACTGAGTAAGTTATGCTCTAAAAGCTAGGAGTGAGATTGGGCTAAACTAGATTAGACTTAACTGAACTGAAGTGAAGGAGTTATTCAGATCTCCAGGGCTATGTTGAAACACTGAATTTTGGGGTAAAGGAACTTACTACTGTTTGAACCAAACTTGCTACTGCTGGAATCAAGCTTACCCATCAGAGTCTGAGGAATGGTACTCAGCCTGAATCTCTGGGAAAGATGCTAAACCTGTACTTATAAATGAGATCATGAAAATTTCATATAGTGCTGTGAGTTTGTAATATTTCTTCTAATTTCATATGGGAGAGTATTTTCCATGTGCTCTGCCTAGGACTCAGATATAACTTCTTGTCAATGTTCTTTCTCGATTTAAATAAGCCTGTCCTTCACAGTGAGTAAGAGCACCGGCTCCAGGGTTGGGAGATCGAATCCCGGGTTCAGACACTTAGCACCCACCCAGATACACCTGGCCGTGTAACCTTGAGCAAGTTACTTAACCCCAATTGCTTAGGGGTGGCCAGGTGGCTTAGCGAGTAAGAGCACTGGCTCCAGTGTTGGGATGACCTGGATCAAATCCGGGCTCAGATACTTAGCACCACACCCAGAAATAATAACTGGCCGTGTAACCTTGAGCAAGTTACTTTTAACACCAATTGCTTTAAAATAAATAAATAAATAAGCCTGTCCTATGTAAGCTTTTATTAACTTGAGTGCTTACAGGGAGTGGAAGATTCCCTGAGGGAAATAAGCCAGATTAAGTGTTAACTCTTTGAGCTAACTCAGTGTATTAATATTTAATATGTAGCTAACATTCTCTTTTTTCCCCTCCATTTGCTTCCTTTTTCCTTTGTACCAGACCACCAGTATATATCCCCTTGTAATTGTTTCTGCTTTCAGTTTCCATGAACTGAGTTTGGGAGAAGGAGCAGGTGAATGTGTTGAGGTGAAGAAGAAATTGCAAAGGAGGAGATTTGCAGAATGACATGACTTATATATTAAAAATCATATCACAAATATATTACAAGAGAAGCAGAATACCTACTTCTTTGTGCTATGTCTAGGTGGTGAATTCTTAACCTAGTGGTATGGAAGCAACTACAAAAGATAAAATACATAATTTTAATTGCGTGGAATTGAAAAGCTTTTGCATTAGTGCAGTAGATAGAGTGCCAGACCTAGAGTCAGGAAGAGCTAAGTTCACATCCAGCTTAAAACACTTAATAGCTATGTGACCCTGGGAAAGTCACTTAACTTCTTCCTGTCTCAGTTTCCTCATCTGTAAAATGGGAATAATAATAGTACCTACCTCCTAGAGTTATTGTGAGGATCAAATGAGATGTTTGTAAAGCACTTAGCATAGTGCCTGGCACAGAGTAAGCATTATATAAATATTAACTATTATTATTGTCATTATCATATATGAGATGGAAAGGAGGGAAGAGGGAGCTCTCAGCAGATAGCCTCTGTACTTTCAGTCAAATATGAGGCCAAGTTCTCAACTTGGGGGGACGGTTAGTGAGAGAGAGAGTCAGTTTAAGGAGCTATAAAAGGTTTACAAAAGGCACAAGGGTGAATGGGATTATTTTGCTGCACTGAGGGCCTAATTGATAATAAGCAAAGTTAATTTGTAGTGGACCCACTCAATATGGTGGTTATTTTCTCCAACTTTGTGCAGCAGCATATGAGTAGGAGCAAAGGCAACATGTGGTGGGAGTAATCTAAGACTGAGGCTTGGCAGGGTAAGATCAATGTGATAGGATAAAGAATAAAGGACTTGAGAGAAGAGGACAGTGTGGAGTTGAGCTGGTGTACCAAGGGGTCAAGATAGGGAAGAGAGGACAGTATAGGGAAAGAACCAAGAGGTTGATGGATTAGAGGTCAGAGTTAGCACCAAGAATAGAGTTTGGGGTTACAAGGCATATGGAGAGGTGGAACGACAAGATTATCATCAGATAAGAATTAAAATATCTGTACTGTTTGTCCCAAAGAATTCACTGCTAGGTATAAAATGAGGTCACTGACAAAAAGAAAGGCTCCATATGCAACAAAATATTCATCACAAAACGTTTATGGTAGCAAAGAACTGGATGCAAGTAGAAACCCAGTTATTGGGAAATGACTAAATAAATTGAGTTACATGAATGCAGTGGGATATTATTGTCCCATAATAAACTATAAGCATCCTGAGTACAAAGAAAATTATATAAAACTGATTGCCAAGTGAAGTAAACAGAGCCAAGATAATAACATACACAATGATTACAACCAGAACGATAACCACAAAATAATTCAAACTGAATATTGCAAAATTATAAAGGACAAGCTTGGTCTTAAAGTAGAAATATGAGAATATACTTCCTTCTCATCCTTTGTAGAGGTGGGGGGTCCCCAAGTGTGGAACATTCATGTATTTTCAGATTTTTATAATATGTTCATCAGTTTTGCTGATTTATTCTCCCTTTCCTCTTTAATAAAATTCTTTGTTACAAGGAATGGTTGGTTCTCTAGGAGGTAAACTTGTGTCCCCCTCAGGAGGGATTTAGGCATATGAAGTAAATGATTTCAGTAAGAAGGGGAAGCTAGGTGGCACAGTAGATAGAGGACTGGGACTAGAGTCAAGAAGACTTCTGTTCACAAGTTGAAATCTGGCTTCAAACACTAGCAGTATCACTGAACCCTGTTTGCCTCAGTTTCCTCATCTGTAAAACGAGGTGGACAGCAAACCACTCCAGTATCTTTGCCAAGAAAGTCCTGTGGGGTCACGAACAGACACGATGGAAATGATTGGACAAGTAGAAGACACAAAGAGGTGAACAGGGAACTTGAGAAGACAAATTAATAAGTAAAGACAAAATGTTAGCAAGGCAATGGAATAGAATATGTGAGTGTTTTTCAAAATATTAATAATGTTAATGTTTGATGTCCCTCATGGTTATGCCCTGTGCGCTCTTCTAAATTGCTTCACTCGCTGATCTCATCAGCTCCTATGGATTTAATTACTAATTCTGTGCTGATGGTTCTACAATCTATTTTTCTCCAGTCTTTTTGATGATCTCCAATCTTTAGCTGCCTTTCAGACATCTCAGACTAGATATCCAGTAGACATCTTAAACCCAATATGTCTAAAACAACTCATTATCTTTCCCCCAAACCTTCCTCTCCTTCTACCTTCTCTATTACTGTAGAGGGTAACACCATGCTTCCAGTCCCTCAGGCTTGCAGCCTAGGATTCTTCTAAGGTTCTTCACTCTCTCTCAACCCTCATATCTAATCCATTGCCAGGGCTTGTTGATTTCACCTTTGCAGCATTTCTTGAATATGCCTGCTTCTCTAACTCTGCTACCACTCTGTTGCAAGTTTTCATCACCTTGATTATTGCAATAGCCCTGTTGGTGGGTCAGCTTGCTTCAGATCTCTCCCCACCCCAATCCATCCTCTATTCGGCCACTAAAATTATTTTCCTTAAGTACAGGTTCAATCATGTCACTCCCCCTACTTAGTAAACTCCAGTGACTTATGTTGCTTCCACGAGCAAATATAAAATGTTATGTTTGGCTTTAAAAGTCCTTCATAACCTATTCTCCCCTCCCCAACCTTTCCAATCTACTTATACCTTACACCCTGACATGTACTCTTCCATCCAGTGACACTGGCCTCCTGATTAATCCATGAACAAGATACTTTACCTCTTGGCTCTGGGCATTCTCCCTAGCTGTCAGCTATACCTGAAATGCTTCCCCTCTTTTCTGAATACTGACCTCCATGGCTTCCTTTAAGTCCCAACTAAGATCCCCCTTCTTTATAAGAAACCTTCCCCAGCCCATCTTAATTTCACCTCCTCTTTTAATAATTTACTTTTGATCCTACATATAGCTTGCTTTGTATATATTTTATTTGCATGTGTGTCCCCTATTAGTTTGTAAGCTCCTTAAGGGCCAGAACCTCCTTTTGCTTCTTTTTGTATCTCCAATGCTTAGCAAAATGCCTGACGCATAGTAGGTACTTAATAAATGTTTATTTATTGATTGCTTGATTTTGATGTACTAATAAATTAAGAAAGTGATGTGAAATAGAAAAAACCCTAAGAAAGTTTCTCTAGGGGAGAAAACTTGATGCTAAGCACTAGACAGAAAATTCTTTTTGAAGAGTGGATAGCTAGACCTGTGATGGTTTGTCACTTCTTGCTTGAGGAGTTTTGAGGCAGCTGTGTATTAACATGACAGTAAAATGGTTGGCTATCTTCCTAGTTCATACATCTATATGGGAGTATTTGTATGTTTGTATGTATATCTCCAGGCCTTGATGATAGATAACTTCATAATGCTGGTAGATTTCCACAGTACATTTCTGCTAATTCACATAACTACAAATAGTAATGCTAAAAGGTATCCAGAAAGCATTAGATGTTGTCATCAGTGAGTCAATTCTCAAATATTTATTAAGCACTTTGTGTGTGGTAGGAACTATTATAGGTACTAGGAAAAAAATAAATCAATCCCTATTCTTTAAAAAAAAATTAGTATTTTATTTTCCCCAATTGCATGTAAAAACAATTTGTAATATGTGTTTTAAAAATTGAGTTCCTAATTCTCTCCCTGCCTCCACAATACCTCATTGAGAAGGCAGATAATTTGATATGGTTATATATATTTTTTATGTAGACATCCAAAACATATTTCCATATTAATCATGTTGTGAAAGAAAATAAGGACCAAGATAAAAACCTAGGAAAAATAAAATAAGGGGGAAAAGTATGCTTTGATCTGTATTGACACTCCATTATTTTTTTCCCTGAGGATGGATAGCATTTTTCATCGTAAGTCCTTCAAAGTTGTATTGCTTAGAATAGCTAAGTCATTCACAGTTGATCATCTTATAATATTGCTGTTAACTGTGTAGAATGTTTTGGTTCTACTCATTTCACTTTGCCTCAGTTCATATAAGTCTCAGTAAGTTTTTCTGAGAGCATCTAGGTCATCATTTCTTATAGCACAATAGTACTCCATCACAATCATATACCACAAATTGTTCAGCTCTTCCCCAGTTGATGGGTATCCACTCAGTTTCCAATTTTTTGCTTCCAGAAAAGAGCTACTATAAATATTTGAACAAATTTCCAGATTGGTTATAATGGTTGAATCAGTTCACCACTCTACCAACAGTGCATTAGTGTCTCAGTTTCCCCATATCTCTTCTAACATTTGTCATTTTCCTTTTCTGTCTTTATTAGCCAATCTGACAGGCTGAGGTAATATCTCAGAATTGTTTCAATCTACATTTTTTTCATATGGTTATAGATAGCTTTGATTTACTTCATATGAAAAACTGACCATATTTTTTTTATCATTTAACAACTGGGGAATGTTTTTTTTTAATAAATTTGACCTATTTCTCTATATATTTGGGAAATGAGACCTTTATCAGAGAAACTTCTATCAGATTTTTTTTCACAGTTATACTTGCTAAATATATTTACCTCCATGCTGTTTTCCCCCATTTATTTTATTCTCTGTCTCCTTTCACCCTGTCTCTCCTCAAAAGTTTTTTGCTTCTGACTGCTGCATTTTCTAATCCACCCTCCCTTGAACACTCTCGCTTCTCCTCCTACTTTCCTGTAGGGTAAGATAGATTTCTGTAAACGATTGAGTACGTATTTTATTCCCTCTTTAAGCCAGTTCTAATGAGACTAATGTTCAAGCATTCCCTGCCACCTACCCCATCTTCTCCACTATGAAAGGGCTTTCTTGCCTCTTTTATGTGACATAATTCACCCCATTCTACTCTCTCCCTCTCCCTTGCTCCTATTTCTTTCTCACTAATTTTTTTTAGATATCATCCCATCATATTCAACTCACACTTGTGCTTTCTCTCTCTCTCTCTCTCTCTCTCTCTCTCTATCTATATATATATATATATAAAATATATATATATATATATATATACACATACTTCTTCCAACTTCCCTAATAATGAGAAACTTCTTGTGAGTTAAGGTATCATCTTCCCATACAGGAATGTAAAGAATTTAATGTCATTAAGTTCCTGATGATTTCCCTTTCCTGTTTACCTTTTTATCCTTCTCTTGAGTCTGGCATTTGAAATCATATTTTCTGTTCAGCTATGGTCCTTTCATTAGGAATGCTTGAAAGTCCTCTATTTTATTGAATATCAAGTTTTTCCTCTGAAGTATTATACTCAGTTTTTCTTGGTAGGTGATTATTGGCTGTATCCTAGCTTCTCTGCCCTCCAGAATACCATATTCTGAGCTCTTTGATCCTTTAAAGTAGAAGCTGCTAAAATCTTGTGTTATCCTGACCATGGCTGGATATCCCCATATCTATTTTACACATCCACAACACATCCACAGATAAATATAAGACATATGCAAAATACATATAATTTCAGGAGTTGATAAACTAAGGTAATAATTAAAGATATCCTAATTGTGTTTTAAGTTAGCAATTCTAAAAGATTATGAGAAAAAATAATATCCCAGATATAACAGGCAGCCTATTCAAGGGTAGAGAGATAAGAAATGGAGGCTATGAATTAGGAACAGCAGGGTGATCCATTTGTCTCTACCATAGAGTGTGTGCAGGAGAGTAATACATAGGAACCCTAAAAAAAGCAGACTGAAGCCAGATTGTAAAAGCCTTAATATCAAGCAGAAGAGTTTGATTTCATCCTACAAGGACAATGGAGCTCTTTTAGTAGAGGAATAAGGTGGTAGGACCTGTAATTTGAGAATACTAGTTTAGTAGCTATGTGGAAAATAGATCAGAAAGGAGAAACTTTGAGGTTGTAAAATTAGTTGTGAAAGTATTGTACTGTTGCTGCTTATCAAAGATATGAAGAGAGAAGTAGATTTGGTAAGTTGAAAAACTGGTGCCAGAAAATGTAGAAATAATAGATTCTTAAACAGAGTTGGATTGTACCTAATGAATGCTGATTAAAAATGTATGGAGTCAGAAATAAATCCAAATGGAAACCAAAAAGGGGTGGGGGGAGGAAAGTATTAATATGTATTCACCAGACTAAATGCCATAGGCAATAACTACAATGTAGGGAAAAAAACCAGCAATAGAGACAACTGGAAATTCACAAGTTTAAGAAAGGTACCAGCAATGAAATCCATGATATCAGAAGTCTTTTTAAAATTAGGTTTTTTTTATATTTTAGTTTACATCATTCATGTTCACAAGATTTTGAGGTGCAAATTTTCTCCCATTTTTCCCCTATCCACCACCCCAAAATAGCAATCCCACTGAATATCCGCTCCCCCAATCTGCTCTCTGCCATATCTTCCCCCATCTTCCCTTCCAACTGTCCAGTAGTGCATGGTGGATCTCTATGCCCCAGTGCCTATATATCTCATTTCCCAGTTAGGTGTAATATAATGTTAATAAGAGTATATATGTATTTTTAAACATTTGATTTTAAAACTTTAAATTCCATATTTGTTCTCTTCTTCCCTCGTTATCCACCCTTACTGGGAAGATAAGCAGTTAAATATAGGTTGTACACTTATAGCTATGCAAAACATTTCTGTAGTGGATATATTGTGAAAGACTGACTATATTTCCATCCATCCCTTCCCACCCCCACCCCCCAACTTGTTCTGTTCTCTACTTTGATCCTGTCCTTTTTCAAAAGTGGGTGCTTCCAACTTCCCTCCCCCCCCATCCTGCCATTCCTTTCATCATCATCCCCTCATTCCCTTCCCCCCTACTCTCCTGAAGGGTGAGATACACTATTTAGTGGGTATGTCATTCCCTCCCTAAGCCAAATTCATTGAGAATAAGGTTGACTCATTCCCTTTTGCCTTGCTGTTCTTCCCCTCCATTGTAACAGTTTTCCCTTGCCTCCTGAGATAATTTGCCCCATTCTGTCTCTCCCCATCTCTTCTCATCGTATTCCTCTCACCTCTTAATTTCACCTTTAAAGTATTATCCCTTCCTATTCAACTGGTCCTGTACCCTCTGTCTATGTATACCTGTACACATATATACACAAACTCACATATATATTCACATGCCATATACCCTTCTATATAGACATATGTATATACACACATTTCTATTCCCTTCAATTATTCAAGTTTCAAAAGTGACAATTATCGTTTTTCCATGTAGGAATGTAAATAGTTCAACTTTGATAAGTTCCTTATGATTTCTTTTCCCTGTTTACATTCTCATTCTTTGGGGAGGGTCTTAATTAATTTGTTTACTTTTAGTTGACAAGATTCATTACCACAATTCCTTGAGTTTCAAATTTTCTCTCCCTTCCCCCCATCATGGTGGCATACAATCAAGTATAGTATCTGCAAATACTTTCACATTAGTCAGTAGTGAGGTTATAAAGAAAGATTGTATCAGATGGAATGAAGAATGGGAAAGAGGAAACAAAACCAAAAAAGAAAAGGAAAAAGAGCAGGTAGTTTGCTTCAATCTTGGTTCAAACTCAGTTCTTTCTCTGGATGTAAACATCTCTCTCCATCATGAGTCTTTTGGGGTTGACTTATGACTCTGGATTGCTGAGAAGAGTTTATCAGAGTTGGTCTTCACACATACATTGTGTCTGTAATTGTGTACAAATTCCTCCTGGCTCTACTCTTCTCACTCAGCATCAGTTCATATAAATCTCTCCAGGTAAATATGAAGTCCATCTGCTCCTCGTTTCTTATTGCACAATAGTATTCCATAACATGCATATACCGCAACTTGTTCAGCTATTTCCCAATTGATGGGCACCTCCTTAATTTCCAATTATTTGCTACCACAAAAAGAGCTGCTATAAATATTTTTGTACATATGGGTCTTTTTCCCACTTCTATGATCTCTTTGTGATACAACCCTAGAAGTGGTATTGCTGACTCAAAGGGTATGAACATATTTATAGCCCTTTGGGCATAATTCCAGATTGCTCTCCAGAATGGTTGGATCATTTCACAACTCCACCAGCAATGCTTTAGTGTTCTAGTTGTCCACATCCTCTCCAGCATTTTTCATTTTCCTGTTTTGTCATTTTAGCCAATCTGGCTGATGAGATGTGGTTACCTCAGAGTTGTTTTGATTCGCATTTTTCTAATCAATAGTGATTTAGAGCATTTTTCCATATGCTTATACATATCTTTAATTTCTTCCTCTGAAAACTGCCTGTTCATATCCTTTTACCATTTATCAATTAGGGAATGACTTGTATTCTTATAGATTTGACTCAATTCCCTGTATATTTTAGAAATGAGTCCTTTATCAGTGACATAGGTTGTAAAAATTCTTTCCCAATTGGCTTTGTTTGTACAGAAGCTTTTCAATTTTTTTTTTTGGCCTTTTGGAGGGCAATTGGTGTTAAGAACTTGCCCAAGGTTACACGGCTAGTGTTTTTGTGTGTGTGTATGTTAAGTGTCTGAGGCCGGAACCGAACTCAGGTCCTCCTGACTCCGGGGCCAGCGCTTTACTCACTGCGCCACCTAGCCACCTGAAGCTTTTCAATTTAATGTAATCAAAATTATCCATTTTGCATTTTATAATGCCCTCTAATTCTTGTTTGGTCATAAAGTCTTCCCCTCTCCACAGATCTGAAAGGTAAAGTATTCCTTGCTTTTCCAGATTGCATACAGTATCAGTCTTTATACCTACATCATGCACCCATTTAGACTTGATTTTTGTATATGGTGTTAGATAATGGTCTATGCCCAGTTTCTGCCATACTATATTTCAATTTTCCCAGCAGTTTTTGTCATATAGTGAGATCTTATCCAAAAACCTGGGGTCTTTGGGTTTATCAAACTGTAGATTGTTATAGACATTGACTACTGAGTCTCATGTACCCAGTCTGTTCCATTGATCTACTACTCTATTCCTCAGACAGTTAGGAACTGCTACTTTATAGTACAGATTAAAATCTGGTATAGCTAGTCTACCTTCCCTAACATTTCTTTTCATTAATTCCCTTGATATTCTGGTACTTTTGTTCTTCCAAATGAATTTTGTTACTAATTTTCCTAGCTCTATAAAGTAGTTCTTCAGTAAACTTATTGGTATGGCATTAAATATATAATTTAATTTAGGTAAAATTGTCATTTTTATTATATTAGCTCGACCCAGCCACGAGCAATTGATGTCTTTCCACTTAGATAAATCTGACTTTATTTTTGTGATAAGTGTTTTGTAGTTGTGTTCATATAGGTCCTGGGTTTGTTTTGCCAGATAGATGCCCAAATATTTTATAATGTCTACAGTAACTTTAAATGGGATTTCTGTTTCTATCTCTTGCTGTTGAATTTCATTAGACATATACAGGAATGCTGAGGATTTGTATGGGTTTATTTTATATCCTGCAACTTTGCCAAATTTATTGTCTCAAGTAGTTTTTTACTTGATTCTCTAGGATTTTCTAAATATATCATCTGCAAAGAGTGATAGCTTGGTCTCTTCTTTTCCTAATTTGGTTCCTTTGATTTCTTTTTCTTCTCTAATTGCTACTGCTATCATTTGTAGTACCAGATTAAATAAGAGGGGTGATAGTATACATCCTTGTTTCGCCCCTGATCTTATTGGAAATGCTTCTAGCTTCTCCCCATTACATATAATACTTACTGATGGCTTTAAATAGATGCTACCTATTATTTCAAGGAAGGCTCAATTTATTCCTATACTTTCTAGTGTTTTTAATATTAATGAATGTTGTATTTTGTCAGAAGCCTTTTCTGCATCTGTTAAGATAATCACGTGGTTTTTGCTAGTTTTATTGTTGATATGAGCAATTATACTGATGGTTTTCCTAATATTAAACCATCCTTGCATTCCTGGAATAAATCCTACCTGATCAAAATGTGTTATTCTTGTGATAAGTTGCTGTAGTCATTTTGCTAATATTTTATTTAAAATTTTTCATTTATATTCATGGGAGAGATTGGTCTATAATTTTCCTTCTCTGTTTTATCTCTTCCTGATTTAGGTATCAGTACCATTTTTGTGTCATAAAAAGAATTTGGTAGGACTCCTTCACTACTTTTCCCAAATAGTTTGTAGAGTATTGAAATCAATGGTTCTTTAAATGTTTGATAGAATTCACTAGTAAATCCATCTGGCCCTGGAGATTTTTTCCTAGGGAGTTCACCGATGACTTTTTTGATTTCTTTTTCTGAGATGGGGTTATTTAAGTAATTTACTTCTTCTTCAGTTAATTTTGGTAGCTTATATTTTTGTAAATATTCATCCATTTCCCTAAGATTGTCAAATTTATGTGCATACAACAGGGCAAAATATTCCTAATTATTGTTTTAATTTCCTCTTCATTCATGGCAGGTTCACCCTTTTCACTTTTGATACTCATAATTTGGTTTTGTTCTTTTTTTATCATATTGCCTAAGGGTCTATCAATTTTATTGTTTTTTTTTTCATAAAACCAGCTCTTAGTTTTATTTATTAATTCAATAGTTTTCTTAATTTCAATTTTATTAATCTCTCTTACTGCTTTTCAGTATTTCTACGTTAGTATTTAATTGGGAATTTTCAATTTGTTTTTTTTCTAGCTTTTTAAATTGCATGCCCAATTCATTGACCTCTCTTTTCTCTAATTTATTCATGTATGCACTGAGGGATATCACACTTCCCCTAAGAACTGCCTTTGCTGCATCCCACAAATTTTGGTATGTTGTCTCATTGTTGTCATTCATTTGGATGAAGTTATTGTTTCTATGATTTCTTGTTTGACCCCCTCATTCTGTAGGATTAAATTGTTTAGTTTCCAATTAGTTTTTAGTCCGTCTTTTTAAAAATTTGTTTAATTTTAGTTTACAAGATTCATTGCCACAATTCCTTGAGTCTCAAATTTTCTCTCCCTCCCCTCCCCCCCCCACCCCATGGCAGCACACAATTAAGTATAGTATCTGCAAATACTTTCACATTAGGCATTAGTCAGGTTATAAAGAAGGATTGTAACAGATGGAATGAAGAATGGGAAAGAAGAAACAAAACCAAACAAGGAGACGAAAAAGGGCAGGTAGTTTGCTTCATTCTGGGTTCAAACTCAGTTCTTTTTCTGGATGTAAACATCTCTCTCCATCATGAGTCTTTTGGGTTTGACTTATGTCTCTGGATTTCTGAGAAGAGTCCAGTTTATCAAAGTTGTTAGTCACACATATGTTGTGTCTATAATTGTGTACAAATTCCTCCTGGCTCTACTCTTCTCACTCAGCATCAGTTAGTATAAGTCTCTCCAGGTAAATATTAAGTCCATCTGCTCCTCATTTTTTATTGCACAATAGTATTCCATAACATGCATATACCACAACTTGTTCAGCCATTCCCCAATTGATGGACACCTCCTCAATTTCCAATTCTTTGCTACCACAAAAAGAGCTGCTATAAATATTTTTGTACATATGGGTCTTTTTCCCACTTCTATGATCTCTTTGAGATATAACCCTATAAGTCATATTGCTGGGTCAAAGGGTATGAAAATATTTATAGCCCTTTGGGCATAATTCCAGATTGCTTTCCAGAATGGTTGGATCAGTTCACAACTCCACCAGCAATACATTGTTGTTCCAATTTGTCCACATCCTCTCCAGCATTTGTCATTTTCCTGTTTTGTCATCTTAGCCAATCTGACTGGTGAGAGGTGGTACCACAGAGTTGTTTTGATTTGCATTTCTCTAATCAATAGTGATTTAGAGCATTTCTTCGTGTGCTTATACATATCTTTAATTTCTTTCTCTGAAAACTGTCTGTTCATATCCTTTGACCATTTATCAATTGGGGAATGACTTGTGTTATTATAGATTTGGCTCAAGTCTCTGTATATTTTAGAAATGAGTCCTTTATTAGAGACATAAAATTCTTTTCCAATTTCCCACCTCCCTCTTCATCTTGGTTACATTGGTTTTGTTTGTACAGAAGCTTTTCAATTTAATGTAATCAAAATGATCCATTTTGCATTTTATAATGCTCTCTAATTCTTGTTTAGTTATAAAGTCTTTCCCTCTCCTCAAATCTGACAGGTAAACTATTCCTTGTTTTCCAAGATTGCTTACAGTATCAACCTTTATACCTTGATCATGCACCCATTTAGACTTGATTTTGGTACATAGATATATAATGGTCTATGCCCAGTTTCTGCCTTACTATATTACAGTTTTCCCAGCAGTTTTTGTTAAATATTGAACTCATCCCCAAAACTGGGGTGTTTGGGTTTATCAAACAATAGATTACTATAGTCATTGACTGCTGAATCTCATGTGCATAATTTATTCCATTGATACACTCCTCTGTTCCTCAGACAGTACCCAGAAGTTATGATGCTCTTACTCACTGTGCCACATGGCCTCCCCTAAGCAATTGGGGTTGAGTAACTTGCTCAAGGTTACACGGCCATGTGTTTCTGGGTGGGTGCTAGGTGTCTGAGCCTGGATTTGATCCCAGGTCATCCTGACTCTGGGGCCGGTGCACTTATTGTGCTACCTGGCCGCCCCCAGTAGTATAGTTTTGCTATCCATTTCTTCCTCTAATTCCCTTACCTTCTCCTCTTGGAATTTGGATGCTATACCACTTGGTGCATATATGTTAAGTAATGATATTGCTTCATTCTTGATGGTGCCTTTTAGCAGGATATAGTTTCCTTCCTTATCTCTTTTAAATAGATCAATTTTTGCTTATGCTTTATCTGAGATAAAGATTGCTACCCCTGCTTTTTTTATTTCAACTGAAGCATGATATATTTTACTCCAGATTTTTACCTTTACCCTGTGTGTATCCCTCTCTTTCAGATGTGTTTCTTGTAAACAGCATATTGTAGGATTATGATTTTTAATCCATTCTGCTCTCCACCTCCATTTTATGGGAGAGTTCATTCCATTTCCATTTACAGATATGATTGTGTGTGTGCGTGCGTGTGTGTGTGTGTTTACCTTGTTTACCTTTCAATGTCACTCTTGCATCTCGTAATTGGAGGTTGAATTTTCCATTGAGCTCTGGCTTTTTCATTAGGAAGGTCTGGAACTCTGTTATATCATTGAATGACCATCTCTTTGCCTGGAAGAATATGCTCAGTCTTGCTGGGTAGGTGATCCTTGGTTGTAACCTGAGCTCTTTTGCCTTCTGGAAAATTGTATTCCACTGCCTCTGATCTTTCAGTGTAGAGGCTGCCAAATCCTGTGCAATCCTCACTGTGGTTCCTCGATATTTGAATTGTTTCTTTCTGGCCACTTGAAGTATTTTCTCTTTTACCTGGTAGTTCTAGAGTTTTGCCACAACATTTCGAGGACTTTTCAATTTGGGATCTGTTTCAGGAGGTGACTGGTGGATTCTCTCGATTTCTGTTTTACCCTCAGGTTCTAGTATCTCAGGGCAATTTTCCTTAATGAGCTGTTGGAGAATGTTGTCCAGGTTCATTTTTTCATCATGATTTTCTGGTAGGCCTATGATTCTCAGATTATCTCTCCTGGATCTGTTTTCCAGGTCGGTTATTCTTCCATTGAGATATTTTACCTCTTTTTTCTAATTTTTCATTCTTGTTGTTTTGTTTGACTACTTCATGGTTCCTCAGATTTATTTGTTTCAATTTGGTTGATTCTAGTTTTTAGCAAATCATTTTCCTTGTTTAGTTTTTGGAGCTCCTTTTCCTTATCATATACTCTTCTTTTAAGAAGCTGTTTTCTTCATTATAATGTTTTTCTAATTCTGCAATTTTCATTTTAAAAGAATTATTCATTTTGTCTTCTATCACTCTTATTTGGTTTCCAAAGTTCCATTGAATGATCATATTTTTCCCTGAAACATGATACTCAGTTTTGCTGGGGAAGGTGATTCTTGGTTTTAATCCCAGCTCCTTTGACCTCTGGTATATCATATTTCAAGCCCTTCTATTCCTCAGTGCAGAAGCTGCCAGATCCTGAATTATCCTGATTTTGTTTCCACAGTATTCACATTATTTTTTCCTGGCTGCTTGTAATATTTTCTCCTTGATCTGGGAACTCGGAACCTGGTTATAATATTCCTAGGAATTTTCTTTTGGGGATCTTTTTCAGGAGGTGATCAAGTGGATTCTTTCAACCTGTATTTTGCCCTCTGGTTCTAAAATATCAGGGCAGTTTTTCTTGAGAATTTCTTGGAGGATGATTTCTAGGTTCTTTTTTTGTTCGTGGCTATCAGGTAGTCCAATAATTTTAAAATTACCTCTCCTGGACCTGTTTTCCAGGTCAATGGTTTTTCCCATGAGATATTTCACATTGCCTTCTATTTTTTCATTTGTTTGGATCTGTTTAATAGTATCTTGATTTCTCTGAAGTCACTAACTTCCATTTGCTCTAGTCTAATTCTAAAGGAATGATTCTCTTCAATGAGCTTTTGTCATTCTTTTTCCATCTGGCAAATTCGATTTTTTAAGGCATCCTTTTCTTCATTGGCTTTTTGAGCCTCTTTTGCCATTTGAGTTAGTCTATTTTTTAAGGTGTTTTTGTCTTCAGTCAGATTGTTGATTCTTATTTCATAATTTTCTTGCATCATTCTCATTTCTCTTCCCAATTTTTCCTCCACTTCACTTATTTTTTTTAAATGCTTCTTAAGCACCTCTATGGCTTGTAAACAGCTTGTTCTTTTCTTGGAAGCTTCTGGTGCAGGAGTTCTGACTTTGCTGTTTTCCTCCTGTTCCATGCCTCTATCCTTATTGTCTCCAAAAAAGGAGTTGAAAGTCAGATTACTGCTTTTGCCTTACTTCCCTCGTTTGCTTATGTTGCCACTCAATTACTTGACTTTTGAGCTTTTTGCCACAGTAGGACTCTGCTACCAGAGGGGGGATCTTTGTCCCATTAGCTGGGGTTTTCTCAGCTGCTGGAGCTATTAGTTGGGTGCCTTCTTTGAAGCCTACCCATGCTCTGGCAAACTGGTTACGCACCCCAGGACCTCCACTCTAAGCCATCCAGATCCAAGCAGGTTAAAGCAAGAGTGATTACCCCTAAGACTGGTTGCATGGTCCCCCTACGATCTGCAAGCCAGGAGCTCTAAAGCAGCCACATGGCAGACAGCATGGCTGAGCCTCAGCCGTTTGTTGTGCTGGGGGCAAATTCCAGACCACATTCACAGGTCCCAAAGTCCATACTGTACTGACCTCTCACTTTGTCCTTAGCATCTATGGGTTGATAATTCTGCAAACCGCCATAGCTGCTTGTGATCTGAAGTCCCTCCAGCCGGTGGCTGGTCAAGCCACCCTTAGGCTAGCACTTCTGGCTCATGCGGGGTTGGGCTCAGCTCCCAGAGCACTATGCTGGCCTTTCGCTTTCTGCCAACCTGACGGGCTGTCCTCAGATGGAGTTTAGCTTCTCTGTGTCATTTTGTGTATTCTGTAGCTCCAAATTTTGTTCAGAGTCACCTTTTACATGAATTGGAGGAGGCAGAAGCAGGACCCCCTTGGAAGTCCTGTTTCTACTTCACCATCTTGACTCTGCCCCAGAAGTCTTTAATAATAGTAAAAGTAACAGCAGCAACAACTAACATATATGTGTATATATATATATATATCATCTTAATTGATTCTCACCACATTCAACTGATGTAGATACTGCTATCCTCCCCATTTTACAGATGAGAAAACTGAGAGTGATAGAGGTTAATTGACATGTTTCAGGTCACATACCTAGTAAGTGTTTGAGGAGAAATTCAAATACAGTTCTTCCTTACTCCCACTCTTTCCACTCTGCTGGGCTTTCTCTTAAAAATGCCCAGTACGTCATGAAACTAGTAGAGTAGGTAGAAGATAAGAACATGCCAAATTTTAACAAGCCTCATTATTTTTTTTTCAAATTATTTTATTTTAGTTTTTAACATTAGCTTTTATAAGATTTTGAGTTCTAAATTTCCCTCTTAAACTTCCCCCACCTCAAGATAGTGTGCAATCTGATATAGACTATACATATACGATCATATTAAACATATTTCCACATTAGTCATTTTGTAAGAGAAGAATCAAAACAAAAGGAAAAAACCATGAGAAAGAAAATAATATAAAAGAGAAAATAGTAGGTTTCAGTATGCTTTCATAGTTCTTTCTCTGGATGTGGATAGCATTTTCCATCATAAGTCTTCTGGAATTGTCTTAGATCATTACATTGGTGAGAAGTGCTATGTCTGATAAAGCTGACCATTGCATAATGTTGCTATTACTGTGTAAGATGGTCTCCTGGTTTTGCTCACTTAACTCAGAATCAGTTCATGCAAGGCATTACAGGTTTTTCTGAAATCTGCCTGCTCATCATTTCTTATAGCACAGTACTATTGCATTATATTCATATACCACAACTTTTTCAGTCATTCTAAGCAATTCCCCAAATGATAGGTATCCCCTCAGTTTCTAATTTTTTGCCGCCACAAAAAGAGCTGCTATAAGTATTTTTGTGTGTGGGGGGGACTTTACCCTGTTTTGTGATCTCTTTGGGATATAGACCTGATAGTGGTATTGCTGGATCAACAAGCGTGCACGGATTTATAGCCATTTGGGCATAGTTCCAAATTGCTCTCCAGAATGGTTGGATCAGTTCAGAATTCTATCAATGATGCACTACTGTTGCAGTTTTCTTACACCTTCTCCAATATTTATAATTTTCTTTTTTTTTGTCATGTTAGCCAATCTGATAGGTGTGAGGTGGTACCACAGAATTGTTTTAATTTGCATTTCTCTAATTAATGTAATTTAGAGCATTTTTTCATACAACTATAGATAGCTTTAATTTTTCATCTGAAAAAGGCCTATTCATATCCTTTGTCTATTTGTCAATTGGGGAATTAGTTGTATTCTTATAGATTTGACTCAGTTCCCTATATATTTTAAACATGAGGCCTTTATCAGAGCCACTGGTTGTAAAAATTGCTTCCCAACTTTCTTCTTCCCTTCTAAGCTTGGTTGCATTGGCTTTGTTTGTGCAAACACTTTTTAATTTAATTTAATCAAAATTATTCATTTTCCGTTTTATAATGTTCTCTGTCTCTTGTTTGCTCATAAATTCTTCCATTCTTCATAAATCTGAGATAAACTATTCCTTGCTCTCCTAATTTGCTTTTAGTTTCACCCTTTATGTCTAAATTATATACCCATTTTAACCTCTTCTTAGTATATATGGTGTAAGGTGTTGGTCTATGCTCAGTTCTGCCCTACTATTTTCCAGTTTTCCAAGCATTTTTTATCAGATAGTGCGTTCTTATCCCAGAAGCTGGAGTCTTTCCATTTATCAATCAGTAGGTTACTATAGTCATTGACTACTGTGTCTTGTGTACCTAACCTATTCCACTGATCTATTTCTGTATTCCATTTCTAATTGGTACCAAGTAGTTTTTATGATTGCTGCTTTATTATACAGTTTTAGTTCCAGTATGGGTATGCCACCTCCCCTTGCATTTCTTTTCATTAATTCCCTTGATATTCTTGACATTTTGTTCTTCCAGATGAATTTTAAAATTATTTTTTCTAGCTCTATAAAATAATTTTTTGGTAATTCGATTGGTATGGCATACAAACCTCATTCTTCTGTATTTTTTCTTGCTAAGTCTGCAAGTTGAAAAATGTAGCCTTTTTTTTCTTTTGGGGGGTGAAGACAGCGAAAATGGGGTTAAATGACTTGCCCAAGGTCACGTGGCTAGTAAGTGTGATCAAGTGTCTGAGGCCAGATTTGATCTTAGGTCCTCCTGACTCCAGGGCCAATGCTCTATTCACTGTGCCACCTAGCTGCCTCTAAAATTGTAGCCTTTTAATGGAGATACCTTTTATATTTGTAATTGAAATTCTTCAAAGATCCCAGGTATTCACATATATTATTTTAGTGCCTACTCCAAGTTATAGCACAATTTATTTATAGTCATTTATAAGTGAATAAATAAAAAAGTATCAAAATGTTCTATTAAGTTTTGTCACTGTTATTTTTAACTTTATATTTTGACAAGTTACTTTCAAATGTAATTAAAAATTATTGGCATCTGTATTTACTTTTTTTCTTAAGCATACCTTATCTTCATAGCAGTGACTAAATAATATAGAATAAAATAGTAGAAAAATTTAAAATTTGCATTAAGGGAATGTTTATCTGTTTGAATATAAAATATGGTGGAAAAACTACTTTAAAATGTATCAATACAGTATTACTTGTATCCTAATCTCATCAAGTGGATGTTGAACAAGTATATTATTGTTGAAATTATTTAACATATAACAATATAGTAATCCTTTTGAAGAATTTAAAAGATTATGTTTTGTCATTGATAACAAGAGATAAAAATTGATTTTTAAAAGAATAATCTGTTGGTCAGTATATAGTACATAATGAAATCTTCTTAAATTCACTTGATATCAATAAGAAAAATAAAGTTTATTGGTTCCCAAACCTAGGAAACTCATCTCTATTTCCTCCTCTATGTTTAGTTTTCTTAGTAGCTGGCAGTCAAATGATACAGCATTTTGAAAAATGTAAGGGGAATACTAGATATATTGAAATTCATTCTCTTCTAGAAAGCTTTTACTGAATAAATGGGAGTAACGAGTCATTTGCCTCTTTTCACTGTACTTTTATTCTTGGTATATTTTCCTCTTATAATTCTATACATTACAACTAGACATGAAAAATTTAGGCATAAATCCTTGCAAATAATGGTATTGTTTTCTTTCCATATGTAATATTTGTCCAGTGTTATTTCAGTATGTCTAGAACTTGTGGTTTTGAAAAGCAGCACGGGAATTCCTTTATACAACATGATTTGAGCCCTTTCTATAAACTATGATGAGAAATTGTTATAGTCACTAAAATTTTTGCAAACAGTACCTGCTTTGTTGTTACAGCTGGTATTAGTTTCTGTCACCAATAATGCGGTTTGATTTTTTAAAAAGTTTTATTTCAGTTCAATTCTTTAAGTAATTCCCCATATTTGTGAGCACTTTGTAAAGACAAAACTAAAACAGTTTCTACAGTCAATGAGCTCATATTCTATGGGGGGGAAAACAACATGTGTGTGTATATATATATATATATATATATATATATATATATATATATATATAT
>NW_027187293.1:48814-82218 GCF_028583685.1 Petaurus breviceps papuanus
ATATATATATATATATATATATATATATATATATATATATATATATAAAGTAATTAAAAGACTATGTGAAACAAATTCCAAGTAATTCCAGGGGATGGAAAGCTCTAGTTTGGGGTATGGAGAGAGGCATCCAGAAAGGCCTTCCCTGTAGGTGGTATTGCTTGATCTGAGCCTTGAAGGAAACTTAGGATAATAGCAGAATAGAGGTAAGGAAAGAGACCATTCCAGGTATGAAGACAGGAAACAGATTATCAGCTAATATGTCTCTGCTAAGTCTTTTGTTCTTCAAGCTAAAACATCAGTTTTCAGTCAAGCTCCAGGCCATTCACCATCTCAGTTGCCTTTCTCTATATGTTCTGGTTAGCTTTTTGGTATTCTTCTGAAAATGTGGAGCCCAGAGCTAACTGGAGTATGCCAAGTGGTTTGACTGGGAGTATGACGGAATGATCACCCTCTTTCTGGACAGTCTTCCTCTACTAATGCAGCATAAGTTTTTATTGGCTTTCTTAGCTGGCAGTCCATCAAAGCTCTTTATCTTTTTCAGTGAAGTTGTTTAAATTTGAGAAATTTGGTAGCTTTTTGGTAAACAGTTTAAAATGCAGATACCTGAATTCTCTTTTGTCTAAATTGAATGTTATAAGTATATTGTGACTTTCAGGTTTGATTTCCCAACCCTGAAGATGTATTAGCAAGTCCCTATTCCAGAATAAGGCTACATTGCTCTCTAAACATTCTAGGAACATGTTAAGGAGATGAGGATGGATTTCTATATTGGTACAACTCTTGAGCCTACATTATAATGTGTTCTCCCCAATTTCAACCAGTGATTAGCTTTTATAAAGGGATATTTCCTTTGAAAATATCACATGAACAGAAGTTACAAAGCACTTCTTCCCTATACCTTGGTAAACATTCCACCATAATTGGTAGAATGGGCTTAGACTTAAAGCAGTTTCTGTGTAGCTTTTGCCACATCAAATTCACTTTTGAATTCATCATGGGCAGTGGCTGAATTGTTTTAGAGCCTTCTTGATTTGCCTTGAATGGATCTATGTTGTATCAAGCAGATTAACAGTTAACCATTCACTTTTGCGACCTTTTGAAACTTTCACAAAGAAAGTCATAGCCCTTGCTAGTACTTCTTAAAACAGGGAGGAAAGCACAAAGAGGCAGAAATAGAGGCCAAATGCCAGCCCATATGGGGATGATCTGAGACCTTTTCCTATCCAGAAGCTTCTAGCATGTCCTTCTCACCTAAACAGCAGCCGCTCAGGAAAGAATAAGAAAAAGAGACTTGGTTTGGCTAGCCCTCCCTTTTGAATCCACTCCAGTCTGGCTCAACAGTCCATCTCTTCACCCTGTGGTTAGTAGTCTAAAACCAGTTACAGAATATCTTTGTATGCTCCAAATTGAGGAGCCAGAGCCCCTCCATTACACACCATGATGCCTTTATGGAATCAAGCTCTCCAAACTTTTCCACATGTGCTGTCAGCAGGCAGACCAAGCTGCACATGCTCTAAGGATGGAGCTCCATTGACTAGACCCCAGTTACGTATGAATAATTACATGTAGTTGAATCTAAGTACAGTGGGCTTTATGTGAGTTTCAACTAGATAATTTGGAGAAACATTACCAAGTTGGCCATTGCATGTTGAAATTTTTTCAGCCACCACAACTTACAGAAACCTCCTACTAAGTTGCAGTGCAGTTTTTATCAATCAGTAAAAGGAATAGTTGCCTTGATTAAATCACATGTTCTTAAAGTGTCCAGGTATATTTAATTTAAATAAAAGGTGAGTTTTTTAAAATTTGTCAACAGATATTTTGTAATTAGCTCACATAAATGGGTCATTAACTAAAAAATTGTTTTTAAACATGTTTCAAAGCTTATCAGTTGAATAAATTTGGTGTCCTTTAGGATCTGAATTAAAAAACGAAATAAATGGATATTTATTCTTGCTAAAAGCACAATTCTATAGAGTTGAGGAGGGCTTTTTTTCTGGAGGAAGAGTTGTTTGGAAACATTGTCTCTGTTGGAGAAATATTTTAAAACTAAATAAAGGTTTGTTTTGCAGTTTAAAATGAACACACAGTCAACCCTCTATCTGCACTAGTGAAGTGTAAAATTATTGTGGTTAATTGAAATCTTCAAATAATTCACTTAGATTTAGAGATGGAATCCTGTTTTCCATGGCAATAAAGCATGTCAAGGGGAATAAGTGTGTGTCCCTGAAACCTCGTTAGGGCTCAGTGGCTAGATTAAAGAATTCTGGATACGTATTTTCCCTGCTCTTCATTCTTATGTCGAATTCAGAATAAGACTTCACTAGGAATAAAAACAGGCCAGAGTTTATAGTCTCAGTCTCTACTATTTATCTCCCTGATCCCACAAGACTTTTCATATGGTAGGTAGTATGTAATAAAGTTTGTTGAATTTTATTGGATTGCTGGATTTCTCCATTATTATATCCCACCAGCACTTAAAATGAACTCATCATCTACTCTTACAAATATGTCCCAGTTTTTAATATGCATATTTTTATTGATGGTGCCAACTGTCCTTTCAGCCATCTAACTGCGAGAGGCTTGTCTTTTGAACATCTCAAACTAGACATCTTAAATACTCAATATGTCCACAACTAAACTCATTATTTTTCTCCGCAAACACTTCCTTCTTCCTAACTTCTTTGTTATTTTGAGGGCACCCCCATTGTCCCAGTCACCAAGGATATCACACACTTACCCACTGTATCCAGTCTGATGACTTCTTGTCAGCTGTCTTTTCAGCTTCTTTTATATATATTTCCCCTTCTTGCCTTTGACAGTGCACTACCCTGGTGTAGGTCTTTGATACCTCACACTTAGAACTGATCTCCTTACCTCCAGGCTTTCTCCACTTTAGTCCATTCTCCACTCAGCTATCAAAGTGATCTTCCTAAAGTACAAGTCTGACTATCACCCCACGGCTCCCCATATTCTGTAAACTCTAGTGTTTTCCTGTTGTCTCCACAATCAGATATAAAATGCTCTGTTTGAATTTTAAAGCCCTTCATAACATGTCCTATTCTTTTTGTTTTTTCAAATTACACGTAAACATAGTTTTCAACATTCACTTTTGTAAAATTTTGAATTCCAAATTTTTTTCTCACTCCTGAGTTCCACTTCCTCCTCCCTAGGATGGCAAGCAATCTGATATAGACTATACATGTACAATCATATTAAACATATTTCCACATTAGTCATGTTGTGAAAGAAAAATCAGAACAAAAGGGGAAAACCACAAGAAAGAAAACAAAAAAAAGAAATAAAAGAAGTATGCTTTAATCTGCATTCAGAGTTCATAGCATTTTCCATCATTGAGTCTTTTGGAATTACCTCAGATCATTGTATTGCTGAGAAGAGCTAAGTCTATCAAATTGATCATCACACAGTGTTGCTGTTACTATGAACAATGTTCTCCTGCTTCTGCTCACTTCACTCAGGATCAGTTCATTTAAGTCTTTCCAGGTTTTTCTGAAATCTGTCTACTCATCATTTCTTCTAGCACAATAGTACTGCATTACATTCATATACCAAAACTTGTTCAGTCATTCTAAGTAATTCCCCAATTGATGAGTGTCCCTTCAATTTCGACTTCTTTTCAACCACAAAAAGAACAGCTATAAATGTTTTTTTTTAACATGTGGCTCCTTTTCCCCCTTTTTAATGATCTCTTTGGGAATATAGGCCTAACAATAGTATTGCTGGATCAAAGGATATGCACAGTTTTGAGAGTAGTTCCAAATTGTACTCCAAAATGGTTGGATCAGTTCACAGCTCCACAACAATACATTAGTGTTCCAATTTTCCCATATCTTCTTCAATATTTATCATTTTCCATTTTTTGTTATATTAGCCAATCTGATAGATGTAAGGTGGTACCTCAGAATTGTTTTAAATGGCATTTCTCTAATCAGTAGTGATTTAGAGCATTTTTTCATATGACTAGTTTTAGTTTCTTCATCTGAAAACTAACCTGGCCTGTTCTTGCCTTCTTGTATATTACTCCCCTCCAAGTCCTCTGTGGTCCAGGTACATTGCTCTCCTTGCTTTCCCATGCAATGGCCCTCCATGTCTCAGTGCATTTTTTGCTGACTTTCTGTCTACTCTGCCTACTGTAGTTATCTTCCTTCTCACCTTCACCTCCTGGTTTCCTTCAAGAGTCAGCTAAAATCTCTCCTTATTTCACAGGCTTCCTTAATGTAATTTTTTCTTTTAAAATTAATTATATATATATATATATATATATAATTTAAATCTAATAATTCCTTTTCCATGTAATTATCTCCAAATTATCCTGTACGTATCTTGTTTGAACATAATTATTTGCATTTTCTATCTCTCGTTAGATTGTGAGGGCAATTAGGGAAGGCAGGAATTTATTTTTGCCTTTTCTTTGTATTCCCAGCATGTAGCACAGTTCTTGTGCTTATTAAATACTTATTCAGTTGTCTTTACTTGTTTCTCTTCATCCCATGCATCCCTTTCATTTGTTCCTTTTGGCAATTCCTTTTTCATCCCTCACACTTTTCTCACTAGTTCTATCCTACATATGTTTAAGATCTCATTACCTCTTTCCTAATTGCTATACATTCTTCCAGTCTTTCCAGTTCATGCTCACATAGATACCAAAATAACCTTCCTTTAATTTCAGGTCCCCCCATCTCCTGTCCTTGAGGGTAGAGGAGTGACACCCTCCATTTAGTGATGAACATTCTCACATCTAGTTATACCTTTCCCATCCCAACAAATGATTTCCTGTAGATCATCATCCAAACTCCATTCCATACCCCTTACTACCTGATTCCTCGTTTCCATTCCCCCTCAACCCTTCCATTCCAAAGTTTCATCCTAACTCTACCCATCCCTTCCACTGTATACTCTGGAGTGCATGTTCCATATGCAAAAAACTTCCCCTAGTTCTCTGCTTGTCTACCTACCACTCCATTTCTCAGCTTTGGGAATTTTCTCTGCCTTTCTCCCATACTTTCCCTCCTCTTCACTGACTGCTGACTTCCTTGGCTTCCTCAGAGTCCCAAATAAATTCCCACCTTCTACAGGAAGCCTTTTCCAACTCCCTGCAATATGTTACTGCCTTTTAAAAAACTTTTAATGATTTTCCATTACCTATATATGGTAAAGGACAATCTTCTTAGCTTGGCATTCAAGGGCCACCACAATCTGAGCCCAGTCTTTATTTCTGGTCTTATTTTACTTATTGACATTTTAAAATTCTATACTTTAGCCAGACTTGAACCACTGTCAATAGCTAGTGATATTTTTCTGTCCCATCTTATTCTGTTCTTTCCTTTCTTTGTGCATTCATTTATACCTATATCTGTATCTAGAAAGCACTACCATAATATCTCAGTTTGTTACATTCCTTTATCCTCCCAAGGTTCAGCTCAGTTCCTTTAATAATGAAAGACGTAAATTATGATACATTCTCTGAACATTTTCTTTAGCCTGAAATTCCTTATAACAGGCTGTCCCTTGGCATCACATTCTATGTTTTATCAGATTTAATTGTGTATGTCTTCTCTCTTCTGTTATCTTTCTATCTCTAGCATTCAGGACAGTATCTAGTACATAGCAGGTACTTGGTAAATCTTAGGAATTAGATTGAATCTCTAGGCACATTGTAATTTGGGGACCAGAAGTCCAGTTCTTCTGCTATTATGTTGAGATTCTGGATCCTGAGCTGGACCTAGCCTTTGCACTTGAAACCCCCCATGCCTAGGATGTACTCCCTCCTTTACTATACCTCATGGAATCCTTCTCTTCTTTGAGAAGTAGCTTAAGCAATACTTTTTTATATAAACCCTTTCTAAATGCCCTCAAATTTCATCCTTCTCTAACTACTTTGTATTTAAACTACTTATTTATGTATTCTCTTATCTGTTTATTTATATACATGTCTTCCCTGTTAGGATGTAAGTATTGAGAGCAGATATTATTTCATTATCTTATCTTCAGTACCCAGCACAATTCCTGGCACATGATAGATACTTAATAAATACTTGTTGATTGATTGATAGCTAGATTGAATATTTATTGATTTATAGATTGATTGATAGCTAAATTGAATATTTATTCAATTCGGTAAACATTTATTAAATACCTACTATGTGCCAGGCACTATGCTAAGCTCGGGGGAAACAAAAAGAGCTAAAAGGCAGTCCCTGCTCTCAAAGAATTTACCATGTAGTAGATTAGTCTCAATATAAATAATCTCTCTGATTATTATTGGGATTTGACCCCATATATAAAACTATAAATTGAATAAAAGGAAAACTATGCATTTCATTTAAATAAGATTTAGCATTTCTGAAGGATAAAACAATCTAATGCAGCTAATCCTCATGAAACAGTTTATGATATCAGATATTAGGTCCAAACTAGTCATGGTTCTTATAGCCATATCAAAAGCTGAACATTAAAACCTTTCAGGAGGATTTCAGTTTGGTCTTCATTTTGAGTCCTCACAGCTTGTCTGTTTACCAAAGGATTTACTGAGACTTAATCAGTTTTTTACATAATTTATTGTTTCCTGATGCCTGGGTAGCATTATTCATTTATAGCTAAAGTGAATCTTTGGCTTTAGTCAATTTTAAGTAAATTAAGTAAATGTACTAATAGATACTTTTTCAGTTATCTAAATTAGGTTTTAGAATATATTTATGTTTTTCCCTCTAGCAGATATATCTTCATAGTTATGATTCCCTCAGGCTTATGTGAAAGTTAACTTATGTTCTTATTTTCCACTTCATCTTGAATGTGGAGAACATGGCCCAGGAATTGCTAAATATTATGGGATGACTCCTGGACAATGTGACCAACAAAATAGAGAAATTGGCACTTTTTTTGATCCTGAGGATCTTTTTTTTTTTTTAAAGCAATTGGGGTTAAGTGACTTGCTCAAGATTTGCTCAAATAATGGCCAGTTATTTCTGGGTGTGATGCTGAGTATCTGAGCCCGGATTTGATCCAGGTCATCCCGACACTGGAGCTGGTGCTCTTACTTGCTGAGCCACCTGGCTGCCCCTCTGAGGATCTTTTAAACAGATTCCGAAATAGGTACGATAAGAGGAGATAAAGTAGTTTCTCCATAGTCTAAGATACCAAAAATCCTCACAAAGTAAAAGTCTGATGAAATGACATTTGCACAAACTGACTAATAGACAAATATTTGTACCCCATTTACTCCCTTTGTTGTGGAAAACCAAAAGTCAAAAGCTTCTTCTAGCTAGGATTGTGGTGTGTGGTGTAGTAGTGCTTAGTTAGAGAACTGAGGAACAGAAGGAGCTGAGACATGACCCCAAGGTATGTGGTTGCATCAGACCTTTAGCAAAGAGTTCTAGCATCCATTTGTGTCCAGTGTTCCCATGAAGTCACTTGGGGCAGAGAATGAAGCTTATAGAATGTGAATTCCCTGTTGTGTGATGAGACAGAGACAGTTTTGAGGTCTTGCCCTGGGCAAACCACCATCAAGGGCAAAGGAGTAAGTGAGAGGGGAATATAAACAGGCAAAGAAAAAAAAGGGAGAATGGATGGAAATTTAAAAATGAAGAAACAAAGAACGATCTGGAAGAAAAACAAAAAGCAATATTAAAAGAAAACATGATCTCCATAGAAGTAAAACGTATGCATCTCAAAAGACAGGATACTGTAGAAAAAGCCAAAGAATTATAGGTTTCTGAAGATCATAATGCAAGAAAATTGTCCAGAACTATTGAATACTGAAAGCACAGTGCCAGTTTAATGAATCCACAGATTGCCTTGGTAACAAAATCATATGCTGTTAGCTTGAAGACACATAGTTGTTGAATTTAACAATTCCACTGACAAATAACAAAGTCTATATATAATTGAACAAAGAGAAAGACCTTCCAATGTAAAGAAAATTTGAATATCATAAGAATGTTCTACATCCTTGAGAAATCACAGGGAGTAGAATACTGTGTTTTGGAGAGCAAAGGAACTTAATGAGGTGAACACTATTGTAACATAAAACTGCAATCCTAAGCCTGACCATTAATGAAAAATAGATGGAATAAAAAATCATTTGAAGATTCCTACCAAAAAAAAGGCAAACCTGAACAAATGGTTTATTTGCAAAAACACAGTAGGCAACAGAAATATAAGAAAAGTAAACAAGGCACAAATAACAAAATAAATTGCTGTAGAAAAAAAGAAAAAGACTATGACACTTATGGGGTTAACAATAACAAAACAACAACAGAGGAGACCATTGAGATTCTTTCTATAAGTATATAAGGAGACAAAGGTGAAAGTGGATGTCACAAAGATACAAAATTTGTAAAACTTTGGACTAAATCTTACAATACCCCATCTTCAGATGAATGAATTTTTGCGGTGTGGGGGGACAAGATGGGAGTATATTACAAAATGGGAAAGTACATAAAAGCAAAGAAAGCAGGAAGAAAATAAGAGGGGAATAGTAGATGTATACTAAGTCAAAGGTTAAATCTCATTTAGGAGAAGGGAGAGAGAGAATTTAATTGGGGGAAAAATAAAATTTAGTAAATTAAAGAGAGACAGCATAGGGCCTACAAGAGAACTGCTGAGGTAACAAAGAGAGGCATTAGAACAGAACAAAAGACAGGGGGAATATCTTGTTTCCCTGATGGTGAAGGCAGGGGTGCACTGAATATACACTCTCCCCAAGGGAGCTAACAAATAAAATTTTACAACAGATAAGGAAAAAGGAAATAACTTGCATATAGACAACAATCAACCATGAGAAGTAACGTAGTGTAGAGGAAAGAAAACTATATTTTCAACCAGAAGAATTGCATTCAAATCCCAGCTCAGCTATTTATGAACTCTGCAGCCTCCGTAAAGTTTTTTAATTGTGTTGATAATCAGTTAATCTCACCTATAAAAAAGATTTAAAATACATAAAATATAGCAATGATTATTAACTATAATACAGTGTATTAAGATCATAGATTCATAGATTTAGAGTTCTAATAGATCTTAGTTGGCATTTAAATTTGAAAGGGATTTTTAGTCAACAACTTTTTTTAAGTGTTTACTATGTACTAGGAACTGAGGTCATTCAGTCAGAAAGTATTTATTAAGGCCTTACTATGTTCCAGGGACTGTGCTAAGTATTGGGAATACACATTAAAGCAAAGAGAAAGACAGCCTCTACCCTCAGAGGGTTTACATTTTAATGGGAGAAGACAATACATAAAAGGAATTTGAAGGGGGGAGAGAAGAAAATATTGGAAAGGGAGCATAATAGAGAAGTCTGAAGTGCAATTTGTTGAGAAAAGTGATGGTGGGCCTGGGTGCCCTTCTCAAACAGATATTCTGGGAAGAACAATTTAATCAGATGGGGAAGGCCTCAGGATTGGAGTATATTTCTGGGCACTAGTTCTGAATTCCAAGGCTGAAATGATCTTCCTGGATAAAGAGGTTTATGGGGGAATGATGGAGAAGTCCTGAGCCTAGCCTGGTGAGAAATGTTGAATGCAAATGCAAAAATAAGACAGCCCATAACCTTGAGAAATTTATATTCTAACATGGAGATAGAATATATTGGTGTTTTTTCCTTTCTTCTAACTCTTTTCTGGGATGTATGGGGTGTTCACAGTGGACTAGCTTCTCTGGTATAAAGGTTTTCCCAGCCCTTTTCAGGGCTGATCAATCACCTTTGCTGTCCACCTTCATACAACTCTCACTTGTGGCTCTAAGAAGCTATAACATTTGCAGTGGCCACACCCCAGTAAACCATGTTGGCAGACAGGCCAAACCAGATTGAGGGTAACCCATAGACCTCAACCCATTGGTGAGCTGGGGGATGCCTACCTTAAGCATGTGAAGGCTTCTCCCAGGAGAATGGGCAGATGAGAACAATTTGTTCTGTTGGCCATGAAGGTGGCTGAAGCAAACGTTTGTTGTAGAGTGCTTAGAACTTGGTCAGACGTGGAATACACCACTGCTTCCCAGGCCGCTGCCAGTCATCTTGACTTTTGTTATTGAATTGAACTTTGATGATTGGAAAAAAAGAGTGAAGCTGATGACTTTGTACAACTCTGCCTTACTTAAATCCAATTCAGGCATGAGTTAAGATATCACCCAGTGATATCATTGGTCCTGTTTGTAAAGAAGGATATACAGCTCTCCTTAACTCTTTGCATCCTGGTTTCTGACCTCAACTGAAATTACTCTCTCCAAAGTTTACGATGATTACTTAGTTGCTAAATCTATTGATCACTTATTATTTCTTCTCCTTTTTCCGTTCTGTGACACTGTTGATCACTGTCTTCTTTTTGACATTCTCTGTTCTCTAGGTTTTCTTATCACAGCTCTCAAAAGGTTTTTGTTTTATTTGTCTCACTGCTCCTTCTCAGTCTCCTTTTCAATAAATTATTTTATATTTAAGATGTGTCATTTAAAAAAATTATATTTTTTTGAAATGGTGCAAATTTTTTTTTTAAAAAAAAGAAAAAACATTAAAGGGTTAAAGAAAGATTTCTAGGGAAGCACCGAGTAATTTTATTTTTTTAAAGAGGGTATGGTAGGCCAAATAAGTTTGGGGATCTCTGCCTTAGAGGGACTTCAATCCAAGTCCTTTATTTTACAGATGAAATAATTGATACCGAGAGAAGTTAAATTATTGCTCAAGATAATTAAGTGGCAAGTGACAGAATAAGGATTTGAATCTAGATCTTCTTTTCCCAATCCAGTGCTTTTTATGTTCTATCACTTTGCATCCCATTGTCTCAATATTCGTTAACAGGTATTTTGAGTCTGAGTATAAGCTTAATAGAATAGGTGAAATACATCCTAACTAATTACACAGTTTTGAATCAGTGATAATAAGGATTGGACTGTACACTGTACTACTTTTCAGACAAAATTTGCTATATCATCCTGGAGTAGCCATACTCTAAGCATTCAGAGCTTCTGAGGGCAACTAATTCCCTGGTATACCAAGAGTACTAATTAAAAAAAAAATTTTTTTGTAAAGTTGATACATGATATGTAAAGATTCCACTGTTAACTTCTGTTCCTCTGGTGTTGCTATGAAACAGACATTGCCTATACTTTTTTTTTTTGTGATTTGTTGACAATATCAAAAAACTGATCCATAAGAATTCTGCTTAAAATCTTGCCAGAAAGAGAATCTTAAGATACCATTATAGTTTCAGTAGTTGGGTTTGTTTGGTTTATTTTTTTACTTTTATGCATAAAGTAGTGATGATACTGCTATTTTTGAAACCTTAAAATATGCCATAACTTTAGGAGAAACTCTTTATGGTTTGCTATCATAGAGCAGATTAGATATTAAGAATTTTTAGGATAGAATATTCTTACTGTATGAAAGATAACTAAAGGATTGTGTTTGACACTTGAAAACTGCATCTCATACTCAAATTTAAGATTTATTATTAGTAATGGGAAAAAATGTTGTCCTTTTTTAAGCCTTTAAATTATATTTTCATATACCCTTCATTTGTAAGGACAAATTATTGGGTTTTTTAAAAAATTGCATTCATATCTAAGCAGTTGTCTAGATGCTTTTCTAGACATTTATGGACAAATCCCCTCATGGGTTCTGCTGAAATATATTCTTTTGACTAAGCAACAGTCTGTCTCCCAGCATGGAAATATGTAGGAATGAGACACAGGAACAGGACTTGTTAGTAAATTTTGCATCTATGTTTCGGTATAGGATGACTGAGTCACCATGTAGCAACTGGAATTTCAACAGTAATTTAACTATTTGGCTCCTCCCTATTACCATCATATCAAGAAAGGAAGCATGACCCTTTTTTTAAAATCTTTTTTTCTATTCTGAATTTAACTTTATGAACTAGAGGCATATTAACATTTCAGTCTTAATACATATGTTAACTTAAAGATTTGCTCTTTTCTTTTACAGGATGAAGTGGCACATACTCTAACAGAAAGCAGAGTATTAAAAAACACTAGGCACCCCTTTTTAACAGTAAGTAATCTTTAACAATAAATATTTTTCTTTTTACCTTAAAACTTTGTTTTATTAATTATTATATTCTATAAATTGAGTCTTAAACAAAAATAATTAAGATATCTTTCGTTTACTTTAGTCATTTAGTTTGCTTAAAGTGATTGAGAAGGAACTCAGATTTTTTTGAAGTTTGGGGAACATTTAGATTATTCTGGAATCCCACATTTGAAAAGAACCTTAGAAGTCATCTGGTCCAACTCTGCTTCCAAATATATGAATCCCTTCTACAAAATACCTAGGAAGTAGTGATCTAGGCTTCCATTTTGTAATCTGTATATAAAAGACACCGTAGTGAAGTGAATAAATAGAATTCTAGACTTAGAATCAAAAAGATCTGGGTTCTAACACTGCCTTAAATACCTGTGTGCTATTTGACCTTGAACAATTCACTTAGTTTTTAAGTGCTCCAAGCAGCTTTCTAAGACTATTGAGCTACAAACTTGTTGCCCATCTACTGTGGAAGAGTTTCACTTCTGGGGCTTTTCCACAATAGTGAATTCACATGACTTTACTAAATCAGTGTATATTTTGATTCGTGATCTTAATGTGCTACCTGAGTTTTGTTAGCATATTGAACTTCCTTTTTTATCCCTATTTTTTTAAAAGGCAAAGAGTAAGAAAATCATAGATCAGAAGTCCAACCTAAATTTGAAAGTAAGATTATAATATATAAATAAATGCCCAATTAGTATTGCTTTAAAATAACCATTACAGGAATACATATAAAGCAACCTTATGGTAATTAAGTCATAACTTAGGGGAATATCCTATAGATAAAAACTAGAAATGTGAAAAGGCATGATTTAGAACTATCATAAGCAAGGTATAAAACTGTAAAGTGTGTGTGTGTGTATCTGTTCTTTGTCTATGTTACTTAGCTATCCCTTTGAACTAAATTAATGAGCCCTTAGCATTAATCCTGAACTCCCTGTGAATTTACTGTGTCAGCTATGAAGTTCTGTTTATGCCATGAATACAAATAGGCACACTAAAACTTAAAGAGGGTATTTCCAAAAAATGACATTTGGCATTCTTTAGTATATCTGAAGCACAATCCAGCAAAGGGATTTTACTTCCTATTTTTCTAGACCTATTTTGTTTGTTACTTGAGCTCTATTAATGAAGATTAAGACTTAAGTCAGTGTGCCATACTGGTCTAAGTGAACTGAAATATTTAGAGGGGAAAAGTGACATTGAAGACATATTAAAAATCACAGTAAATATGTTTCACTATCCCCTAAGAGAACTTGTCTCTACTGGAATAAAGTGAAAGTTGAATTTGTAGATAGTATATATGAGAATTTTGGGGCCCCACAATTCAGTATACAAAGACTCATAAGCCCTCTATTGTCATATTTATTGTACAGTAGATTCAGAAGTGCTCATAATTGTAAGATTTATTTTTAATTTGAGATTATCATAAGTTCAGAAGCAAAGAATTTTTTCCTATAAATACCCATTGTTAAAGTAAACAAAATTAGTCTAGATTTCTTATAAGATCTCATCTGAGCACTTCAGATATATTAGTGAAATAATTCTGTCCATTTCATCTGTCATAGCTTACTCTTTTTAAGTACTTCATAATTATAATAATGAATTATGAACATATTTTTTCTTTTACTTTTCAAGTCTTTGAAATATTCCTTCCAGACAAAAGATCGTTTATGTTTTGTGATGGAGTATGTCAATGGAGGAGAGGTGAGTTAAAGAAACATACTTAACACTTATGCTTGTATGATAGCATTGGCATAGTTTTATATCTAATTTATTAAGACAAAGGTACAGCAGTTCTTTACTATGTGGATGAAATGTAGATCTGTATTTCTTACTATATGATAGTGACATACTGGTTTCATTGAATAGATTTTTTACTTGATGGGAAGAGGGAAGATAGCAATCATTTTGTCTTCATGGTCATTCCTGGTATTTTTTTTTTAATTAATTTATTTATTTTTAGTTTTCAACATTCATTTCCACAAGATTTTGAGTTACAATTTTTTCTCCCTGTCTTTCCCCTACCCCAACCCCAAAATAGCAAGCGTACTTAATACCCCTTTCCCCAATCTGTTTTTTCTTATATCCTCCCCCATCACCCCTCTAACTTTCTAGTAGGGCAAGATGGAGTTCTATTTTCCCCAGTGCCTGTATGTCTTATTTCCCAGTTAGATGGAAAAAACAATATTTTAACATTTGTTTTTAAAACTTTGATTTCCAGATTCTTTCCCTTCTTCCCTCCTCAACCCACCCCCACTGGCAATTCAATATAGGTTGTACATTTGTAGTTACACAAAATGTTTCCATAGTAGTTATATTGTGAAAGAATAACTGCATTTCCCTCCATCTAATCCTGCCCACAACTTTTTCTGTTTTCTGCTTTGATCCTATCCCTTCTCAAAAATGTTTGCTTCTAACTACCCTCTCCCCCAGTCTACCCTTCCTTTTGTCATCCCTCCCTCATCCACTTCCCCTCTACTTTCCTGTAGGGTAAGATATCCAATTGAGTGTGTATGTTATTCTCTCCTTAAACCAAATTCAATGAGAGTAATTGATCCCTTTCACCTTCCTGCCCTTCCCTTCCATTGTAACTGTTTTCTCTTGCCTCTTTTACATGAGATAATTTACGCTATTCTGTCTCTCCTTTTCTCCTCTCATTATGTTCCTCTCTTGCCTCTTAATATTATTTTTTTTTTTGTAAGCAATCGGGGTTAAGTAACTTGTTCAAGGTTACACGGCCAGTTATTTCTGGGTGTGGTGCTGAGTGTCTGAGCCCGGGATTCGATCACCAGGTTATCCCGACACTGGAGCCGGTGCTCTTACTCTCTGAGCCACCTGGCTGCCCCTAAACAATTGGGGTTAAGTAACTTGCTCAAGGTTACACGGCCAGGTGTTTCTGGGTGGGTGCTAAGTGTCTGAGCCCGGGATTCGATCACCAGGTCATCCCGACACTGGAGCCGGTGCTCTTACTCGCTGTGCTACGTGGCCGCCCCGTAATATTATTTTTTAAATATCCCTTCCTATTCAACTGATCCTGTGCCCTCTGTCTGTGTATACATGTATACACATATACACCCATTCACATATGTATTTTTACACATATATACCAACCTATACATACATACATATATATGTATGTATACATATATATTCCCTTCAACTATCCACATACTAAGAAAAGTCTCATAAGTTACAATGATTGTTTTTCCATGTAGGAATGTAAATAGTTCAACTTTAATAAGTTTCTTGTGATTTCTTTTTCCTGTACCTTCTCATGCTTTTCTTGCTTCTTGTATTTGAAAGTCAAATTTCCCATTCAGCTCTGGTCTTTTCATCAAGAATGCTTGAAAGTCCTCTATTTCATTGAATGAACATATTTTCCCCTGAAGCATTATGCTCAGTTTTGCTGAGTAGGTGATTCTTGATTTTAATCCTAGCTCCTTTGACCTCCAGCATATTATATTCTAAGCCCTTAGATCTCTTATTGTAGAAGCTGCTAGATCTTGTTATCCTTATTGTGTTATCACAGTACTCAAATTGTTTATTCCTGACAGCTTGTAATATTTTCTCCTTGACCTGGGAGCTCTGGAATTTGGCTATGATATTCCTAGGAGTTTTCTTTTTGGGATCTTTTTCAAGAGGCAGTTGGTGAATTCTTTTGATTTCTATTTTGCCCTCTGGTTCTAGAATATCAGGGCAGTTTTCCTTGAGAATTTTTTGAAGGGTGATTTCTAGGCTGTAGTTTTGATCATGGCTTTCAGGTAGTCCAATAATTTAAAAATTATCTCTCCTGGATCTATTTTCCAGGTCAGTGGTTTTTCCAGTGAGATATTTCACATTGTCTTCTATTTTTTCATTTGTTTGGATCTGTTTTATAATGTCTTGATTTCTCATAAAGTCCTTACCTTCCTTTTGCTCCAGTCTAATTTTGAAGGAATTATTCTCTTCAGTGAATTTTTGAGATTTCTTTTCCATTTGGCCAGTTGGGCTTTTTAAGGCATTCTTCTCCTCATTGGGTTTTTGGGCCTCTATTGCTATTTGAGTTAATCTATTTTTTAAAATGTTATTTTCTTCAGTATGTCTTTGGGCCTCTTTTATCAGGCTGTTGACATGCTTTTCATGATTTTCTTGCATCATTCCCATTTCTCTTCCCAATTTTTCCTCCACTTCTCTTACTTGATTTTCATGATTTTCTTGCAACATTCTCATTTATCTTCCCAATTTTTCTTCACTTCTCTTACTTGATTTTCAAAATCCTTCTTGAGCTCCCCCATGGCCTTTTGAGCTCTTTGCTGTGGTAGAATTCTGCTTCCAGATTAGAGAGACCTGTGTCCCAAATCGCTGGGGTTTTCGCATTTGTAAGAACTATGAGTAGGGTGCCCCCTCTACAGCCACCAGAAGTCCTGGTACACCCCAGGAGTACCACCCAAGACTGTGACTGAGATCCAAGCAGGTCAAAGCAAAAGCCATTATTCTCTGAATGGTCACTTGGACCCCCTATGATCTGCAGGCCAGGAGCTTCAGGCACAGTCATGGAGCAGCAGCTGTAGCCACCATGCTGCTGCCACCTTTTGCCCCAGGGGTAGGGGCCAGACCGAGGTTTTCTGTCACCCAGTTCCAATAGATTTCCCCACTGACCTTTTACTTTTTCTTTTATGCATTTATCGGTTGAGAAATCTAGAAACTGCCATGACTGCCTGGTGATTCACTCTCCTGAATTCTGCTCTGGCTGTTCTGAGCCACTGGTCGGAACTGCCCTGGGTCTGGGCCCATGTGGCTCCTGCAGTACTGTGGTTGGCTTCCAGTCTGATGTGATAGACCCTTCCTCTTGGCCTTCCAGGCTGGCTTCAGCAGTAGATTTGTTTTCTCTGTCACTTTGTGGATTCTGTAGCTCTAAAATTTGTTTAGAGTCATATTTTACAGGTATTTTTGGTGGCTGGAGTGGGAACCCAGACAAGTTCCTGCTTTTACTCTTCCATCTTGCCTCTGCCCCCCAAGAACAGTGTTTTCAGTAGGTGCTGTCATACTGAATAGTCTGTTAACTGCATGTGATGAAAAAACCTAACAGAAAAAAAATCAAAACTATTTGGTATAGGATGAAGTCAGCCCCATCAGTCTATCTGGTTTTGTATCTTCTGAAGATGCTTTCAAGTGTGCCAGTGAAAGATAGATGATTTTGGATCTCAGTTCTTTTGTTCAACTACCAAAAGCAATGATTTTACCTAATTGTCCACAGATCATGAAATATTAAAAAATACTAAATGGAATAACATCTTGTCCCATGACCATTCATTTCCCTAAGTCTTATCAAATGTAAGGTAAGGAAAATGAGAATAATCATAATTATATAGGCCAATTACAGCTTTATACTTCCTATAAAGCATTCACATCTTGTGTCATCCCTCTCCACCCCCCCCAAAAGTTGTACCAACATAAAAGAATAGCAACATAAGAAAACAAAGTACGTGTGCCCCTATGTCCCAGATGTGTAAAAAGTAACTCACTGATTTGATAATTATTTAAAAAGGTACTTTAAAACACTTAACATTTATAAGATCTTTATTGTTGCAAAACTTTTGACTCAGTTCGATATTCTGGCTTGTTTGTGTACTACAAATATATCATGTATTACAAATTTATAAAATAGACCTAAATGCAGGGTGTCTCAAAAGTTCTGGTGAAATTTTAAGCTTTCTGTAATTTGTTGTTAAGTTGTTCAGTCAGGTCTGACTCTTCATGATCCTATGGACTATATTGTCCATGAGATTTTCTTTGCAAAGGTAGTTTGGAGTAGTTTGCCATTTACTTCTCCAGTGGATTAAGGCAAATGGAAGTTAAATGACTTGCCCAGGGTCACACAACTACTAAATGTCAGAGGCTGGGTTTGAATTCAGGTCTTCCTAACTCCAGGTCCAGGGCTCTATCAACTGAACTACTTAGCTGCCTCTTTCATAGTTTAAAACTGCACTAAAGACTTTGGAGACACCCTATACAATGAGAATGTCTGAGTATTAAGTTTAATATTAATGATGATTATATAGGCTAATAGTGGAAGATAGAAGGGCCTGGTGTGCTATGTTTTTTGGGGTCACAAAGAGTCAGACACAACTGAACAACTAAACAATAATAAAATAACAAACATGTATTTATAAAAACATTTACATCTTCCATTCTCCCCTGCTTCCTACAATTTACAAACATTTAAATGGAAACAGTATATTGGAGCAAATAGTATATGCAAAAAAATCCATTTGGACTGTCAGTCAGCATTACATTTTAACATGCAAGTCTTTGAGTTTGATTCTGTAGGTCAGCTAGAACCAGTGAATGAAGGTAATTCTTATCAATACTTTTTTTTCTCCAGATAAGACAACACTGTACATAAAACAACTGTTTATGCATGGCAAGAAACATCCTGAAATCCTGAAGTGAAAGCTCAATGAGAGCAACATGTTAAACACATTTGTAATTCTAGTTGTTATAGTCCTGGACTGAATAGGCCAAGCCTAGTAGCTTAGATCTGATACTGGGAGGAGGTGAGACACATAGGTTATTTATCAATATACTAGTTTACAAGACTTACTGAATAGAGCCTCTGTTGGTTTATTTCTAGATAGATCCCACGAGATTGCTAAGATTTAAACATGCAAATTCTTCCATGGATAACATATGCATAAAACCAACCAATTTTATGTTAACAAAGTAATATGAAAGAAATAGGTGAGATGTAAAGATTTGCATATTATAATGGAAGATTTTTATCATAGTTTTAAAAGACCAAATTATTGTTACCAATAATTATAGAAAGGTGACCCTTAAGGATCCTAGACTTATTAATTCATGCAGATTTTGTAAGAAACTAGAGAAATTGTATAACATGTCACTGAGGGTAACAAAAATTAAGCACCTACCAAGAAGACATTTTGGGCTTGAGACCAATTCATATTCCCCTTTGACGTTTTGGATGTGGGTATATTGACAATGTTATCTTCTTCTGAGTTTGTGTTTTGACTTTCCTGTCATCATAATAATTGTCTATGGTCAGTGTTCATTTTTGCTTCTTGCTCATTTTTTTGCCCAGGTCAAGGAGAAAATATTACAAGCTGTCAGGAAGAAACAATTTGAGTATTGTGGAAACACAAGGTACATTGGGGAAATGATCTCTCAACAAAGCGATAGGTTCACTGTGTAAGGTGGATAGAAAAATGATAATGACTTCTCTTTAACTTATATTTTATTTGTTTTAGCTTATTAATAGTCTTTCGACTGGAAATAGCAAAAGAGAAATGGCTAGTACAAAGTTACTAGGCTTGGGGGTGGGTAGGAGTGGCGCGGAGCAAAGGTAGTGGAGTAAAAGCAGGAACTTGGCTGCGCCCCCACACCAACCCCCTCCAACATCTATAAAATACGACTCTAAAATTTGTTTATAGAGCTATAGAACACACAAAGTGACAGAGAGAAACAAATCTCCCACTGAATGCAGCCTGGAAGGCCAATAGGAAAGGTCTGTTTCACCAAGCTGTGAGCCTAGCACAGTCCTGCATGAGACCCATGGGCCCAGATCCGGGGGGGGGGGATGCCGACCAGCAGTGCAGACTTGAAGAGAGTGAATCACAAAGCAGTTGTGGTGGTTTCCAGATTTCTCAACCCATAAACACCAAAGAGGAAGTAAAAGGTCCATAGGGAACTCTGTTGGAATTGGGTGGTGGAAAAGCAGAGTCTGTCCCCTACCCCTGAGGTGAGAGGTGGCAGCGGTGTGGTGGCTGCCTCTGGAGCTCCTGGCCTGCAGATCATAGGGGGACCAAGTGATCATTCAGAGGGTAGTCGCTCTTGCTTTGACCTGCTTGGATCTGGATCGCAGTCTTGGATGGTGCTCTTGTGGTGAGAAATGCCAGTGTACCAGAGGTTGTGGTGGCTGTAGAGAGGGCACCCTCCTCAGACCTCTGACAACATTTGTGAAAACTCCAGTGATTTGGGACACAGGTCTCTCCACTTTGGAAGCAAAGTTCTACCATAACAAAGAGCTCAAAAGTCAAGTAATTGGCTTGCAAGATGAGTAAGCAGAGGAAGCAAAATCAGACCATGGAATCTTTTCTTGGGGACAAAAAGGATCAAAACATGGAACCCGAAGAAGACAACTAAGTCAAAACTCCTGCATTAAAAGCTTCTAAGAAATATGTGAATTGGTTACAGGCCATGGAGGAGCTCAAGAAGGATTTTGAAAATCAAGTAAGAGAAGTGAAGAAAAAATTGGGAAGATAAATGAGAATGATGCAAGAAAATCATGAAAAGCATGTCAACAGCCTGCTAAAGGAGGCCCAAAGACATACTGAAGAAAATAACACCTTAAAAAACAGACTAACTCAAATGGCAAAAGAGGCCCAAAAACCCAGTGAGGAGAAGAATGCCTTAAAAAGCCCAATTGACCAAATGGAAAAGAAATCTCAAAAACTCACTGAAGAGAATAATTCCTTTAAAATTAGACTGGAGCAAAGGGAAGGTAAGGACTTTATGAGAAATCAAGATACTATAAAGTAGATCCAAACAAATGAAAAAATAGAAGACAATGTGAAATATCTCACTGGAAAAACCACTGACCTGGAAAATAGATCCAGGAGAGATAATTTTTAAATTATTGGACTACCTGAAAGCCACAATCAAAAATAGAGCCTAGAAATTATCCTTCAAGAAATTCTCAAGGAAAACTGCCCTGATATTCTAGAACCAGAGGGCAAAACTGAAATTGAAAGAATTCACCAATTGCCTCTTGAAAAAGATCCCAAAAAGAAAACTCCTAGGAATATCATAACCAAATTCCAGAGCTCCCAAGTCAGGGAGAAAATATTACAAGCTGTCAGGTAGAAGCAATTTGAGTACTGTGGAAATACAATCAGTATAACGGAATACCTAGTAGCTTCTACACTAAGGGGTCTAATGTCTTGGAATATGATATGCCAGACATCAGAGGTGCTAAGATTGAAACCAAGAATCACCTACCCAGCAAAACTGAGTATAATGCTTCAAGGAAAAATATATTCATTCAATGAAATAGATGACTTTCAAGAATTCTTGATGGAAAAACCAGAGCTGAACAGGAAATTTGACTTTCAAATACAAGAAGCAAGAGAAGCATAAGAAGGTAAACAAGAAAAAGAAATCATAAGGAACTTATTAAACTTGAACCATTTATATTCCTACATGGAAAAATGATCATTGTAACTCATGAGACTTTTCTTAATATGAGGATAGTTGAAGGGAATATATATGTTTATATATATATGTATACATACATATATGTGTATGTATAGGAGGGTGTATGTGTGTATAAATACATATGTAAGTGTGTGTATATGTGTGTACATGTCTACAAGACAGAGGACACAGGATCAGTTAAATAGGAAAGGATAATATCTAAAAAATAAAATTAAGAGGTAAGAGAGGAATATAATGAGAGAAAGAAAAAGGGAGAGAGGATAGTGTCAATTATCTCATATAAAAGAGGTAAGAGAAAACTGTTAAAATGGAAGGGAAGAGCAGGAAGGTGAAAGGGAATGGGTCAGCCTTACTCTGATTTGGTTTAAGGAGAGAATAAAATACACACTCAATTAGGTATTTTACCCTATAGGAAAGTAGGGGGAAGGTACAAGAAGGGGAATGATAGAAGGGAGGGAAGATTGGGGGAGAGGGTAGTTAGAAGCAAACACTTTTGAGAAGGGATAGGATCAAAGTAGAAAATAGAATAAGTTGTGGGCCATATTGGATGGAGGGAAATGCAGTTAAGTCTTTCACAGTATAACTACTATGGAAACGTTTTGTGTAACTATACACATACAACTCATATTGAATTGCTTATCTTCCCAGTGGGGATAGGTGAGGAGGGAATTAGGGAAAGAATCTGGAAACCAAAGTTTTAAAATCAAATGCTTAAAAAAATTGTTTATTCCATGCAACTGGGTAATAAGGTATACAGTCACTGGGATATAGAACTCCATATTGCCCTACTAGAAAGTTAGAGTGGGAATAGAAGGATATAAGAGAGAGAAGATTGGGTGAAGGGGTTTTCAGTAGGCTCAATATCTTGGGGTAGGGCTTGGGGAAAGACAGGGAGAAAATGTGTAACTCAGAAGCTTGTGAAAATGAATGTTGAAAACTACAAATAAAAGATTTTTTGAAAAGTTACTAGGCTGGTAGAATAGAGGTAAACCACATTAAGTTTATCTTAAATTTAGTACTAGAATTTATCTCAATTTGATATAACCTACCCATTATTTTTATGGGTCATATGAAGAACTATCAGCTAGATTATAGTACAGTTAGGTGGATTTTGGAGTTGATTGAATGACAAGACCTAAAGAATGGTCATTGTTGGTTTGATGTTATCTTGAAATGACATTTCTAACGTAGTGCTTCAGGAATCTAGAAACCCAAAGATTGGAAAGAAAATTTGAGAAAGTTTCATTAAAGCAGTACCAGAATTCCAGCTCCTCATATACAACATTATCAACAAGTCATTACACAGACTTTGTCCAACGACCAATTTAAAGAAACTAACCTCCTGTTACACCAGCCAATTCTACCTTTGATTAGCTTTAATAGTAAAGTTTTTCTTCATATCAAGTCTAAATTTATATTGTTACAATTTCTTCCTATAGCTCCTAGTTTTGACCTTTTGTATTATCAGCCTAATTACTCTGTGTCTCAATACCACTGCTTTTTCTTCAAGTCCTTTCTGGTGAGGAATTGCCAAAATTATCTCAGAGCAAAGAAAACATACCAATTGAAGGGGACCTAAAGTATTTCTGTAGGATATAAGGAGTGTTCTGAGGGAGCAAGAACCTTAAGACCAAGGCAGTTCTGTGCTGGGGAAGGAGCTAGAAAACGGCTGTAGAGGATCAGCTGATATTGTCTAAAACTAGTCTATTCTTATCAGGTAAGTCTTCCTCAGGAATGGATCCCAGAAACCCCTGGATTTGAGAACACTTCCCTTTCCAGGGTGGCATTGCTTTCCTTCCAGAAAGCTGGATACTTGATTTGACCAGTAAGATACACAGTAATGCACCTGATGATTAGCAGTGGCAAACCTTTTACTTTAATATGGGAAAGTGCCATTATACCAGTTGGGGATAGTTTTAGGACCACTTGGATTAGGTGAGTACTGAAGAGTGGCACAAGGGGCCCACTGGAGCAGGAATAACTTTCCTTTTCCTTAGCTATAGGGATCATATGGTCCTGTGCCCAGTTTAATGTGGCATCACCACCGTGATACTCCACATGGTAACTTGGACCTACCTCCTAACTTGTAATAGCTCCAGCCAAATTGATGACCTGCACCACAAACAACTTTATGTGTTGGGAAGAATCAGCAAAATTCCTTCATTGGGTCCTAACCACTTGGATTGTCCAGTCTTCTTCTCTCTAAGCCAAGGCCACTTGGCTAGACCTATAGCTACCATCTAAGAATTAGTATGGATGAAGATCTTCTCTGTTTCATCCATCAGGGCTCTCTTATATATCACCCATTTTGCCTACAACTGAACCCACTTGGAAGGATTTGACAGGACCAAGTAGTGGTATCTTCTGATACTGTATCAATGTGTGCTGAAGTCCAGTAGTACATGCTTCTCTCATAGGTCATTTGGTCAACCAGATAAAATGGTGTTTGTCAGGTCCATTGAGCTAGGCAGGATTCCAGGGGTGAGATGTTAGATCAATATCTAGTTTTTTGCCAGGTGGCTTTCAAATTTTTCCAGCACTTTTCCACTTTCCAGTATAGTGAATTCCTAACATAAGAACTGGGATCTTAGGGTTCATCAAAAAATAGTCTCGTGTGCTCATTTGCTTCTGTTTATTGCGTACTTAATTTGTTCCACTGATTGACTTAATTTTTTTTGGAGGGCAATTGGGGTTAAGTAACTTGCCAAAGATCACATGGCTAGGGTTTTTTTTGTTTGTTTTTGTATTTTTTTGGTGTTAAGTGTCTGAGGCCAGATCCAAACGCAGGTCCTCCTGACTCTGGGGCCGGCATTCTACTCACTGTACCATCTAGCCGCCCCGATTGACTTAATTTCTTAATCAGTATGATATTGTTTTATAAACTAATCCTTTGATGATTTGAATGGTATAGCATTGAATAAACATTAATTTACATAGCTTTGCCATTTTTAACACATTGACTTGGCCTGCCCAAGAGGACTTAATATTTTTCCAATTATTTAGATGTCTTTTTTTGGATAGTGTTTTGTAGTTGTATTCTTATAGTGCCTTTGTATGCCTAGTAAGTAGACTCCCAAATATATTTTGCTTTCTGTAGGTATTTTAAGGACAGCTAGGTAGCACAGCAGATAAACTGCAGGGCATGGAGTCAGGATGACCTGAGTTTAAATTTGGCCTCATTTACTAGCTATGTGACCCTGGGCAAGTCCCTTAACCCTGTTTGCCTCAGTTTCCTCATCTGTAAAATGAGCTAGTGAAGGAAATGGCAAATTGCTCCACTATCTTTGCCAAGAAAACCCATAATAGAGTTGTAAATAGTCAGATGGGGCTAAAATTACAGAACAATAGCAGTTATTTTAATTTTCTGCTGGATTTGGTTTTGACAATATGTAGAAATTATAATTTTTTAAAGTTTACTTTATATACAACTTGAGGAAGTTGTTAACTATTTCAGTTGATTTTTTAGTTGGCTCTGGTTTTCTAAGTAAAACTTCATGCAAAAAATCCTAATTTTCTCTCCTTTTGCCTATGTTTATTCCCACTTGGACAGAGCTCATTTAAGTTCTTGAACTAGTTTTGCATCTGAGCAATATATCTGTTGGTTTGCTTCTGGAGGGAGTTGTAGCAGACCGTGGCACTCTACCAGTCCATTGGCTGCTAGACTCAATCATTTTTAACCAGCTGGAAAACTCTGAGGGTTCAGAGTTATATAACTTTGGGCTTTTCTTTGGTCTGAGTTTCCTATCCTGCTATTCCTCTGTCTACTTTAGAATGGACTAGAGGCTAAAACTGATACCATTCCCCTCATCTCTCAAAACTCCCCCATTCCTGTGTCCAAACCACACAACTGCTGCTTGCTTCTACATGCTCCCTATTCAATATATAATCTAGAGACTACTACTAGCTCTGGAACACTCCCCAAAGCACTGTTTGTTACACAGTACTGGCTACGGGGTGAAAGAGCCACCAGCTGGCATCTGATCCTGCTCCTTGTACCAAGTCAGACCATCTCTGTGGGTCTGGGACCACTTCTTTCTCAGATGTGGCTTTCTTAATGCTTGGCTCAACTTACCTAGCTAGATCCTGTTCCTAGTATCTTTAGGCCTGTTGGTCTCCCTATGCTGATATGGGCTGGAAAAACATGACTAACTGTAATTTTTTTTCTTAGATTTCCATATTGGGACTCAGTTATGGTATTTTTTCCTAGATCTTTGTGGAGGAGTTATGTGGGAGAGCTCCACTGTACTTTTTCCTGCTACTCCTTGGATGGTCTCTCCTAACTATATTAAAATTTGTTGTTGAGTTCCATTTAGAAGACTTTAGAAAACTTCCTCCTGCCCTCCCCACACTCACTTTTTTTTACTCCTTATTAGAATTTTTTTCTCATTGTGTCTTTAGAATTTTATTTAATATTTTATTCTCTCATCCTTCCTGAGCTTACTTTCTCCATAGTATTTTATCCCATAGTCTTTAAATTGACTGTTCCAAAATCTAGAATGTTTGACCCTGGGCTCTTTCTATATTTTTTTCTGTATTTGGATAAAGGCATAGGTAGAATGCCTATCAAATTTTCAGTTTTCATAAAGCCAGGAGGAGTAACTAATTGGGTGACAAAATCAGAATTCCAAAAAGCCTGGAAAAGATAGAACATTGGGACATATCTATTAAGATGAAATTTAAAAGAGGTAAATGTAAAACCTCACATTTCGGATTTTTAACAACTCAAATAATAACAACAATGGCTAACATATAGCACTCTAAGAATTGTAAAGCACTGCATTTCTTTTGAGCCTTACAACAACCTAACAACAATATACTGTTATCCCAATTTTACATAGCAGGATTCCAAGGTTAAGAGATTAAGTGCTTTGCATGTGTTTACACAACCACTATCTGAGGCAAGATTCCAATTCAAGTCTTACTTATTTAAGCAAGAACAGCTCCGTATATACTGTGACACCTTCATAAAACAGTATACACAATGAGTACTGTAATGTCAATGAAAAGAATAACAGTTGCAAAATAATCAGAAATGAATGCTGTAAAAATATTACTAAGCAAACTGCAGAATGCAAATATGATGGGATATCATTGTGCTCTGAGGAAGGATGAATGTGATGCATACAGAGCATATAGAACATGGAAAGATTAACATCTTGTGCAGAGAAAAGTAAGCCAAGCACAGAAAACAACATATACAATGTCTACAACAATGTAAACAGAGCAACCACAAAAAAAAAATCAAGTGTGAACATTGCGTAATTATAAAGAGCAAGCATGTTTTAAAAAAAGAGATATAAATCTGTATTCCCACCTTATTGCAGAGGTAGGGGATTCACAAATATTGTACATTTCACATATTTTTCATGCTTTTTCAGTGTATTGGTAATTTATTCTGTATTTTTTCTGTCCTTTAAAAAAGTATTTGTTGGGGTGGCTAGGTGGTGCAGTGAATAGAGCACTGGCTCTGGAGTCAGGAGTTCAAATCTGGCCTCAGACACTTAACACTTACTAGTCATGTGACCTTGGGCAAGTCACTTAACCCCAATTGCACTGCCTTACCCCCTCCAAAAAGCAAAAAGCAAAAAAAGGTATTATATAGGATGGTTGGAGGAAATTATGTTGATACTAAAAAATACAATTAAATTTTATTTACCCCCCCTACTCCCCCTCTCCCCAAAAGACAGTTGATAGTATTGGACTTGGAGTCAGAAGGGCTTAAGTTCAAATCCTGCCTCAATAAGTTATTACCGTGTTTCCCCGATAATAAGACCTATCCCGAAAATAAGCCCTCTCCTTACTGTGCAAGATTCCTCTAAAATAAGCCCTCCCCCGAAAATAAGTCCTATTGAGATTGCTACTGTAGTGAAGGTGATCCCCTGCGCTACACGCACGCCATGCTCCGAGCTGCATCCAATCAGAGCTGCAGCAGTGAGCTCGTCATCCTGTTCTTCCCCAGTGATTTGCTTATTGAATAAAGGTACATTTTTTTGTTCACATTTACCTGTTTATTAAAATTGCTGTCAATGTTCATTAAAATAAGCCCTCCCCTGAAAATAAGCCCTCTGGTGTTTTTCTGTCCAAAAAAAAAATAATAAGACAGTTTCTTATTATCGGGGAAACACGGTAGTTGCATGACTGGGCAAATCACTTAACTCTCTAAGCTTCATTTTCCTCATCTGTTAAATGGAGATAATAGCAGTACCTACCTTGCAGAGTGGAGAGGATCAAGTGAGATATGATATGTAAAACACCTTGCAAACCTTAAGTTGTACATAAATGCTAGTTATTACTGTTGTTATTATTTTCACTATCATTATTAAGCTTGCCCCTGAAATGTGTGTGTATGTCCCTTCCCTCATTGCAGTTAGAATACTAATGCAATGGCTGCAAAATACTCAATATAATGTTGGATTTGGTTAATGGTTAGTTTTACTGAACTGTGTTTTCCTTTTTATATTCTTTCTTATAAGGGATAACTATCAGAAGGAGATGGGTAGATATATATATTTAGATAATAGTAGTGTAAAACAAAAGATTTCATCATATTTTTAAAAGGCTGTTGAAATATTCTTGGCAAAACAAGTAATTAAAGTGGTTAATTAGGATGGTGACTGTGAGTTGAGAAGAATATGTACATAAAATATGGTGTAGAAGTGGAGTCAGTAAGACTGGCAATGGATTGTACTTAGAGATTGAAGAAATAAATCAGTCAAGAAGCATTTATTAAACACTTTGTGCCAGGCACTGTGCTTAGTGATAGGGTTACAGAGAAAGCCAAAAACAGTACCTGCTTTCCAGAAGAGTCAGGTGTGACTTCAAAGTGAGCCTGGATGACTGGAAAGGTGGTAGCTTTGTTAACAGAACTAGGGAAGTATAAGGTAGGTTCTGTGGAGAAATGTAAATTCCACTTGTTCCTATGGAGCATGTTGGTGAAGATGTCTATCAGACAGGTGGTAAGATGGAACTGGAGTCTGAGAGAAGCAGAAACTGAATATGTAGATTTGAGAGTTATCTGTATAGAGATGACAAGTGAACTGAGGAGATTGCAAAGGGTATTCAGTAAATACAGAAAGACAGAAGAGAAGCAAGCTTAGTGCAGGCTGTTGCAGGATGACTACTTAGTGATTATAAGGAAGATCATCTAGGAAAGGAGAGTGACAAGGAATGGACAGAAGAGGAGGAGATAACAGTGTCGTAGAAAATGGGAAGAGAGATTGGCCAAGTGCTTGGGAGGGTTGATAATGTAAAAAACTATCAAGAAGTCAAATAGAATGGAAAATGAAAATAGGCTTTTGGATTGAGCATTTCAGAGATCAGCCTTGGAAAGAGCAGTTTTAGTTAAATAGCTGTATGCAAAATTAGGAACTCAAAAATGAGCAGAAAGTGAGGAAGTGAAGGCAAGAAGAGAAGATAACTCTTGGAGTTTGACTCTAAAAGAAGAGAAATAGTTTCATAGCTTGACTCTAAGACAGATCAAGGTGAGGACCTTGAATGCCAGAGAAAAGAATTTGGACTTTACCAGATAGGTGGTGGAGGAATGAGAATTTTTGAGATTAAGACTGGCATAATCAGGGCTGTGCTTTTAATCTGGCAGTTTAGAATAGGATAAACTGAGTGGGGAGATACTAGAGGTCAAAAGACTAGTCAGTTATGACTGTGTATGAGAGTCATGCAAATGACAGAAAATAAGGTCCTGTACAACTTAGATGATAGTGGGAATGGAAAAGAAGTGACAAATGCAAGAAGTATTTTGGAGGTACAGTTAATAGGACTTTGAAACTTGATAGATGTGGAGGATAAGGGAAGAATTAAAGGTGTCTATGAAATTATAAGAATGGGAGACAGAGGTTCCATTTTTAGAAATAGAATCAGCAGAAAGGATGGGCTGTTTGCAGAAAGGTAAAGAATTCAGCAATTCAAAAATATCACTTACTATTTATAAAGCATAGTGCTAGATGGAATATAAAGTATAGATAATACACAGTCCCATGGAATTTGCAGTATGCTGGGGGTAATTAGTAACATACCCACTAATTTTTAACACAATATGTTATATATGCGTAAAAGAAGTGGGTAAAGTAAAAAGTGAGTTTAAATAAGGTAGAGTAGGTCATTACCAACTTAGTTGGGTTCCTTCAGGAATTGACTTTTTAGTTGGGTTTTAAAGGATTTTGAAGAATTCAATAGGGTGCTTAGGGAAACATGATGGGCATAACATTTCCAGCCATATGTAGGGGACAGTGAGCTGTCTATTTTAGCCGGAACATGGAGTAGATTGAAGGGAGTAGTATCAGATACGACCGAAAAGACAGAATGGTGCAAGACATTAAAGGAATTTTGAAGTTTTGTTGTTATATAGTAGAGTAACTTTGAAAGGTTTTGAAAAGATAATTATGTGTTGGCTTCTAGCTTTATTTGCTTCTGGCTTCCACATGCAGCATCTAATACTAATAGAAGCTTCTGCTCTCATTCTGTGACTCTTCTGGTCAAATCAGGATTGTCTGGGCATAGTGGTACCTCTCTATCATAGTTTGAGAAATACCAAATTCAAATTTTTGTCGGATGATACCAATAATTACTATGTAATTATCCCATAATTTTAGGTTTTTAAAATTTAGTTTCCCAGAAACAAACTTCAGAATCTTTAAAAGAGGCATATGTGAATTAACTTCTGAGAAACAATACAATACAGCCATCTTTTCATGGGTTGGTACAGTTGACCCTGAGGCTATGCGTATATTCAGGTACTCTTAGAACTGTTTATCTGTCTAGCATTTTAATCTGAGCGCTGTTTTTCTCCCAGAACTGTCCCATGTTTTTTCACACTATTTTCCTCGGTGTTCCTTAAACAAACATCCTTTTTTCCTCCCCTTTATAGTAAATAAAATGTCCGCCATAGAAATAGGCAGTACATATTTTGTAATTAAGGCAGTATTTATATTATTAGGAAAAGTGGTTCTAGGAAAACAAATACTAAAAGAAATGGGTTTAGGGTGTGTGGGGGAGTGAGAGTGGGTGTGTGTATATAGTTAGAAAGCTTTCCTGAGAACTTGTTCATAGTAGCACATCTGCTTGCAGCTGTCCTATAAATCTCTGATGAAGTTTATATCACCACAGAAAAAAATATTTAGAAGAAAAAATAAAGTGTTCTTGTGGAAAGGGTGAAGAGAAACAGATGGACAGCCAGAGTGCTCAACTGGCAACCTGCAGTGTCAAGAGAAAATAAGTTAGGCCTTCAGTACACTGAGTGGAATCCTTGTGGTAAACTTTTGGAAGGACATGGACAAGGATCTCACATGACAGGCCTGCCTGGATGGGTTGTGTAGATCCGTTTGAATTTTTTTTCCCCTTCATATCTTACATGAGGACAAACATAGGAAAAGGCAAACCTGGAATTCAAGTTCACATCCAGTTTATTTCCAGCATGTCATGCTTACTTTTTACTTAGCAAATATTCTGTGGAAATGCTTTTGCTATATATTGGGTGGGGGGAACTATCTGCTTCTATACTATCTCTCACTTCCATCCTGTCACTCTACTCATATAGACATAATATCACTTTAATTCAGGTACCTGTCACCTTTTATCTAGACATTTGAAATTGTTTCTTACTTGATCTTCCTGCCCTTGGCCTTTCCCCTTATTAGTCCATACCCTATTCAGCTTCCTGATTGTTCTACCCATATCAGTTCCCTGTTCAGTAAGTTCCAGCAGCCACCTATTACCTTTCAGATCAAGTACAAACTCCGTTGTCTGACATTTAAAGTTTTTCATAATCTGGTTTGAACCTACATTTGCAGGCTTATTATCACTCACCACTCTGTTATCCACTACATTCCAGCCAAGTTGGCATACCTGCTGGTTCTATCCATGGTATTCTTTCTCCTACCTTTGTGTCTTTGAACAGATTCTCTCCATACTTTTATTTACTCCTCATAGATTCCTTACTTTTCCTAACATCAAGGTTTAGCTCTGGTGACCCCTGCTATAAAAGGTCATTTCCTTTTCCCATACCACCAAAATGCTTTGCATGTAAATTATATGTATTTTGCATTGGCTTCTCTGTGTATGTGTTGTTTTACTCAAAAGAATGTAAGTTTTTTGAAGGAAGGGACCTTTTCAGTTTTGTGTTTGTATACCTTCCACATGGAACAGTGCCTAGCATATAGTAAATGCTTAAAATGTTTATCAAATGAGTGAATGAATCTGATAAATTAGTCATGTTGTTATTTCCGTTTTATGTACATATAATTTAAAATGCTTCTCGCAGTTATTGATTCTTTTGTGTATATTTTATCTCTGTAGATTCATTATTAACTCATGTAGAAAAAATTACATCTTTTGAAATGATTTTTAGTTTCATTTTCCTCTTAGGAACCTCTCATATGCTAAACATTTTTCATTAGTTGGCTGGCATTTTGTCTTGAAAGAACTAAAATTATCTCACATTAACTTCATGTAAGACAGAGGTGCTGGCAGTCAGAACTCTAGTCCTACATACCAATTTATGAAGGTGTGATTTGAGTGATTTTCATCATTTCCTGTCTATAGTGATCATTTAAAACTTTCTATTCAATTCATAAATTATGATCTCCAGAATCAAGAATTTGTGTGGCATGCTATGGCTACTGTAGTTATGAATCATGGTCAAATTTTTTATTGTTTTTGGCCAAAATAATTCTGAAAACAAAGAATCAACTACAATATATTCTTCAGCCCGTCATTGAGTTAAAAAAAAGTGACGATATATCATTAACAATATGAAATATCATTAATATTTCCTGAAGTTCAACTTGAATGACTATTAGACTTACTGCCCAGAACCTTCTAGCATAGTAATATATACTTAGCAAAATAAGAAGTAATATGATATGATACTTTAATTTAGCGTTTTCAGAAATGCAGTTTTGTTCTTTAGCATCTAATGATGTCTACTAATGAACATGGTCTGGAAACAGACTTCCATATACATTTGACTAACTTTGGAAAAGGTAAAGTTAAGCAAGCAAAATGATCTACTGTGATTATTTTTGTTTATACTATACCACCTGGAAAAAATGTAATTAATATAGCCAACCTATTGAATAAGACATTTTGATAAAAACCCAGTCATAAAGATTCATGTCTGCTTTGGAATGTACAGAAATAGAATAAATTTGAAATATTCCATAGTAATTTTGGACTCATAGCTTATGATTCTGTAGCTGAACATTGCATATATTTAGCAAATGGTTCCTAAGAGATTCTTTTAAAATTATTTTTTAATTGAAAGTTCATTGGGATCCATAAGTTCATTGGGAATGGGGAGGAGCTGGTATAACTCATTATTATTTAAAAAAAATTTTTTTTGGAGGGGGGAAAGACAAGGCAGTTGGGGTTAAGTGACTTGCCCAAGGTCACTTGCCCAAGTGTGTCAAGTGTCTGAGGTCATATTTGAACTCAGGTCCTTCTGACTCCACAGCCAGTGCTCCATTCACCATGCCACCTAACTTCCCCCTGTCATTCATAAATTAATGCAATATGTATGTGGGCTCTAATTTAAAAAGAGTCTATTTTCTGCCCAGAAGAGAGCTGCTTGAATTAAAGGGTGGCAAAAACAGTTTAGGAAATCATCTTCTGAATTTCGAGATTTCTAATATTTGTATCATCCCAACCCCAAACCTAAGCTTAATAGAGAATCAGGGCCATTAATTTGTAGTAGATGAATCTTATGGAAAACTGTTTCCTTTTATTAGATAAAATTTGCTATGGTTCCCATGGTTTTGTTGACTGTATTTTATTGAACTCAGATATGTACATTTTATATAAAAATCTGAGGTGATTTTAGTCTTTCCCCTTTTTCAGTTTACTCCTTTAAATTTATTACACTGATTTCTTTGTGTGCTCATTTTTTTTTAGTTTTAAAATAGTATGAATTGTTGGGTTTGGCACTAAAAAGCCATATTTTTGTTTTTGGTTCTGTGATTTAAAAAAAAAAAGTATTAACCAGATCTTTGATTCTCCGGGAGGAAGCTCCTTCATGGAGGTCAGCACCTACTATACAACTTATAGTTGTCTGGGGTACCACTTGATTTATCCAAGGTCACACATACACACACATACAGACAGATACATAGGTAGATAGATAAAT
>NW_027187293.1:82228-145094 GCF_028583685.1 Petaurus breviceps papuanus
TGTGTGTGAGTGATACAGAGAGAGAAGACTTTAATCTAGATCTTCAGTCAATGACAGGCCCTCTATTACTTGCCATGCTGCCTTTCTTTTCTGGGGGAAAAAACAACCCTGTGGCACTATGAGCCAAGTGAACTGTAATTTTTCAGATTTGTTATCAATATCATTGGCGTCCATATTGTAGCATTCTGATGACTATCCTAAATATTTACTCAGAAAACACAGTTTGAAAGAACATTGGCCTACTTTGATATATCTTGATAGAATTAAAAAGGAAAAGGGAATCAGAATGCTTATATATTATCTGTCATGTCTTAATAGTTTTAGTCATTAGATGGTCATATTTTGTGTGTTAGGAGTCACCTTTTTGTTCCTTTGTGTACAAGGCAAAGTGGTAGAATTATCATGGACAAAATTCAGGTATGTAATGATCAAAGTAAAATCTTCCTGGGTAGATTCTTGAAGATTTTTTCCAAATGAATTATTAACATGCTTAGCATAAACTATTAGCCTGTGTTTCTGTAAGTTTAGATTTTAATTTTTTATAAAGCTACCTCTTAATGTAATAAAAGGCATCTTGTTTTTCTGATGAGACTAATGAAAATTATTTACCTAGTTATATTTACTGCACCAGAGACTACTGTGTTCATGCCTTGCTGCCACCTGTCAGTGCTATTAGATGATTAGTATTAAAAAGATCAGTCCTTATTGCCATGGGAAGCTTGGGTTCATTAATGACACTTTGCAGTTTCCTGAAGGAGTCTAATTCTCTTCCTTCTATTAAGTGCGAGGCTCTCTTTATCTATCTGCACTGTCTGTCCCAGATATACATATAAGTGCTATAGTGCTTGACATGACAGATATACATATAAGTGATATATATGTATGTATGCATGTATGTCTAAATTGTATAGCATAATCTAGGCAATAGGCATTCTCCATCCACTTTGTGTTCCCTATGTAGATAATTAGGCCAATGCTGTTAAAAAGTTATGAATCTTATGAAACTCTTATATGTTCTGTGGCTATATGGAATTGGCAAAATATCATATGCCAACAGGAATATCAGGTATTGCAGGTAGTCTTTCTTCAACTTATATATTGTGCTAGATATCCTCCATCAAAGTGGTAAACCCCTTTGCTGAGCATAAATATTCTTGCTTTATGCCTTATTTGATTATAATGAATAGGTCTTTGAACAGAGTTATTTTTGATACTGTGTCTTAAATATATTGATATATGCATCTTGTTGGAAAAGAGCTTTTAAAGTAATGTTTTACTCTGTTGAATCAAATCTTTTTTTCATAATAAACAATAAACACAAAAGCAGTATGACACAGGGGGCAGTGGAGAGATGTATATTCAGTATGTGTTGAGGATAAAACATGTAACCAATGAAGAACTTGAGCTAACAGGTATAAAAGATGCCTTTCAGGAAATGTGTCAGGAAATGAATACCATGTTGTCATATGAAGAGGGTAATAGATGACAGATGGACAATAAAAGTTTTCCTCTGGAATCCTTATGATGTTATAGAAAAGTGAAGAAAGCCTGCAGCACATTGGATGGACGACCTGTATCCAAATTATAGGAGAACATACTCATTCATAGGCGATTTGCATTTTGCATCATTGGAGGGGAGGCGCATAAAGTATTATGTATTTGATGAGCACCTACTATGTGCCAGGTACTGTACTAACCACTTTACAAATATCTCATTTGATCCTTGCAACAACCTTGGGAGGTAGGTATTATTAATATTCCCATTTTACAGATGAAGAAACTAAGACTGACAGAACTTATGTCTGTGAGCTTTTCTTGTTTTTCAGGATATCATCACATTTCCCTATTTTGTATTCTATTGATGCATTGATTTAGTGTCTTGTTTTTTGCTTTTTGAAGGGAAATTGGGGGTAAGTAACTTGCCCAAGGTCACATGGCGTGTGTGTGTGTGTGTGTGTGTGTGTGTGTGTGTGTTAAGTAGCTGAGGCCAGATTTGAACTCAGGTCCTCCTGATTCCAGGGCCGGTGCTCTATTCACTGCGCCACCTAGCTGCCCCTAAAGTTTCTTATTTTTGATAGAGAAACTGGACTATCTGCTAGGCACTATGCCAAGTATTGCAGTATATAGAAAGGCACAAGAGAGTCTCTGCTCTCAAGGAGCTCACAGTCCGGAATATTGTGTTGCTTTTAATCTGGGCTAGCTTTTTTAAATACCTAGAAAAAGAAAGAATGAAACTTCTCTTAGTAGAAAATTCCAATTTCTCATTATTTTTGAAAATAAAAAGATCATCCTTAATATTTATTCTCAGTTCCTCCCAATTCTTGTTTTTAGAGAAAGAGGGCTTACTGTGCCTTATATAGCTAGAGCATATATCAGTGATACTTTTTAATACCAGTCTTAAATGAAGCCAGTACTTCTGAAACATTTGGCTTTATTACTTGAGAGAAAATAGAAAGGTCAAGATGGTGGAGTAGAAGCAGGACCTCCCCACTGCTCCGGCTTCCACCTTCCCCAATCCATGCAAAAAGGGGACTCTAAACAAACTTTGGAGCTGCAGAACCCATAAAATGACACAGATAAGCTAACCTCCTGCTGAGGACAGCCCGGCAGGCTGGCGGGAATCAGCCAGCATGGCACTCTGGAAGCCGAGCCCAGCCCCACACCGAGGCTTTAGCCCCAGGGCGGGCGGGTTTGACCAGCCACTGGCCAGAGGGACTCCAGATCAGCAGCAGCTATGGCCCTTTCCAGATTTATCAACACATAGATGCGAAGGACGAAGTGAAAGGTCAGTGCAATCTGGACTTTGGGACCAAGTAAGTGGGAGTGAATGGCTTTTTCCCCTGGGGTGAAAAGCTGCTGAGACGCTGGCACAGCCAGCCAGCACCACGTGGCAGCTTCAGCTCTTGGCCTGCAGAGTGTAGGGAGACAAAGCACCAGTCTGAGGGGTAATCGCTCTTGCTTTAACCTTCTTGGATCTGGATTGCAGTCTAGGGTGGATCTCCTGGGGAGTGTGTCCAGCTTGCCAGAGCATGTGGAGACCTCAGAGAGGGCACCCAAGTAATACCTCTGGCAGCTGAGAAAACCCCAGTGTTTGGGACGAAAGCTCCCTTGTATGGTGGCAGAGTCCTACTGTGGCAAAAAGCCCAGGGGTCAAGTGACTGAGGGGTGACATGACCAGGCAAAGGAAAGAAAGCAGACAGAAGATTCCAACATTACACTCCTATTTTGGGGACAAAAAGGAGCAAAGCATTGAACAGGAGGAAGACAGTGAAGTCAGAACTCCTGCACCAAAAGCTTCAAAGGAAAATACAAGCTGGTTACAGGCCATAGGGGACCTTAAGAAGCAGATAAGAGAAGCGGAGGAAAAATTGGGAAGAGAAATGAAAATGATGTAAGAAAATTATGAAATGAGAGTCAACAGCCTGAATGAGGAAAATCATATCTTAAAAAATAGACTAACTCAAATGGCAAAGGAGACTCAAAAAGGCAATGAGGAGAAGAATGCCTTAAAAAGCCTAATTTGCCAGATGGAAAAAGAATCTCAAAAGCTTAATTAGGAGAATCATTGCTTCAGAATTAGACTGGAGCAAATGGAAGCTAATGACTTTATGAGAAATCAAGATGCTGTTAAACAGATCCAAACAAATGAAAGAATAGAAGGCAATGTGAAATATCTCATGGGAAAAACCACTGACCTGGAAAATAGATCAAGGAGAGATAATTTAAAAATTATTGGACTACCTGAAAGCCATGAACAAAATAAGAACTTAGAAATCAACCTCCAGGAAGTTCTCAAAGAAAACTGCCCTGATGTTTTAGAACCAGAGGGCAAAATAGAGGTTGAAAGAATCTACTGATCACCTCCTGAAAAAGATCCCAAAAAGAAAACTCCTAGGAATATTATAGCCAGGTTCCAGAATTCCCAGATTAAGGAGAGAATATTACAGGCAGCCAGGAAGAAACAATTTGAATATTGTGGAAACACAATCAGGATAACTCAGGATCTGGCAGCTTCTACACTGAGGGTTCGAAGGGCTTGGAATATGATATTCCGGAGGGCAAAGGAGCTGGGATTAAAACCAAGAATCACCTACCCAGCAAAACTGAGTATCATGTGTCAGGGGAAAATATGGTCATTCAGTGGAATAGAGGACGTTCAAGCATTCTTGATGAAAAAACCAGAGTTGAATAGAAAATTTGACATTGAGATACAAGAAGCATGAGAAGCATGAGAAGGTAAACAGGGAAAAGAAATCACAAGGAACTTATCAAAGTTGAACTATTAACATTCCTACATGGAAAAACAATAATTATAACTTATGAAACTTTTCTCAATAGTTGAAGGGAATAGAAATACATACATATATATGTCTATATATGAGGGTATATGGACATATGAATACATATGTGAATGTGTGTATATATGTTTACAGGTATACATAGATAGAGGGCACAGGACCAATTTAACAGGAAGGGATGATACTTAAAAGGTGAAATTAAGAGGTGAGAGGAATATAATGAGAGGAGATAGGGGGAGACAGAATGGGGTAAACTATCTCATTTAGAAGAGTCAAGGGAAAATGGTTACAATGGAGGGGAAGAATAGGAAGTCAAAAGGGAATGGGTCAACCTTATTCCCATTGAATTTGGCTTGAGGAGGGAATGCAATACACACTAAATAGGGTATCACCCTCAGGAGAGTAGGGGGGGAAGGGGATGAGAAGGGGGATGATGGAAGGGAGGGCAGGCTGGGGGGGAGGGATGTTGGAAGCACCCACTTTTGAAAAGGGAAGGGATCAAAGGAGAGAATAGGACAAGTGGGAGGTGGGATAGGAGGGAGGGAAATATAGTCATTCTTTTACAATATATCTGCTATGTTATTGTTTTGCATTAGACACACATGTACAACCTATACTGAACTGCTTATCTTCCCAGTAAGGGTGAATGACAAGGGAGGAAGGGAATGAATCTGGAATTCAAAGTTTTAAAATCAAATATTCAAATATATACATATATATATATATATATATATATATATATACTATTATTAATACTATTTTACATGTAATTGGGAAGTGGGATGTACAGGCACTGGGGCATAGAGATCCACTGGAAAAGTAGAAAGAGGTATGGGAGAAGATATGGGAGGGGACAGATTGGAGGAGGGAATATCCTGTGTGACTGCTGTTTTGGGGTGGTGGGTGGGTGGGGGATGGGGAGAGAATTTGTGACTCAAAATATGGCGGAAATGAATGATGTAAATCAGAAGTTAATAAAGCATTTGAAAAAAAAGAAAATTGAAAGAATAGTACATAGTGAAAAGCAGCAATGTAAAAACTTTTTATCATGTTCTTTCTACCTACTTAAGGCTTTGTATAGAAGGCTTAGGTTCAATAGGATTAAGATAGGTCAGTGCTTTTTTAAAGTCTCTGCCTCAAACTCCGTTTTTGGTGGGCATATAGAATATGTCAAAAGGGAGCAACACTACTAGGAATCTTCACAATAATCCATAATTTCCCTTAGCGTTTGCCTTTTCCCTAGAAGCAATGGACACTAGGAATTTATTTTCTAAGTAATAGCACAAGCTGATTAGAGACTCTTCAGGTTCCAAATGATTTAGAGTAAAAGGGGTACAAAATAAGTTTCTGAATATGGCAATCATAGAAGATAGTAACTAGAGTTCTGTGTTCAAATTATAATTAACCTTCATTTGAACAGATGGGAAAATTCAGGGTAGTTCTAGGACTTTGCATTTGCCATACAAAGAGTACTCTTGGGTACATGAGCTATGACTGGAGAAGTGTAATCTTTTAATACTAATATCCTCTATTGAAGATGTCACAGGAATGATTTTTAACTTCCCTTTTTTGTTTTGGTAATTTAAAATATTTATTAGAAATTTTGAAGATTTGTGAATAAAAATACAGAAAACAGTCTATTTTGTATTACTTATTTTGTTAATAAATTGCATTTTTTCTCTTCATTTTTTTTCCCTTTTGGTTGAGGAAGTAATCTTGCCTCTTACAATATTATATAGAGTAAATATTCATAAGCTATAAAGAGCCTGTTATAGCTGTTTTGCTAAGTAAGTTTTTAAATTCATCCAATTTTTAAAAAATTATGAACTTTTTTCACAGTTTAAAGTGGTAGGACTTGTTTACAATATAGCAAATTGCATTTAATTTTTTATACAGTAATGTTAACCTTTCCTGCCCTCCACCTTTAAAAAAAAAAACTTTGAAAGAGGTCATAAAATAAATATAGGTGGTAGGATTGCCATTTTGAGGGGAGATTGTATTTCTTGTTAGTTTTTGAGCATTGTATGACTTGAAAAAGGACAGTAGAGGTAGGGCTCAAGATATCTAACCCATTGTTTGAAACTGTTTCTACCAAACATCCATTTTAGCTCAGAACCTCAGATCTGATATAATGCTCCTGAAATTCCCTCATAGCTTCCCTAAGGGCCTAATTTAATTCCTAAAACACTTTATATAAAGTGTTTTAGTTTTAGGTCATTTAATGTAGTCCCTTCATTTTACATAAAATTGTGGCCATGTTGAAGTCAGACACTTGACCAAGGTCAAGTTTAGTACAAAAATATTTATAGCAGCTCTTTTTGTGGTGGGAAAGAATTGGAAATTAAGGGGATGCCCATCAGTTGGGGAATGTCTAAACAAGTTGTGATATATGAATGTAATGGAATACTGTTGTGCTATAAGAGATGAGGAGCAGACGGACTTCATATTACCTGGGGAGACTTATACCAACTGATACTGAGTGAGAAGAGCAGAACCAGGAGAAATTTGTACACAATTATAGACACAACATATGTGTGATGACCAACTTTGATAGACTGGACTCATCTCAGCAACACAGGATTATAAGACAACTCCAAAAGACTCATGATGGAAGGAGATGTCTACCTTCAGAGAAAGAACTTAAAGAACAGAATTTGAATGCAGATTGAAGCAAACTTCTCTCTTTCTTTTTCTTGTTTGGTTTTGTTTCCTCTTTCCCATTGTTCACTCCATTGGTTACAATCCTTCTTTACAACCTGACTACTATCTAATGTGAAAGTATTTGCCGATCCTATACTTGATTGCATACTGCCCTGGCTGGGGTGGGGGTCGAGGGGAGGAAGAGGGAGGGGGAGAAAATTTGAAATTCAAAAGATTGTGGAACCACATTTTGTAAGCTAAAAGTAAACAAACAAATTAAAAAAGAAACAAAAAGGTCTAGTTGAATATTAAGCAAGCAGAGATTCAAACTCTAAATGCACCTTTCTTCCCTATCCCTCACTGAAGTTGTGCTTTAAAAAATAAAATTTAAAGTTAGATGAGTTTACAACCGATTTTTGCTTTGCAAAATCTATGTCATAAAATGAAGGGATAATAAAAGCTATTTTCCGGAATTATCTGGAGAATTATTGCATTAGGTTATTTTAAAACTGTAAGAATACTTTTGTTAGTCATAAAAATAATTTTAATTTTCACTCTGTTGTAGGAGTAACACTATTGAAACTATGTGGGATAGTCATGTTTAATTCATTTCACCTTAGGTTGAATTAGAGCTTTTCCACTGTACCTTGGGTCCTTCTGTGAGCCCAAGGGGTGTGTTAATCAGCATTATTGCACAGACTGTCATGCCTTATTGCTTAATTAATTAGTTGTCTTTAGGATACTCAAGATCCTAGCTCAATCAATATTATGATAATGAATCTAATCATTGAAATTAATGAGACTTGTATTAAACATATTGTGCAATTCTCTGGGTAGTGACTATTAAGCTATTACCAAAGAGTTGCAAAAAGAAAATCAACTTAATGCTGTAATTCTGAATTTGGGTAAATACAAATATGTATTTGTTATAAAATGCACTATGTTGTACCACACTTAAAAAGAACCAAGACTGCTATTCTAAATACAGCAGTTTATTGTCATAGTGAACATTTTGATTTATGATCAAATAAACAAATTTGCAAAAAACAGTAGTTTGCTCATCATTTATTTGCCCTAAGAGTTGTACATGACTAAAATGACTGAACAACAAAAATGGCTTATTAAGTTCACTTCAGAACAGAATACTTGAGGAATGGAGAAGGGAATGAGCATTTATTAAGAAGTACCTACTATTTGCCAGACACTGTGCTACAAGCTTTTTATGAAAATCTCATTTGATCCTCACAACAACTCTGTGAGGAAGATGCTGTTATTATGCCCACTTTATAGCTGAGGACACTAAGGCAAACATATCCTCCTTAAAATTCTGCTTAAAGAAACTTAAAAATTCTAAAGAGAAAAATCTATTCACCCAATCCCAGGTGAACTCATTATTTCTTTTAAATGGAATATATTTTTGTATGTCAGGTCTGTGATGATTCCAGAAGAAATATTTTAAAATCAACCTTCTGTCCTAATCTGTGAGTTCTTTTCATCATGTAACATAGGTATATTATATAAAGTTTAGTTTATGCTTACAACAGTACTTGGATATATAGTTCATTTTTTTATTTCATATTATTCAATGTGTGTTTATTTATTTGGTCTGGACCTTTTAGTATCTTGTATAGGAACTCTCTCAACCAATGTATATGGTAATCTTCAGAAGCAATTCTGTGTAACTTATATATTCTTAGAGAGTTGCCTAGGCCATTGAAAAATTAAATTAATTGTCTGTGGCTATAGCTTTCTAGTCACTGCTAAGTATTGCTTCTTAACATAGTGTATATTAAATAAATATTTAATTTGTAATTTTAGTCTTGCCTAATTACTTTCAAACTATCCAGTTTAAGTGAAATTTTCAAATTATTTTGCATGCTTTTAGTCATATATAGTTGCATTCATGATTTTTATACTGATAGCATATTCTATGGAAAAAGAACCTCTCTCTGTCCTTGCCTCTTTGTGTGAACTCCGAAAAGTCATTTGACATCAGTGAGATGTGGTGGAGAATACTTATAGTCTATACAACTGTGGGAGGTTATGGCTGGTGGGTTGCTTGAGTTTGAGATATCTCAAGATGCAATAGGACTGATCCATACTAAGCTGTGGCCCTGATAGGGTGAGCTTCCAGGACTAGAGGGCCATTGGTCTGTCTTAAGCAGGAGGTGAACCAGCCTCTGTGAGAAAAACAGAGTTGATTAAAGCTTCAATACAGGTCATCATTAGGAGCCAACTTGTGAGGGGCTGCTTGGGCTTCCACCATTAGTGAGAAAGGGACATCCAATTTTCACACTTAAATGTCCTTTCTTCTTCCCAAAAAAGGTTATTTTTTCCATATTCAAGTTTCCTTGTCTGCAAAGTAAAGGAACCCTCTACCCAAGGTGCTTATCCTATGGCCTATTTCAGTTTACTTTCAAAATTAACTTGAACTTAGTGTCTTTAGGCTTTAAAAAAATTAAGAATATAACTATTAACATAATTGAACACAAAAATTAGCCAGTTTTAGCACAAACATTTGAATAGTATGGTCAAATAAAAAAAGCTTTAAACAAATACAGTTTGTTTGTATGTTTGTTTTTACAAAAGTCTACTTTCTCCCTAATCATAAATTCCTGATTTAAACCTAATTTCCTACCTGGTCTTAACAGAATGCTTTTATTTTTTTCCAGTTTATGCTAAAATTCTTTAATTGTGAGTAAAAATTGTTGTGGAGTTTAGAGTTTAAAAATTCTTCAGTGGTTCAGCATCAGAAGTCCTTGCAGCTGACTTTTCTTGGTCCCTGACTTCCTTCCTCACCTTTCCTGTGTTGTGAGACTATTTAAAGGAAGAGCATGGCTCATTCAAGTTCTAGCCTTTTCTTACCTTCCACAGGTAGAAGCAACAAAAAGAACACTCAGAGTTATGGTCTTTTCTTCAATTAGAAGGTTTCTCTCCACATGGAAACTGTTTCTTTCCTTTTGGTTTTTTTTTTCCCCCTTAGGGAAATTACTTTGAACTTCTTCCCAGCTTTCCTGATTGCCTTGTAAAGTTACCTTTATTTTTGTAGTAACTATTGTACACAGGATCAGACATAGCTCCTCTTGAAAAGGAACTGCTTCCCTTTTTCAGCTAGAAATTCATACTAACTATAATATAATTTTTCTATAATGCATTTATATAGTACTCATCCTAGAAATATTTATTGAATATCGCTTAATGATAATAGCTTACATTGTATATGGAGGTTTACATCCATTATCTTGCTTGATCCCAGCCTCATGTCTTATATGTTGTAGTCAGTAACAGAATGTTTGTTGAGTTAATCCTAGCACCACTGTGAGGTATATAAAAGGCAGGTAATATCATTCCCATTTTATAGGTGAGGATACTGAGGCATGTAAAGATGAGGTGACCCTCATAAGGACAGTTAAGAAAATGGAAAATCTTTCCTTCTCTAATTTTTCCATGGCCTTGCACACCAAGGAGGTAGCTATCTCTTTGCTGGTAACATGTTTGCCAGTATTTCATGAAGCTTAAATTAGTTACTTTAATTTATTAAATTACTTAGTTAGTTAAGAGAACCAAAACAGTCATCTGACTCCAGTCAGACTAAAGTGTTTAGGTTAAGTAAAACTTATACCACATGAGTAAAATGTATACCATGAAGCATTGATCAAATGGTGAGATGATTTCAAGGGCCAGATTTTAATGCACAGTGTTGGTTATAGAAGCAATAAGAAAACTAAACGTTACCTAATGGATTCAGAAAATTTGGTACATAGTGTCAGAGAGCTAAAAGTGCTCTTAATAACGCAAAAAATCTTACTGTGCTGATATTGTTCACAGTGTTTCCTTTAAGAATCCTAAAGTGATTGATGAGAGATCAGTTGTAACTCAGTTAAGCCATCAAGACCACCAATTCACATGCTTGGCCAAAGAATGAAAATTAGTAAAAAACTTTGCACATTTTTATTTGTGCTAAATAAAACCTCAGATGTTCAAACCTAGTTCTTCTGATGGCAGGCCCAGTGCACTTTCCATTGTAACACACTTGTCTTATATATTTCCTGTGGGGTTTATTAGAAGTATAAGAAGTGATTTTTCTCCCTTCCGATAACTTATGGGCAAAATGATGGATAAAAAGACCTAAGCATACAAAACTAACTCAAGTAGTAAGTAGTAAATGTTGAATGAGTGGTATAGGCAAAGTATATAGGGCCTTGAGGCCACAGTTTCCCTCCTCCCCCTTCCCCCTGATATATACATTCAGGGGAAGAGAATGCAATGAGCAAGGATATTAGTGGAGTCTTTCTGGAAGGAGGTGGTATTTGAACTGAGAATGGAAAGGTTCAGTGGACAGAGAGGAGAGTAGTTGGACATTTGATGTGGGGAGAAATAAAAAGCAACATCAGGAAGAAGGGAATATACAAGACATGTTCTATGGATAGTAAGTAGACCAGTCTAACTGGAATTGGGGTTTTGAATAGAGAAGAATAGAAAAATACAGGTGGAAAGGAGACGGGCCATTTTTTTTATTCTCAGCTCCTATCATATTACTTTGTACAGAGTTGGCAATTAATAAATAGGTTGTTGAATGAATGGATGAAAGACAGATTCAGGACAGATTATCTGGGGCCATAAATACAAAGGTAAGCAATTTGAATGAGGTTTCAAAACTGATTGAAATCATTTCACCATAGTCAGTTCCTCTCAGGACTGTTTTCATCACTGTAAAGAATTCTTAAAGATACCCCCCCCAAAATGTTTCAAAACATAAAGGAATGAATCTACTATAATAAATGAGGTAGCTTTTTTTTGAATAAGTGATACTAGTCTGTTATCTCCTAAAATTATATCATGATGCTAACTCTTGCTACTTTATAAATCCTGTGAATACAAAATGTAGAAATAGATGTTACCTATCCATGTGTCTATATAAAATCAAATGATCCAATGAAAAGAGAATAAAAAAGTTTATAAGCTCTCTGAAGGCAAGGACTGTAGCTTATTTATCTTTGCATCTCCTCCCATGCCTCATAAATCAACAAGCAGTTAGTAAATCCTTTCTTAATTGAATTAAATCAGATTGAATCAGATTATCATAGCATTTATCTGATATCAAATCTTCAAGTAATTGAGAACACCTGGATGATTAGCTGAATTTTTCATTTTTAGTGTAGTTGTTTAATGTCATGTATATATAGACAGAAGCAAATGAATGAACTCTGATGCATATCAGTGAACAGCTTGCTTATCTATAAAACCAGTGACTCAAAAATCTGCCACAGGTGTTATGTAGAAAAAATTTAAATCATATTTGACGCTGAAAAATCTTTAATGTTTTTAGTTAATATGTTTTAGAGTGGTATAGTTTCAAAGTGTTAACTTTTATATTGCTTTATAATTACTTTAAAAGCTGTTAGTCAATTATTTATTCTTAAGGAATGAATGACTTGTTAAGTAGTGTATTTTCAAAATGGGGATAATAAATATTAAATACCATCAGGGATATCAAAGAATTTGCTCTGCTTAGCTATGTTATATATCACTAAGAGGAAGTTAAGAAGTTACAACTTAGAGAGGTGTATTGTCTCTAGCTAGAACCTAGTGACCAGGTCATTGAAGAACTATTTACTGATGGCACTACGAACTTTTTAATCGTTCTAGTTCATTTGTTAAGCAGTGTCCAGATGAATGCCAGTCCTTTTCCCCCCCCTCTTTTGTACAAAAGTAAATTAAGTAATTAACTGAAAATCATACAACCATACTTGTGTTGTTATTTTAATAATATGACTCAATACTTCATCCTAAAAAGGAAATGGTGAGGGACAGAATAAGAAGGGATACAAGATGATGATCTACACTTTTTTCCTCTGGTAACTGAAGGTTAAATGGGTAGCAAACAGAATGTCTTAAACAAGATTGGTATATTGATTAAAACGCTGATTTAACAGCTCGCAGTCTCCCCTTGGAAACCTGGAAAAGATAAGCCAGCTGCTGTCTAAGAGTGCTGAGTGTCCACTGAGAGTACACTATCTATCATCACAATATGGTGATGAGAGGTGTTTTATGTTTGTGTTAATTTCCCCCACTAAATCAGTAATTATTACAATCCTGTCCCTGCTGTTTACCCTGCAGCTGTTTTTCCATTTGTCGAGAGAGCGGGTGTTCTCTGAGGACCGAACACGCTTCTATGGTGCAGAAATTGTCTCCGCTTTGGACTATCTACATTCCGGAAAGATTGTGTACCGTGATCTCAAGGTAAAAAAAAAAAAGTAATCAAATTTTGTTTTTTCAGAGACTATGGGGACAAACACAAAGTAATTACAAAGTTGCACAGTTTTGGAAAAGAAAACATTTGGTTATGAGAAAAAACTGCCTTGTTGTAGGATGTGCTCCACAACATAAAGCGTACTGTTTAATTCACGAGTTTGAAGACACCTTATGTATTTCTGAGTATTTGATGTACAAACAAATGTTTCTTAACTATATAATCTAAGTTTATTTTTTTCTATAAATGCTTATAATTAAGAATAATATTAGGCATTGGCCTGAAAATTAAGTGAATTCATAGGTAGGTAAAACCCTTAAGATATTTAATTCTATTTCTGGATTTCATATGAAATCCTATACTTATAAAGAAACATTTATAATATATCAGGATGTTTAACTGGGATACAATCTTGATTTTAGTTTCAGTTTACAGTTTTTGATATTCTAAGACCTTTAAGGCTTTGAATATCTGATTTTTTAAATAAGTTTTAACATTTGAAAAACATCTGGTTACTAATAATATTGTATAGTATACTGCTATTGATTTGTCTCTTCATAAGCGTTTGAGAACCTTTATTAAAGTACCTTAGAATGTGTGAATGTTATTTTCCCAATACCCTTATGAACTAGGCTTATTGATTTAAAAGCATGTATGTATTATGCTGTAAACAAAACAGCATATGAAAATCAACGTCTATAAAAACGGGTAAATGAGTTAGTGATGATTTATGCTAAATATTGTCATTTTTATTGCCAAAGAATTCCTTTAAATTAAAAAGTACCCTTATATTGTCATTTATTTGCTTCAACCAAAGTATTAGTCACAGATAACTTCTCAGGGACTCTTATGTTATATTATCTAATATGCCGACATAGCTGCATGTAAAAACCTCCCATCATTTCATCCTTTTCCAGTGACAATATTTCTCAATTAATCTGACTATCTCAGCATTTTGGGGTGGCTTTTTTTGGGTTGTATTTGTATCATACACCTTTAATTTCTGGATGACAACATTTGGGGGAGATAGTTAACAAGTATAAAGGTAGGTTTGTCATACAGACAACTAAAATTAGCTGCAAAAGTAAATAGAAGCATACAAAATGATGTTCCAAAACAATAAGTATAGAATATTATTTTTAATAAACTATATTTCTCCTAATTAAAGAATGACTAGCTGCATCAAAGCATTGTAGAAGGTGGTGAGTTATTGTAGAACTCTATGATATAGCTTGATTTTGTCAAAACTTTTGCTAAAATATCTTATGATATTCTTCGTGAGAAAATGGAGAGATAAGGACCAGAGAGTAATACAATAAATTTTGTTCAGCATTGGTCAAATGACCAGACTCATGGTATATCGTTAACGGTTTAAAGCCAATGTGGCAGAAAGTTTGCAGTGGAATATCTTTTCTTGACACTGTGACTTGGACAAGGGCAGACATGGTATAATGTTCAAATTTGCATATGGCACTTAGCTAAGAGAACTAACTCTTTGGATGACAGAATCAAGAGGCAAAAAGGTCTCTATAAGCTATATCATTGAGCTAAATTTGATAAGATGAAATTCAGTAGATAGAAATGCAATTTCTTATACTTGGGTACAAAAAATAAACTCCAGAAGTATAACATAGGGAAACATGGTTAGGTAAAAATTTATCTAAAAAGATCTGGGGGTTTCAGTGAACTTCAAGCTCCATATGAGAAAGTATGTTTTTGTGGCAACAAAAAAAGCTAATGCAGTCTTGAGAGGCATTAAGAGAGTTAGATCTTTCAGTAATAAGGAGGGTGACATTCCCTCTGTACTCTGCTCAGGTAAGACCTTACTTGAGTGTTGCCTTTAGTTTTGTGCATCACAATTTAAAAAGATGTTAACATGCAGTGGATGGGGGGCCAAAATGGTAGAATGGAGGGAGGAAGAGAGAGAAGAAAGAGAGAAAGTCTCTTTTAAGGTGCATACTATGTGTCATCCACTACATCACCAAGTAACCTTAAGTCTGTGTCTTATGTTAATTGATTGAAGGAACTAGTGATCTTTAGCATGAAGAAGAGAAGAGTTATGAGGATGTATTAGCTCTATCCAGGTATTTGAAAGGTTGTCATGTAGAATAGAGCTTAGATTTGTTCCTTTTGGCCTTAGATATCAGAAATAAGATCAATGGGAAGATATTGTAAAGAGGAAAATTTAGGCTTTAGTGTCAGAAAAAATTTCCTAGTAATTAGAGCTGATGTAAAATGGAGTGTGCTGCCTTTAGAAATGGTGAATTTCCCCTCAAAGGGGTAATTTCTAGGAAGAGATTTGATTTCTACTTATTGTGTATAGACTAGATAGATATTGTGTAGAAACTAGAGACAGCCACTGAATTGCCTTCCAACTCTTAAATTCTGTGGTTTTGTGATGTATTGGCTTAGGAATCATCTACATAGAGATAATCATTAGACCCAGTCAAATCACCAAGTGACATAAAGAAATAGGGCCCTGGGGGACACCTAACTTGTGTCCATGTTCTTTTGATTGTATTGCTTTAGACTTTCTTTAGTTCAGTATGCAAGTCCACTTAAGAGACACAATATATGTGTATATATATGTATATAAGCATGAATGTGTATGTATATATGATGGGTATATAAACACATACAAATCATTTATACATACATACACATATGTACACATACATATTTATACACATATACACACCCTTCAAAACAATTATATAGAAGCATAGATTTAAGATAAAAGGGACTCAGAGGTTATCTAGTACAACTCCTTTTTGTAGCTAAGGAAACTGTGACCTTTCTAGTGGTAGGGCCAGAATTCAAACCTAGAAGATAGAGTGTTGTGGCCTGAAGTTAGGAAGACCTAAGTTCAAATTCAGCCTCAGATACTAACTAGCAGTGTGATCCCAATCAAATCAGTTAACCTTGTTTGCCTCAGTTTCCTCCTCTGTAAAATGATCTAGAGAAGGAAATGACAAACCACTCCTATCTCTTTTCCAAGAAAACCCCAAGTGGGATCATGAAGTGTCAAATACAACTGAACAAAAAAACTCTGATTCCAAATCCATCTTTTATCACTTGTGTGATGTTCTCCATTTCCGATGAACATACAGAACTAAATGAAGTTCTGCATTTTCTAAAACACAGTTGAACCCACAGTTCACATTTCTTGGCCACTAAGGGTTCACCTACACAGAGAATTCATTTTTACAACAGCAAATGGGAATACTTTATACACAGATGACTAAATAGGGAATAAAAAATTAATATACAATAGGCCACAAGTTCTTAAGGGAAAACAGATTAACTATCTTGGCATAACACGTTCATGTAACATCATCTTAAATGAGCCTGGTGAGAGGCCCAGCCTTAGAATTAGAATGATCGGGGGGTGGAGTCAAGAGTAGAAACAGGACTTCCTTGGGGCTCCTGCTTCCCTCTCCTCCAATTCATGTAAAAGGTGACTCTGAAGAAACTTTGGAGCTACAGAACACATGAAATGGCACAGAGAAGCTAACCTCCATCTGAGGACAGCCCGGGAGGCCGGCAGGAAGTGGCCAGCACAGAGCTCTGGGATCCGAGCCCAGCCCTGTGTGAGCCCGAGGTTTTAGCTTCAGGGCAGCCTGACCAGCCGCTGGCTGGAGGGACTTCAGATCACAAGCAGCTATGGCGGTTTGCAGAATTATCAACCCATAGATGCTAAGGACAAAGTGAGAGATCAGTACAGTGTGGACTTTGGGACCTGGGAATTCAGGAGTGTGGTCCAGCCTTTGCCCCCAGTGCGAGAATCGGCTGAGGCTGGGCCATGCCACCCGCTGTGTGGCTGTGTCAGACCTCCTGGCCTGCAGAGTGTAGGGGAACCAAGCAACCAGTCTGAGGAGTAATCATTCTTGCTTTAACCTGCTTGGATCTGGATTGCAGTCTAGGGTGGAGGTCCTAGGGTGTGTGACCAGTTTGCCAGAGCATGGGGAGGCTTCAGAGAAGGCACCCAACTAATAACTCCAGCAACTGAGAAAACCCTAGTGATTGGGACAAAGCTCCCCACTCTGGTAGCAGAGTTCGACTGTGGCAAAAAGCTCAAAAGTCAAGTAATGGAATGGCAAGCACATTGACTTTGGACTCCTTTTTTGGGGACAAGAAGGATCGGGGCATGGAACAGGAGGAAGACAGCAAAGTTAGAATTCCTGAACCAGAAGCTTCCAAGAAAAGAATAAGCTGTTCACAAGCCATAGAGGAGCTTAAGAAGGATTTTGAAAACCAGATAAGAGAAGTGGAGGAAAAATTGGGAAGAGAAATGAGAATGATGCAAGAAAATTATAAAATAAGAATCAACAATCTAACTGAAGAAAATAACACCTTAAAAAAATAGACTAACTCAGATGTCAAAAGAGGCTCAAAAAGGCAATGATGAGAAGAATGGCTTAAAAAGCTGAATTTGCCAGATGGAAAAAGAATCTCAAAAGCTCACTGAAGAGAATCATTCCTTCAGAATTAGATTGAAGCTAATAGAAGCTAGTGACTTTATGAAAATCAAGATACTTTTAAACAGATCCAAACAAATGAAAAAATAGAAGGCAATGAGAAATATCTCATTGGAAAAATCACTGACCTGGAAAATAGATCCAGGAGAGATCACTTAAAAATTATTGGACTACCTGAGAGCCATGATCAAAAAAAGAACCTAGAAATCATCCTTCAAGAAATTCTCAAGGAAAATTGCCCTGATGTTTTAGAACCAGAGGGCAAAATAGAGGTTGAAAGAATCCACTGAATACCTCCTGAAAAAGATCCCAAAAATAAAACTCCTAGGAATATTATAGCCAGGTTCTGGTGTTAACAGAACAAGGAGAAAATATTACAAGCAGCCAGGAAGAAACAATTTGAATACTGTGGAAACACAATCAGGATAACTCAGGATTTGGCAGCTTCTTCATGGAGGGATTTAAGGGCTTGGAATATGATATTCCAGAGGTCAAAGGAGCTGGGATTAAAACCAAGGATCACCTACCCAGCAAAATATGGTCATTCAGTGGAATAGAGGATTTTCAAGTATTCTTGCTGAAAAAACCAGAGTTGAATAGAAAATTTGACATTCAGATACAAGAAGCATGAGAAGGTAAACAGGGAAAAGAAATCATATGGAACTTACCAAATTTGAACTACTTATATTCCTACATGGAAAAATGATAATTGTACCTTACAAAACTTTTCTCAGTATGAGAAGAATAGTTGAAGGGAATAGAAATGTATATATGTTTATATATATATATATATATATATGTGTGTGTGTGTATACATGCATGTGTCTATATAGGAGGATATATGGGTATATCAATACATATATGAGTATGTGTATATGTGTACAGGTATACATAGACAAAGGGCACAGGACCATTTGAATAGGAAGGGATGATACTTAAAAGGTGAAATTGAGAGGTGACAGAGGAATATAATGAGAGGAGATGGGGAGACAGAATGGGGTAAATTATTTCATATAGAAGAGGCAAGGGAATACTGTAACAATGAAGGGGAAGAACAGGAAGGCAAAAGGGAATGAGTCAACCTTATTCTCATTGCATTTGGCTTAGGGAGGGAATGACATACACACTAAATAGGGTATCTCAACCTACAGGAGAGTAGAGGGGAAGAAGAAGACAGGGGGATAATGGAAGGGAGGGCAGCCTGCAGGGGGAGGGAAGTTGGAAGCACCTACTTTTGAAAAGGGAATCAAAGTAGAGAATAGAACAAGTGGGAGGTGGGATAGGATAGAGGGAAATATAGTCAGTCTTTCACTATATATCCACTATGGAAATGTTTTGCATAGCCACACATGTATAATTTATATTGAAATGCTTATCTTCCCAGTGAGGGTGGGTAACGAGGGAGGAAGGGAACAAATCTGAAATTTAAAGTTTTAAAATCAAATGTTTAAAAATATATATACTCTTATTAATATTATATTACATGTAACTGTGAAATGAGATATATAGGCACTGGGGCATAGAGATCCACCATGCCCTACTGGAAAGTTGGAGGGGAAGATAGGGCAGAGAGCAAATTCGGGGAGGGGATATTCAATGGGAGCACTGTTTTGGAGTGGTGGGTAGGGAAAAATGGGGAGAAAATTTGTAAATCAAAATCTTGTGGAAATGAATGATGTAAACTAAAAAATAAAAAAGAGAGAAAAAAGGAATTATAGTGATCTAGGTTTAAGTCTTACCTTTGACACATGGCAGCTCTGTGCCATTAGTTAAATATGCAAGTCACTTAGCCTTTCAATGAGCACAGAGGGGGCTATAAATCTGCATCAGTGGACAGTGTTTCTACACTTCAATTTTCCCACAGCAAAATGAAATAACAAGTCTATAGCTCACCACACAAAAATATATTAAATAATATGTGAAAATTTATCTGAAAATTCACAAGATATGCAATTAAATGTATACAAAATATCAGCATTTGAAAAACACAGAAAATAAAAATAGAGGAAATAATTCAGTATTTAATAAATGCACTTGGGAAAATTGGTTAGCAATTTGGCAGGAAATGGATTTAGACCTATAGCTTAAACTGTATACCTTAACTGAATTCCAGCCAGGTAATAGACTTTAAGTACTTTAAAAAGGTGTAAAAATGGAATAAGGGAGGGGAGATGACAGAGAAGGAATATGAAGAGGGCTTTTTCAGAGGAAGAACCATAAATGGTTAATCATCATTTGACTAAAGAGATATACACTTTGAGATACAACCTCATAGCTTTCAAATTGTCAAAAAATATTATTTAAAATCAGTGAAACTTAATGTCAGCAAGATTTGGGCAGATAGGTATACTCATCCACTTTTTTGTAGGATAGTGAACTGGTAGAATCATTCTGGAGAGCAGTCTGGAGATTGATAGCAATGAACAAGTAACCATACACTTTGATCCAATGATTCCATGTTGGAAATGTATATCCTGAAAGCATAATATAATGTGTATTTACCAAAAAAGAAATAACTTGAAGTATCCTAAATGTTCAACAATAAGGAAATGATTAATACTTTGTGGTACATTAATGTGGTATAATAATGTGGTTAATACAAAAAGTTTGAGAACTGTATTGAAATCTGGAAACACCTTTTTGAAATACTTCTAAAGAAAAAAAAAACAGAACCAGCAGAAAAGAATCCATACCAGCTACAGTGATATAAAGTAAAATGAATGAAAATGGATAAAGAATCCTGATATAGATTTCAGTATACACTGATTTAAAAAATTAGTGTGCTAATTTGTTCATTGAAATAATTTATATATAGTTACAAAGCAAATTTAATTCATTGCATTGTTCAGTATTGTTTATAATAATTGATTTTTAAAAGTTAACAGTGTCTAAGTATTTGCTTAAACCTTATTCTAACCACAATTATTGATTACACCATCAATAACTGTGAATAACCTATAGAAGAAAAGAAAATCTTAACAATAGCACTTTCATAAATTAGATAGTTCCATCAGAAGTCACAGGATTTATTTTTATAAGAAATTATAAAAAGTAACTTTGATCCAAAACTCACTGAAATTTATATTTGTGTTGATCATCTAATCTTTGGGGCCATGGCCATTGCTTGTCTGAAGATAATTCTAAGTTCTTTTTTTAGTTCTAACATTACTTGACTATATGGTGTTTATGTTTAGAGCTAACACCTATACTTTCGACCTTTATTGATTGCAGAAAGGGTTTTCAAGTCCTCAGAACATAAGTAGGGATGTCTGGGTCCCCAAAGCTGAGGCTCAGAGCATGGTTTCCTCTCCTCTCCCCTCTTTCCTAATTATAGCAGTCCTGGGACTCTTATCTTCTTTGCTGGAGTTGGCAGTATTTGTGGCTAAGAATTCAGACACTACAATTCTTTGATTTGTATTTATTTTCATAAATTTCCACCTTCTTACCAGATAGATATTTTACTGCTAAAATGAAGAGAGGGCTGAATGAGGGAAACCATTTATTGATATTGCTTTAGTAATGTTCTTCCCAAAATTTGTAGCTCTTAGGCTCAGATGATAGCAGTTGAATGATTAATCAGAATTTCAATAGACATCTACAATTTTTTGAATACAACAAGATCATGCCTAAAAATCCTGTGGGTTAGATGTACCAGTTAACTCCTTAGTAGGGTGCTCAAATGTATCATTGACATAATTTTTCTCTTTTATTTTCAATCTTATTATTTTCAATTCAGGTAGCAGCAAAAGCACAAACGTACAGATAAATGGCCTCTTTGTCCCAACATGATATGACAGTCAACAAAAAGAATGAAGGGAGGAGGAACAGACAAGAGAATATTTAAGAATAACTACCTCATGACTTTGTATTTAAACTCAGTAATAAAATCCAGTAGTACCCTACCCCAACTGATAACATCCATTATTATTGCTTGTAAAAGCTCTTAATGGCAAAGATTCCATCCCCATACCCCCTCAAAGAAAGCATAAATAATAAATCCCTAAATAAGGCTGATAGTTGAATATTGTCCTTATTTATAATGTAAAATCTTACCTCTTACAATCATGAGTCTGACCCAAAAACTGATATAGACAGTTGAAATAAGCATAAAAGCTACAGTGCCTTCTTTTAAGACAAAGTACAGTTACAGATTCACTTGAGATAGTGAGTTACACACAAATTGATAAAATTGATGACATATTCAAATTAATCTAAAAAAAAGTCTTTATGTCACTTTTACATAATAGATGTACTATTACACTCTTTGTTGTATTCAGTTGTGGACCAAGCATAATAAAAAGGAAGTTAGTTGAGGCAGCAAGGTGACACAGAGGATAAAGTACAGGGCCTAGAGTTGGGAACACAAGTTCAAATTAGCATCCCACTTCTTAGCTGGGCAGGTCCCATTACTTCTCTTTGCCTTTTCCTCATCTATAAAATGGGGATAGTAACACCACCAGGGTTGTTGTGAAAATCAAGTGAGGTAATGATTAAAAGGCTCTTAACAGTGATTTAAACATATTAAATACCACATAAATTTTATTCATTTATTTATTATGTATGGTTTCTGGTAAATTTACTCAAATGTACTTAAAATAGGCTTCATTTAACAAAAGCAAAAAACACCAAGACTTGGTCTTAAAAGACTAGAATAATGATCTTAAGCTAAGAAAATTAATAGAAAGAAAAGCAAAGACCTATACTTAAGCTCCAAAGATCCACTACAGAAGTGTAGGATGGGGAGATAGGATTAAAGAACAGTTCTTATGAAAACTCTGGGAGTTTTTGTAGACTACAAGTTCAGCAAAAGTTTAAGCAGTCTTCGACCTCACAAAAAGGAATAATGTTCCGCATGATGCATGTGTATCCTCATTGTACTCTGCCCCTTCTGGTTAGACCCTGTATCATCAAATACCACATTTTAGAAAGGACATTGATAAACTGACATAGGTCTAGAGTGGTGTGTGGCCAGGATTGTGATGGAAGACACCATCACGTGGTTCAATGAACTGGGGACATTTAGCCTGGAGAAGAGAAAACTTAGGGGACATCATAGACATCTTCAAGTATTTGAAAGACTATAGTATTTTAGAGGGATTCAAATTATATTAATTGGCTCTAGAAGTAGGAATAATCTGAATCTCAAAAATGAGAGTTATAGACAAGCAAATTTGGCTCAGGATAAGAGACAAATTCCCTAGCAATTAGATCTGTCAAAAAGTAGAATGAGCTGGATGACTCAAGAGTCAGCGTGTCCTCCATCATTGAATATATTATCTAGGACGTTGTAGAGGATGTTCTTATCCAGGTACAGGAAGGACTAGTTGTTGTCATCCTCTGTGCCTTGCATTCACTTCCTATATCCAATCTCTTGCCAAGACCTCTCATTTTCCCTTGTAACATCTTTAGATTATATCCCTTCCTCTCCTCCAACATTGCTATCAATTTTGTTGAGGACTTTATCTCATTGGACTATTGCAACAGCCTGCTGGTTAGTTTCCCAGCTACAAGTTTCTCATCACTTCAGTTCATTGTCCACTCGGCCATTAAAGTGAACTTCCGTAAGCTTATGTCTGAATATGTCACTTCTCCACACTCTTATCTTAGCCCTATGTCTGGCACATCGTTGATGCTTAATAAATATTTGTTTGTTGACTGACACATTGATTTTACAAGTAAATCATAGGGCAAATAGGTGGCTCGGGGGATAGAACACAGGGCCTAGAGTCAGGAAGGGTCCTCTTCATGAGTTTAAATCCAGCTTCAGACACATACTAGCTGGGTGACCCTGGGCAAGTCACTTAATATTGTTTGCTTTGGTTTCCTCATCTGTAAAATGAGCTGGAGAAGGAAATGGTAAACTACTTTAGTATTTTTGCCCCCACATCAGGTCACGAAGAGTTGGACACATCTGAAAAACAACAATAGCAAAAATCATAGGTTCAAAATATCAGGTTTTGTGAGCAGAAAGTCTTATGACTTGAATTGATTTTTTGATTGACTGACAATTGCATCTCTTACAGTAGTTAAATCTGTCAGCTCAATACCTAGGTATATTTTTACTAACAGGATCAAACTGATTTTTACTTGTTACTGTAGATTTTGCTCTGTATGTGTTTGTGTGTATACATGTATGTAAAATAAATGTGATCTGTATATGTGTGTGCATGTAATAAAAACTAAGCCAGAACTCTTCTTCTGTGTGTATATATGCCTACACACATTTATTTAGGAGTTTAAGCATGGGTACTGTCTCTCCATTTTTATATTTAATTAAGTGAAGAAAGTCATCAGAATTCTACTTTCCTTGCAGCATTAAGTTCAATTTGGATTTAAAGAAAAAACTACAAGGATCTTGATAAATAGTAGTGGATTCCTGTTTCCTATGGACATTTTTTTTTTAAAGAATTCTCATCTAACTAAGATGATTTAGGGAAAGTTGCTAAGTATGAAATAGGAAGGTTTATTAGATGACAGTCTTCTGTTATGCCTCTTTTAAAAGTGGCACTTGGTGGAGGAAACTCTTAGCCTTCCCAAGTTTCACAGTCCTGAGTTTTCACAACTTACATAAAAATAACTTTTAAAGCCACTGAGTCATTGCTTGTTTTAAAGGTCTATGATCACAGTTCCGAAATATTTAATATACTTTTTCACCGTATACAAAAGTAGGTATTGAAAACTTTAGCAAACTTTGGATACATTTTTCCCTCCCAGAAATATGTGTTGTTGAAAACCAGAGGTCAATTTTTAAGCTTTCTTTCTTTCCTAACACACAGTTGGAAAATTTGATGTTGGATAAAGATGGCCACATAAAAATTACGGATTTTGGACTTTGCAAAGAGGGGATTACAGATGCAGCTACAATGAAGACATTTTGTGGGACACCTGAGTACCTTGCACCTGAGGTAGGTTGTAGGAATTTAAAGGGAAAATTAATGTTATCACGATTATTTTATAACAAGAAATATTTAAGCTTTTTAAACAATGATGCTACAAATTTTTGGCAGGAATTAAAATCAAATAAAATTGTATTTCATTTCAGTTTGAAGTATTATTTTGGCCTGAGCAATTCCTAAATATTAATGTATGATATCCTTTTAGTAGCATGAGACTGATAATAGGCAAGTATACTAACAATTCCATAATGAAAATAAAGGTTTTTTTTACCCTTTTCATATTGTTTGTATCTTGGATCTTTCCACCATATTTTGAATCATTGCTCAAATATATCATATTTATGACTGATAAATTTTGATCATATAAAATTATATAACTTCTTCATTAAGATTGTTGTTTGTGGTTTCATAAACCTTATAATAAACTATACTTGAAAATGAAGAAATAATCATAAGCAACTCTACAACATAGGTGCTATAATAGTATTGTTAAAAACAATTTATGTCAACAAGGTATCTTCTTGGAATATATCAGAATCATATAAGATTCCCTAAAAGATGTAACAATAACTTTTTCTTTATTTACCCTCTAATTGTTAATATTAATCAAGACATAAAATAGTGAGAGGTATGTTGGCCAAAGGCATTTGCCGCTGTCATGGAGAAGATCCTGTTCAGAATTCAAGTGGAAAAGAAATTTCCTAAAGATGTTAAGGTCCTCTAGATGCTGTAGTCTATTGATGGCATAATGCTGATTATATCAAGCCTTAGAACACAAAGAACCATTTAAGTGAGATCCATAAACAGCCAAAAGAGTTTCTTCTACACTGGAAAAAAAAAAACAAGTAGATGAGGAATGCCTTTTTAGACTAAAATATGCAGTTGGATGGAGTTGGTCCCATCAGTACATATATCTTGGACAGACATTGCACATAGACAGTGAGTTGGGCCCAGAACTGAACAGAAGGAGGAGAGCAGGCTGGATTATCGCCTTTGAAAATTGTGTGGTATGTTTAATGACTTCAACTTTCTTCTTGAAACAAAGGCTCATTTGGAAAAAATAAGAGTATTCTTCTTGTGATGCTGCATGACTAAGTTCCATGGAATTACACATTCATTGAAAACATTGTTGAAGGTTACCCTAAGGGAAATGAAGAGGCATATTGTGAGGGTTAATAGGCTGCAACGCATTGCCAACCAAGAATAGTACAAGGGAAGCAACGTAAAGTATGTCTTAGTATAAATGACTAAGAATAAAAGATTAACTGGCTGTGTGTCAAAGGATAATCAATGAACAGCCCATATACTCCAATGGAATCCATGTAATGATAGAAGAACTAGAGGCTGCCCCTTAAGTTGAGGGGCAGTTATATTAGGATGCTAGAGACAGTCCTACATTATCCTAATTAAGAACCAGCCTCTGTGGGCATACATCTTTGGTGGGCTGCTGAGTTAAAAGCAATCCAAGGATACATATATGTATATGCTTTGCTTTATTTCCATACTGAAAGGAAGCATGACATTTTTATTGAGATAAAAAATTCAAAGGTTATGAAGAGACTGAACACCACTCATTTTGCAAAGGTAGGGTATAGTTCGTGTTTGTACAGTACAGCTAAGAACGGGGCAGTTGTTTTTCTTAACCAATCTAGTACCAATCCCAGCATATTAGTTAAACTTCCCTTTGAAGATTTATGGGAGCATATAGACGATATCCTCACAGAATAAGAGAACGTGGATAGATTTCTATCTGTTTCAGATGGTATACCTATGTTGAAACCCCAATCAACTGAAATATTCAGAATAAGAGAAAAAGTAAAAAAAAAAAGGTAAGAAGATAAATGAAGTACATTCAGTGCTAGCTATATTATTTTGTTTGATATTAAAGGAAATACCTGTTTAAACATTTACATAGAGCAGAGTGTGGTGGTTATGACTGTAACAGCCAGCCTCTGTTGCCTTGGGGCTTGAGGGGAGTGGATTGCTTGAATTTAGAGTTTTGAGCTTCTGTAGACTAGGCTAATTGGGTGTCCCCACTAAGTCTGGGACTAATATGACAAACCCTCAGAAAAGGGGTTAATATTTGTAAAAGTGCTTAGCGGAGTGCTTGTCACATCGTTTTTGTTCAATTGTGTATAAATCTTCATGACCCTTTTAAACCGTATCATACATGGGCTTTTCTCATCAAAGATACTGGAGTATTTTGCCATTTCCCCTTCTCCAATGGATTAATGCAAGCAGAGATTAAGTGAATTGACTAGAATTATACAGATAGTAAGTGTCTGGAGCCACTTTTGAACTCAGGTCTTCCTGACTTGAGACCCAGTGCTCTATCCACTGAGCCACCCACTTGCCTCCCACCTGGCACATAGTAGGTGCTAAATAAATGCTTATTCCCTGCTCTTCTCAACCCTAGTCAGAAACAAAAGAAGTCAAACCTTCCATGATGATTAGCATGGGGATGGGCCAAGATAAGGAGACCCAGAGTCTCAAAAACTAAAATTAAATAAAAATGAGAAATTATAATTAAAATCTACATAGTAATAAGGATACCATTGGACTGATCTTCAGGAAAATGAGGTGCTGGTTTATAGTATGCCACTATTCAGCAAAAAAAAAAAAAGTTGTAATTTAGAAATCAAGGAGTCATATGTTTTGTCTATGAATGTTTTCTAAAGGCTAAAGAAAATGGTAATTGTTAAATATCGGGATGCAACTGTGGTTACAAAATTGGTATGACTTATTAGTATCATTAGAACTCATTATTATATTTCCACAGGAACATTCTTGTTAATTAGAGGTACAATTTGCATTTAGAAAATTTTGAGTTTCCTAAAGTCAAGAACAAAAAAATTCAAGTAAAGGCATTTTAAATATGGTTAATTTCCAGTAATATCATGTGTGGAGACATCATAAACATTCCTCCCTGAAATATGAAATACACTAGAATTAGAACCTTAATTTCAGTTGATATATCAGCTAAAATTTCAGAAAACACTATTCCCTGTTAAATCAGGTACAATATCATGTTTTTTAGGATACTGTTGTTTTAGGAAACGTAAGGGAAAAACAAGTTATTTGTTTCTCCAGAATTCATTTGTCTGTGCTATACATTTGCCATATTTAGCAAAACAGAATTAGTATGTCATAATTAGGGGAAAATATTTCTAAAAGAGATAATTAATCTCATTTCAGAAACAGATGATCTCCTAAGAAACCAAGATATTGTTTCCTATGCAAATGTACCCAAGAACAAAAACCAAGAATACCAGTTAAGAAGACTCTAGTTATTTTAAAATGGGCTTTCTGTTAAAAAAGAATTACGAATTGCTCTTTTATTAAGAACATTTTGTTTCTTATTTTTAAATACGTATATACTTTGTAAGATCATTTTACAGAATTAACATTATTAAAATGAGATCACCTCCTGAAAGATTAGAAATCAAGATGCACAACTTATAGTGTCAGCTGGTTATCTTTAGAGGAAAGTGATGAACACCATTACTTAGGCTCTTGTTTAAGGTTGCTGATGCTTAAAATAACTAATTTTTCATAACATTTTAATATGGACAATGGTAGTGAATAAAACGCTGCTTTGATACTTAATCTTTTTTTTTTTTTGCTGCCTTTTGGAGGAGGGAAGGCAGGGCAATTAGGGTTAAATGACTTGTCCAAGGTCACACAGCTATATTTTTGTGTGTGTTACATGTCTGAGGCTGGATTTGAACTCGGGTCCTCCTGACTCCCGGGCCTGTGCTCTATTCACTGCACCGCCTAGCCACCACCTACTTTGCTACTTTTTAATGAGATAGGAGTTGCCCTCGGTTCTTGAAGGTTATGTGTGCAGAGTACTAGCTTTCAGAAGTCCTTCCGTACTGCTGAGACAACAGATATGTGTCCAGTGATGTTTTTATCCACGGTGTTTCATGAAGATTGTTTGTCTCATGGTTTATATGTTGAGGGAGAATATATTTTACCTTCAGTATTCCACAGATCTTTGAATTTTTTTAATATTTGTCATACACATCACTTATATAAATCTTATGGTAGCTTAGAACATAAATATTTTGCTTTTTTGAAAAAGAAATGAAAGTTTAAATCAAGAATCTGTTAAGATTATATCTATAACATCTACCCTTTATGTTTTCCCCGATGATATCTCCTACTCTCTCTAAATCTATATCTCTATTTAGGTCATTTCTTTCAGGTTCATCTGGGCCCTGAAAATATCAAATATGTTATTTTCAGTGCTTAGTAGTCATAAGAATAGTAATCTTGTTTTAGACCAGAAATATTTTCACATGAATACGTACCATTAACTCCATCAGAATGAACTTTTCTAACCATTTCCCATTCTCATAGAACGGTATAATTTCATAAAATAAACCTCTTGTTGCAACCTACTTTTTGCGTACCTGTATGATACCTTGACATTGTTATGGCATAGCCAAATGCTGTAAATGCAAAATAATTAATGGAAAGACAAGATTATTCAAAACCTTTGTGTATATTTTGTCTTTAAGGTAAAACATGCAGTTCAAATTTCATGTAGCCAAGAATGTTTAGTTGGGTTCAATTGAAAAAGAATCTTTAGAAGAATAATTTACATTTTACTTAGATTCTTTGCATTAAATTTTTAATTCCACTTACATTTGAAAGTAATTGTAGCTGGGTACAAAGATAAACATAATTAGTTTGTGTGTGCCATTCATTAAAACTAAAATGTTAGAATGCCACTGTATCCTATTTTACTTGGATAACATCATTTGATGAAGGCCAGGGTCTCTTTGGTTTGGAAAGTTGACCTTTTGTTTCAAAATTATGTTTTTAAGGGATTGTAAAGATAGCCTTGGCAAATATATAAATAAATATTATATTTAACCTACTAACATTTTCAAATGCATTAGTGGTAAGAATTTAGAAAAGCTATTGTGTTCAAATTTCTCATATTTGCAAGGATTAAATTCAATCTGAAATAAAATTGACCCCACAAATACATTTTTGCAATGAATATTGTATTTTCTCACCCAAAAAGTTATGGAATAAAGTAGAAATAACATATAAACTCTTGCTGTTAAATTTTACTATTTGGTATGGCTCTCATTGAATCTACACTGTTTTATGCGGTGCTAATTATTTAGAGTCTCAGCTTTGGTCTTGAGTTAGCAGTACCTGATCAACTTTCCAACTGTAAAACAGTTTGAAAATCAAATGTAGCTTACATGCAAGACCCAACAAAATTAAAAGTGTTAAGTACGTTTTGGCAGTTCACTTTTATTATGCCCAGTCCTCAAATGTACCAGCAGATAATCATCTGAATGTTAGTTATTTTTCACATGCTTATGTGATCACACAAAAAGTACATGCTAAAAAGAAGCAGATGGTGACAGATGGGGAAGGTTGAATAAGGTGGTTTTGGAAACCTAGAGAAATGCACTTCTGTAATCGTGTCAAAATAAAAATTATTTGATAGTCAAGTTAGAACTAACAGAAAGACATTACAAAAATGATTCAATTGTAAGGAAATGTATTTTAGCAAGGTTCAGCTGGTATTTAGAAAAATGTCTACGGTTGTTTTTCATCCAAGTATAAAATATGATTTTTTATTCTAGTAACGAAGGACATTATTTTGATGCATTTTTCTTACTTTTCTAAACACCTCTGGAAAGTACATTTACCTTTAATTTTACCCAGCCATTTTGGTGACCTACTTATATAATACCTTACTTTTGACCCACTTTTATGCAAAAAAACCCTGAACTTATGACATCAGATTGTTTTAATAACTTTTATTTCCAATTAAGTAGAAATGTTTTCTCAAATATAGTGTAATGCTACATGGCAAAATATAAATAATGAAATAAAAATTTTGGAAATTAATAAATTTTTTAAATATTCAAATCCAGTGCTAGTAACTCAAATATTCATTATGATTAGGAAGAGGTAGAAGCAAATTAAGGGTAAGTAGGGGTTGTGTTGTTGTTGTTTTTTTTAAGTAAGTAATTTGATATCATATGTAGCAAATGTGATTAATTGTTTTGTTTTTCCTCCCTTTGGAGGGTGAAATTATATTCTACTTACAGTAAATGACACAGTGTGTCTGTCATTCCAAAGTGTAAATAGCTCCTAATCAGCATTTTGTTTCTGAGCCTTTTTTAAGGCTTCTGAAACTGAAGCCAAAAAGAAAGTACATTGACATCCGTAACCCAGAGGAAGAACTATCAGCAGAAATAATTGTGTGGTGACAAGCATAACATTTTACACTGTCTTCCTTGAGTCCATAAGAAACAGTGGAACTATTGTCTTAAGGTTATAGTTATATTGTTGCAATTTCCAAGCTTTTTGTGAAAAGAAAAATCTCCAGCATGACTGGCCTAAGTAGACCCTTAATAAATGCTTGTTGACTGACTCATACCAAGTCAACAGGTCATCAAACATTTATTAAGTTTCTCTTTTATGGCAAGCCCCATGCCAAGTCCTAGGCAACACTTACATAACATACACACATAAACCTTTCTTCTATACTTACAAAAAGCTTTTTATACACACACCCTCAAGAAAGTATCCAAATTTTTCTAAGAATTTTCATTGATTGGCACTGATTTAAGCAGCATTTGTTTTCTTGAATGCGCTTTTCAGATATTAATTTTCATGATGCTTTGTTCTCCGGTTTGGGGAAAGTAAGAGAAAGGATCACAGCTACCTTTTTAGTAGAGATAAAGTTTCTATTTTGAATTCATATTTAAGAATATTCACACAGCCATTATGAGTGAAAATTTAGGTGAAAATATTTAATGCTCCATTTTCTTTGCCAAACTACTGTGTAATATATCTGGATCATCCTAAACCACTGCCTTGTCTTTAGCTCTGGTTCAAATATGAACTAAAATACTTGTGTCCTTACTCCAGAAGCAGCTATAAGACTGTTTCCTTGATTGATGTGCTTGCTCCCTTGGCTGTAGCAACATCTCAGTGCTCTTGCTCGGACAACTTTGCGATTCTGTAAATTCCATGTGAAGTTTAAATAAGGGCTTTCTGAAGCCAGAAAACTCAAAGCCAAATCACCACTACCTCTTCTGGGCATTTCTGCAGTTATTCCTCACTGATTTCCATTAAGGCACATCTCACAAAAGCCACAAAGAATTCCCTGTTTAAGATGTTTGCAAAGACTGAGCTAGTTGTGGCACCACAGTAGCCTGTGCACAATGGAATTGTAGGAAACAAGGGGGTACATGCCTTTTAAAAGTCATTTCATTGATAAGATTGCATCTGCATCCATTTGAATATTTTCTCTTCAAATATTTTTCCTGTTTGAACTGCAGTTTGCTTCTTAAGTATAGTGCCCTTAAAGTATATGTGTTTGTATGTATACGTATGTATGTGTTAAGGGTGAGCACTACAACTTAGTACATTCTAATTCATAGCAAATGGAATTTGCATTTTCAGTCTCAAGAATTTTTATAGCACTTTAGAATTGTACAGGAAAAAATTAAAATTAAAGTACAAAAAGTCATGATGTTTAATGATGCATCTTGAAGGAAAAAAAGAATAATTCTCTGTATTGTAAAGAAGTTCAGCCTCATGTAACTAAATATTTTTTTTTCAAGTTGAATTGGAAAATTCTTAATGGTCATAGTTTTTGGCAAGCAAATATCTTTGATGATAAAAGTACATGATGGACTTATGAGATAATATAAAAGGGTATGTTAGTCACCTGAAATACAAGGTTAATAGGCAACATTTTAAAAATGAATTAACAGTAATTTGGTGCATCTAAGTTCGCAGTTTACTTTCACAACATAGGTGTGCAGACAGTTTGTTTAGATGTTTAATTTTTCCCCCCATCTGTTCTGTCAAAATTATTGATTGAGCAGTAAGCCACTCCAGGGCATGCTTTACCTCCTTATAATTGCATGCCTTAGGTACAGTTGTGTGGCCCTGTGAGCCAGCTAAAAGAGATGTTTCTTCAGCTACCCAATAATTCCCAATTGGAATAAGAATGATTTATTCATTCATGATGTGAGTTAAAGATTTTTTTTTAAGTTCCTTTAGTTAAATTCATGTACTAGAAATGTCACTTCCCCATATCCTTTTGGAACATGGGGCCTCCTGTCTCTAGGTCACAATTTAAAATATAAAAAATATTTTAAAAGTTTGAAAAAAAAGCAAAGGCTGTGCAATAGACATTTAAAGTGGACTTAAAAAAAACAATTCTATTTATCTACACCCTTTAATAGAAGGAAGTCTCTGCATCAGATAGTTCTCTGTAATAGCTTACCATCTCTACCCTTGACCTCTCTGAAACTTATATCTCCCTATGAATGAAATGGCAGAATGAAACAACTTCTGGCTCTTAGCAAAAGTTAAAAGGAGTAAAATTTTGCTTCTATTAATAAATCAATCATTAAACATTTATTAAGTACTTGTTACATGCCCAGCATTGTGCTATGTTTTGGGGATACAGAGACAAAAATGAAACAAGGCTTGCTCTTGAAGAGCATATCAGAGAGAGAAAACATATATTTAAATAAGAGGGTGCAGAATCTGTACCCAATTAGAGCAAAGTAAATTGGGCGGATCAGAAAGGGCTTCATGTAGAAGGTATATGTTAGTTAGTACTCTTGTGTTTTTTATGTAACTTAACTGTACTATCACAGAAAGGGTGTGTATTTCTTCATTTTCTTCAATTACTTTCTTTTTCTTCTCTCATTTATTCCTATCTTGGAATCTGGCTAACTATAGTTATTTGGTAAAGGTTTATATATATATATATATATTTGGCTGTTGAAGACTTTTGTATGAGGGGGAGTCAGTAAGTAGGATTACTTGTTTCATAGACACTACTTATATGTAATCAGAATTGAGACAAAGCCTTGGTTTGTCCTAGGTTAAGTTTTGAAAGTTGTATTACCCTGCATTTCAAACTTGTGCAGATAACTATTGTCCACTAGATATTTTGAGCCTTCACTGTAACACGTACAATTTTATTTAACATAAAATATTAACATACCATTAAAGAAATTCTGGCCTTAATAATGGTTAACGGCATGGTTAATAGTACTTTGGCTTTGGACTCAGGAAGACCTGGGTTCATGCCCTGCCTTTTCATTTACTAACCCTCTGACTGAGGTCATTTAACCTCTCAGTTCCCGTAAACAATTCTTTTTTTTTTTTTTTGTAGGGTGGAAAGCAGGGCAATAGGGGATAAGTCACCTAGGTCACTCAGCTAGTATGTATTAAGTGTCTGAGGCCGGATTTGACTCAGGTCCTCCTGACTCCAGGGCCTGGTGCTGTATTCACTGGGCGACATAGTCGCCCCTAAACAATTCTTTAATCTTACAAATTGCACCTAGGTTGTGAATCTTTTTCTATGTTAGTGTTTTCTACACCAGTAAAATCACACATCTGGAAAACAACGTATTTAGTTATAATAACCACAGAAACTTAACATTTATATAGAACTTTAAAATGTGCGTTTGTTTTGCTCGTATTCTATCATTTAATCCTCAATAACCCTGTCAAGTAGATGCTATTGTTATTGCCAATTTACAGATGAGGAAACCGAGGCTGAGAGCGGTTAAGTGATTTGCTCAGGGTCAGGTCACACAACTACTAAGTATCTGAGGGAACATTTGACTCAGGTCTTCCCTTGGACTATTGTAATTTGAAATATAAGGTGAAAAAGATACCTATAAAGTGGAAAATACACATGGATTTAAAACTTAATTTAAAATTTTATGTTAAAGCTTTGTAACAATGAGTTTTGCAGTCAGATTATTAGTATCAGGATTTTACCTGAATTTTCTATGCTATTCGATCTTAAATTGATGCCTAATCCTGTTATAGAAGTGATTAAAGGCTCTTGAAGAATGTGCCACAAAAGCACAAGATCCAGAAGATCCCACAAAGTTGTGAAAGGCTATAAATGGGCCCCTTGATGGGTTGTATGCCTTTATCCTTTGACCAGCCTCAGACTAACTACATTTAGAAATTGGCCAATAGGTGACTATTTTTTTCTAAGACAAAAGCTCATAAAGATCATATACCAGATTAAGGGGGTTATGATTCACATTGGTGAAGGAAGTACCATTGCCAATAAAATCACAAATCCTTTGAAGTTTTTAAGTAAGTTTTAAGAAGCATATTTTGACCCATAGAATTTTCATGTCAGTACAGTAAATTTTATTCATTGGAATTCTACTGTATGTTTAAATATTTTTCACTTTTGTGTTTACATCATTTGTTACCACTGAGTTTAAACAAGTCCTCATAACAATCACGAAATAGTCACTATTGAACCTTTTTGATGAGAAAAATCACCAAGATCAGAAAGAAAGGAGTCAGATACTTAACATCATTCACAAAGAAAGTTTAGTATAATTTTGAGAAAGGGGATACAATTAATGGAAGGAAGGAAAAGCTATCTTTAAAGGATATAGTCTTGAACACAATGTGTTGTCTCATAATAGAGTATTAAGGAGGGAGAAGAAGAAAGTAAACTCGTTGGATGAGCAGTCAAGGCTTATTCCGGAACATATTCCTGTGAATAGAAATTTGTTTTTATCATTTCTTTTTTGGGATCATCCAGGCTGTCATTTTTTTTAGATAAGTAAGGAATATGACTGTATGGGTGTGAGATTGAACAGAAATCTTTCTTATCTTAAAGACATGAATTGACAGAATCCTTCGTTAGAGACTGCTCTATGCTCAGGTGTTGTTTTTTTCCCCCTTAATAATCTGTATAACTTGAGTTGGCATATAAAGCCAACAAAGAGCGCATATTTTCCTCAGAATGAAGTAATATTTTAAAGACTTATACATGTAGTTATATATGTGATGTATATATATGTATGTACATATATATATAAATAATATTACACATCAGTTAAAGATTGCATGTTTAGAAGGAAACATTTTTATTTTGGGAATTGGTATTCATTTTACAAAGCTGTATAAAATCTATTTTACTTTAATTTGAAACAGATTTTTCTACAATGCACTTTAATTTTTTCATTTGCTTATTTCTCTTCAAAAATAAAACCTTTTTTATGCAGTCACTTTCCCTTCTGGCTGTAAACCAGGTATTTAAACAAAAATAAAGGGTTGCCAGTTTTGCCAGCTGGGGATGAGAACCCGGCTGGTGATATGCGGGTTCGGGAGGCAGTTAATCCAGCTTTTATGCTTTTTATGGTTTTATGAAAAAAGAGGTTAAAAACCACATTTGGCTCTTTTTTTTGGGATCACTGTTTTGTTGCTATTGTGGGAATGCAGTAAAAGGTTTGCTGAGACCTAACATTTTTTTGTTGTTATTAGGTGAAATCCTGTATAAATTAGATAAATATCCCACATGCAGTATGCCCTTCTTATTGGCCATAAGTTATTCCCTTATGTAGTAATCAAAAATCTGGGCCATTTAAAAGTTATACCTGGACAACTTATTCCAACTTAAATATATGAAAAAAGACCTCTTACTCCTTAAAAAAAATTTTTTTCAACTTTTACCCATGAGTTTTATTTCATGAAAGTGAAAATAAATTCTTAGCACTTGAAATGGTTTTATTTCCTCCAAAAGTAAAAAATTTAATTTGGAGTGTGACACCTCCCATATAATTTCTTGCTTAGATTATAAACTACCAAAGGTTTTACTATCAAAGAGGAGGTATTGTATTCCACTTTCATTAATATAATGATTAATGTTTCACCTAATTCTCTTTTTTTCCTCATCCACCAAAACAAAAGAATTGCTTTCAGAATTTCTTAGATTCTGCCTAATTGAAATCTTGACTTTTTCTTTTAAAAAGAATATATTTTTAGGCAGTAAGGTTTCTAATGTGTGTATGTGTGTATAAAATGAATCTAATAATTAGCATAGCAACCAGTCAGTAAATACACATTTTATGGATTCATTTTAAATTCTTACCTTTGTCCTTAAAAGTCCTCAAGTACTGGATGGCTCTTTGGCCTCTAGATTTTTAGTATAAAGTAGATAATTACTTTGTAATTTCAGACTTACTTATCCTTTGAACCCAGATTTCTTCTTTGAATGGCATTCTAGCCCAGGGGTGGGAAACTGTGGCCTTCTAGGTCCTTGGGTGTGGCCCTTTGACCGAGTCCAAGTTTTATAAAACAAATTATTTTATTAAAGGGATTTGTTCTGTGAAGTTTGGATTCAAAGAGTCGCACTTGAGGATTGAGAGGGCCACATGTGACCTCAAAGCCACAGGTTCCCCACTCTTGCTCCAGCCCCTATTCTTTTTTCCTAATGCCACTAGCCACCAGAAACTGGAAAGAACATTGGAATTGGAGTCAGAGGACCTGGGTTTGAAATCTCACTCTGCTACATATTATAAAAGAATTTGGGCAAGTTATACTACCCCTTTGGGCCTCAGGTTTTCCTCATCAGTGAAATGAGTGGGTTGAAATAGATAAACTCTAAGTTGCCTTGGAGCTCTAGGTTTAGCCTGTAACCATTTTAATGTGTTAGCTAAGACTCCTAAAATTATTAAAAAGAATAAAAGAAAATGAAAACACCTTAAAAAGTAAAATTTCTGTTGATTTGGAAAACAAAAATTTGAACTATGAGCAGAGTATATTAGTCCATCCTATAGATAACTGCTGACCATCTTCGAAATCAGCTTAGAATTTCTTTTAAAAAATTAATTTCCATATAATGTCTTAGATCTGGGTTTTCTTTTCCTTTCTTTTTCATGCAGTCATTCTTTGCTCTTTTTCCTTCACAATATCTGTTGGTATAAGAGCTTTCTCCTTCTGGAAAATCTCTGGAAATTTTATCTGGATATCTCTGGAATATAGCTGAAAATTTTCTTTCTAAGAGAGACAATATTTATACGCAATAATAAGACCATGTCTGAAAATAAAGATGTAGCACTGACTTCCACCATTTCCTTCTTTATCAGATATTTACAGAAAGGGATTTCTGAATTGTATAGAAAATCTGGGTATCTGTTTTCTGTCTGGTTTCCCATGTCCATATCACATAAAACACTGAGATCCAAAAGGCTGCGTTACATTAAATTAATATCGTTTTTCCTGACTTATTCAAAGTAGTAAAATTTCTTTTTAAACCTATTTTTCATGTACAGTTAGATACTTTAAATGTCATTTATCATATAAAAAGAATGAAGTTCAGTGGATATTATATGCATGTAATATATCTGTGTTAATATAATAGAGCTCTAGGCATTAACGTTTTCTTATAAGTCAAAAAATGAAATTATCTGATTCTATTATTTTCAAAGATTTTCCTTAAAACTTTTAGCTATTTAGGACCTCAAAAAGTTTTAAAAATTCATACAAAGGCAGTGAGTATGTCTGTGTTCTTTCTTACACTTGTTTTCTAGGCCCTGCAAGTGAAATCAACTTATTTCAGTTTTCTTCATCTTTTAGCAGGCAGGAAGTTTCTTGAATTTCAGTAGGTAATTAAGGCCTATTAGAAGTACTTAATCAGTATGCCCTGACACCTAATCTGTGATTTGAGATTTAGCAGAAAGGTAACCAGAAAGTACAAGTAGCTAAACCCATATTCCATGTTGATTCATTGGTATTCTTATGTTTGATTTACTTGGCATACTATATTGTTATTTTTTGCCTTTTTGGGTGGGTGTCCATTAATAGTTTCTGGATGCAAAAACATGTCTTATAAAAGTCAAATATTTGGTATAATAAAGAGCTATGGTACATATGACAGAATTTCAGAACTGCTTACCTCTTCATGAAAGTGGCATAATATGTTAGAATAAAAACACGTTTCACCCAAAGTACTTAAAATGCAATGTTTAATTCTTTTTGTCATTTCTCTTTTAGGTATTAGAAGATAATGACTATGGCCGAGCAGTGGACTGGTGGGGTTTGGGGGTTGTCATGTATGAAATGATGTGTGGGAGATTACCATTCTACAACCAGGATCATGAGAAACTTTTTGAGCTAATACTAATGGAGGATATTAAATTTCCTCGAACTCTTTCTTCTGATGCAAAATCCTTACTTTCAGGACTCTTAATAAAAGATCCAAATAAACGGTAAGGCTCAAATAATGCTGATTGAAAATATATCCTTAAAAAGCTTTTCCACTGGGGTACCTTTTGAAAAATCTGCCAGATAGTACTTTTTTCTTTAACATCTCAGTCTAGAACATTTTTTTTTACCAAAGTCTTAGATTTCCTTAGTCTCCCCCATATCAGCAACACAAAGCATACTGTGCAACAGTATTCAGAAGAGCTATGTGACACCTATTTTGCTGTCCATCTCACTTAATGTTCCTTAATTGTCCTCATTATTTGATTTCTTTTATGCCAGACTAGAATATAGATTTCCTGTATTCTTTCTACTTCTGTGCTTCCTTCTTTTAGAAGTGTCATCTATAATAAGATAATTCATCAATAACTTCCTCCTTCAGATGATTGATAGAACAGATAATTAGAATATTTGATAAGCATTTTAATGTATATTTATGCATAATTATATCTATAGTTCATATATTTAATCAACAGTTACTAAGTGCTTACTATGTGCTGGCCACTGTGCTCCACACACTGGAGCTAAAGAGATAAAAGCAAGGTAGCCCCTCCCTCAAGAAGCCTGCATTATGTTGGAAGGAGGAAGGCGAACAGGTGCATATGTATATGCATGCACACATGTAATGTATATACACATACATAAATACACCCATGTACATATACACACATACCTCACCACAGTACTAGCAACTAGACCAGGGATTCATAACTTTTTTTATGGTATTGGATCCTTTTGACAATCTGATGAAGCCAATAGATCCCTTCTCAGAATCATATTTTTTAATGTAAAAATAAAATATATATCATTTTAAAGGAAGCCAAGTATATACTGAAGTATTAGAAAAATATTTTTTTGAAAACTAGTTCATGGAAACCAGGTTAAGACACTCTGAAACTGGAGGTAACATAGGCTTCTTGTAGTAGGTGGCTCTTGAGCTGACCCTTGATGGAATCTAGGAATTCTTCAAGACAAAGTGAGGAAAGAACGTAGTCCAGACATGATGGCCAGTCTGCAAAAGCAGGAGATGAAATGTATGCAGAGAAAAATAGATCATTTCAACTGACTTGTATGTGAGACAAAAGCCTGATAGCGTAAATTGGAATCCAATTGTGCAAGACTTAAAAAACTCTACCACAAGAGTTTATATTTTGTATTCCTAGAGGAAAAGGAGCCAGTGGAGCTCTTTGACTTGGTGTTTGATGTGGTCACCATGCTTTCAGAATTTCATTTTGGCTGTTGTGTGGAGGATAGAGTGAAGAGGAGAAAGAAAGTGGGGTGGTGGTGGTGAGGGATGGAACTAGACAAGTAAGGGTGGAGAGGAGACAGATGCAAGGGATGCTGGGGAGATGGAATGTGCAAAACTTTGCACCTGGTTATGGAAGATAAGAGAGAACAAGCAGACAAAGATGATTCCTGGGTTGCATCCCTGAGTTATCAGAAGAATACTGTGTGATGCCCTTAGTAGAATCATAGAAGTTAGGAAGAGGTAAGTGAAGTTTTGGGGAAAATAATAAAAATAGCTAGCATTACATAGTGCCTTAAGTGCAAACCACTTTACAAATATCTCATTTGATTTTATAACCCTTGAAAGTAGGTACTATTATTACCCCCCACCCCCTATTTTACAGCTAAGGAAACTGATGTAAAGGTTAAGTTTCTTGCTCAGGGTCACACATCTAATAAGTCTCTTGAGTCAGGATTTAAACTGAGGTCTTCATGACTCTTCACTGTACCACCTATCTGCTTATAAAGAGTTTGGGGTGGGGGGAAAATTATTTGTTCCCTTTATACTATTGAAATAATACTTTTATTTTTCTGACTTTCTGGTAAATTCTTTTATTTTCATCAGGTTTATAGAGCATCATTATATTCTTATTCTTTAAGATAAGAACTCGTATTTTATGACAATATGGAAATTTTATTTATTATTATTTTTTATTCTAAACTGATTTTATCCTCAAAGTTCTACTTTGATCAGAACATGTTTCACAGATTTTATTCCTTTGAATAAAAATGAAAAATATTTCAGGCATACCATAGATGTTAGAAAATACCTAGGGGCGGCCAGGTAGCACAGCGAGTAAGAGCACCGGCTCCAGTGTTGAGAAGACCTGGAGATCGAATCCCAGGCTCAGACACTTAGCACCCACCCAGAAACACCTGGCCGTGTAACCTTGAGCAAGTTACTTAACCCCGATTGCTTAAAAAAAAAAATACCTAAAAAGGGCTGCATTGTTCTTTCAAATAAGTGTCAGAAAATGTACTCATGATTTTGACTTGACTTCCTGTGCTTATTCCACCAATGCTTAGAGAGCATCCATTAGTGTCATGAACTAGAAGGAGTCTTGGACTTAAAATCAGAAACCTACACACTGCCATTTATAAGCCTTATGATCTGGGGCCAATCACTTTTGGAGTCTCAGTTCTTCATCTGTAAAATAAAAGTTTCTGCCCTAACAGTCTCACTGGGTTAATTTCAGATGAGATCGTATTCATATATTTTGCAACCATAAATCTTAAGTAACTTTAAATGCACATTACTAATCCTTTGAAAATCAGTGCCTATTCTTAAAAGTTGAAAATAATGGAAAGGCCTCTTGAGAGGAATTTTATAGTTCAGTCTTCTTGTACAGCTAACTTCTCTCCAGATTTCAATACAAACTTAATCTAATATAAACTTAAAGTATTTTAAGCCTTCTGTCTAAACAATTCATTCATAGGTTGGCATAAGCTCATTAGTCTATAGCATCTGCCCTACATATTGATGGATATATATGTACACAGATATACACACACATATACATATACATGTATAATTTTAGGATATTTTATTTATAGTATTTTATGTGTGTCAAATCGTTCTTAGTTTGGCCATTGGCCACCATGTACATATGTGTGTATGTATTTCTATACGTTTTCTTTTAGACACAACCTAGCCCTAGATGTGTCCTTTTTATCTTGCATATTTGCATTGTCTCACAGCATTGAAGACCTTTTAAATGGAGAGACATAGAATCTTAGATTTAGAGTAGGAAGGAACTTTAGAGGTCATCTGGTCATGGCAGTCTACCTGTTTTGCAGATGAACAGTCTGAAGCCCAGAGACATTAAATGTTTTACTAATGGTCACGTTGGTATTGAGCTAGGCTAAGCACCCTGGTACTCTCTTCCAAAACCAGTCAGCTTTTCACTATACTCCACTACCTCCTATCTGGAGGAAAGGGACACTGACACTTTGGTTGATCTTTGAAGCCAATAACACAAGGGAATCTCTTTTAAGATTTCTATAATTATAGATTCAGGATCTGAAACTATTGATGTTTTTTTAATTGTAACTCTTTTTTACTGTGTCACAAAACCACAGAGATAGAATACTGTAAAAATGATTGGTACATGTGTTTTTCTCATTGAAATAGAGACCTCTTAAAAGAAAAGTCATGATTCCATGTAAATATAATATATACTATAAAGAAGGGGGGAAATATGGCTTCTGAGATGTTCCTAACTGTTGTGAATAGATAGTTGAGAATTTGGTTTGGAATACAGATCATGGGATCTGTAATTTATGGATACTAAAAAGAGATAAAATTTGTTAGAATTGAATACTACAGATCAAAATGGCCCCCTCTTTTGAGGGGTCCACACCTGTGATTTTGTCAGTGTTTGACTTTCTCTGTGGGGGGAAATTCCTCTCAGAAGTACTGTTAAGCAACTTCTCTGTATCATTAGCCAGCATGTTCTTTGTGTCCCTGAGAAGTGAAAAGGCTTGTCCAAGGTTATGTAGCCAACATGGGTAGAGGAAAGCTTTAAACTTTAAACTGTATACTTTAACTAGGGCTTCCTGAAGCCAGCTCTCCAGCTACTGTCCTATACTGCCCTTCCTTGTCAATAACTAATCAGAAGTTTGCAAAGCACTTTACATATGTTATCTCATGGGACTCATTACAGTATTATGAGATAGATACAGTTATGCCCCTTTTACAGATGAAGAAACCGAGGCACAGAGAAGTTAAGTGGTTTGCTCAGGTTCAGAAAAGTAGTATCTGAAGCATAATTCAAATTCATGCTTTTCTGATTCCAACTCCAAACTTATGTACTGTGCCACCTAATTGATCACTATTAATTATTTATATTAATTGACTTGCAGGTCTGATATAACACTTTTGAGTCATTTGGTGACTACAATGAAGGCAATTATCAATACACAAATTTGGTGTGGTTTAATACTATGAGGGCATTTGATATTAAATATTTTTACTTTCCTACTTCTCAAGTAGGGTATATTCTTAGATGGTGCATAGATGTGTTTGATCTTATGTTAAGGAATGGAAAATTCATTGACACAGGATATCTTATAAGGTGACTTAAGAAAATTTGTAGTTTTTTATGTATTGATTACATAGACTTAAAACATCCACACTGCAAAACTAGTAGAAAACTATTAACTTATGAAAGGAGATGGAAGACATTTTGAGTAAACTGTCTTGAGTATTTCTCAAAACATATTTCCAACTTCTTTTCAAGAATTCAGGATCCCTCTGCCTCTTTTTAAAAATGTTTTTTGCTAAGAATCGCCTCAAGCTGTAAAGAGAGCCTACCCACCTTCTCTTGGCCTGACTTTGAGCCTTCAGGATATTCAAATAGAAGTTAATTCTTATATTTCCCTTATCCAGATTTGGTGTGCTCATAATACTAGGTCTTCCCTGAATCTTGAAAAGACATAATGGCCTATTTTTTAGTCCCTTAATTCCTTTCCCTTTATTTTCTCCTCATATTCCTGCCATTTCTGAGAATAGTGTGAGTTCTACTTTTTCACTGTCTCCTCACAAGTTCAAATAAGACATTTAATGGTAGCAACAAAATTATTCTGCATCTAATTGTAAAGTAATGATACTGGTTTTCAGTAGTGACATAGGAAATCAGTCTTTAGTGCATTATGACCATACCTTCTGTTGCCCAGACTAGTTGTACTCATAGCAGATTTCATCCAATCATAACTTGGTCTGCATTTAAACTGTTTTTCGAAGAATATATTTTTGTCATAACTACACAGCTATGAATAAGCACAACTTGGTGTCAGCAGTGTCAGCAACAAGCATTTACTAAATATCTTCTGTGTGTAAAGCCTTTTACACCTTTACAGAATAAATAAATAGTCCACTAAAAATCAGTTTCTTGCCTGACTATGAGTCTTCCAACTAACTACCATTTTTTGTTACTGTTATTAAAATGCTTTTATTTATTCATATTCTTCAGCAGAGTCATAATATGTATGAATTAAACTAGATACTGTTCTTTGAAAAGTAACTTGAAATCCTATTATGAAAATTTCATAAATTAGTTATATTTCTTGTGGTATTCTTTATTTTTTTTCTACCCAGATTTTTCAGCCATCAATGACCTATATCTCAAGTCAAACCAATCTATATTTTGACCTGAAAATTGAGGGGGGGGAGGGAAAGAAATGTATATGTTTTCATTTATGATGCTCAATGTATTCTCTTCTGGAAAGGTGCTTACTAATAGTTTGTTCAAAAGTAGTCTATTACAGTCTCAGTGAAATTTTCCTTCCTTATATGGTTAATATTTACTTAACTTTCTCCCCTGATAGCCTTGGCGGAGGTCCAGATGATGCAAAAGAAATTATGAGGCATAGTTTCTTTGTTGGAGTAAATTGGCAAGATGTATATGATAAAAAGGTAAGAAATTTTTTATGGCAAAATGTTCAATTTTTGGCTAATAGGTTGAAATGCATGTACTGCTAATTTATGAAAGAATGCAGGTATTTTATTAGCTTGAAAAATAATGGTATTGATCATTTTGAAGCTTAGATTGAATCACTACTTAATTTCTTACTGATTCATGTTGCAGTTGGTGATTTGGATGAGTACCTAACTGCTTTTTCTTCCATGGTAAATATGATCAAATAGTTTTCTTCTTGCTGGTATGAAGAGGAATTTGTTCATTAACTTCCCTTTTGTTTCTGATTTGGGGACCTCTGTATATTTTGAAATATAAAGTACCGACAGAATTAGATCTAATAACAAAACTTGCTTTTATTGCCATCTATTTGTTGCTCCTTATTTTTAAAGAACATCTTGGTTTAAACTTCAACAGCAGAGATAGAATGTGATTGCTCTCAGCTGACTTACATGTACCATTCTTGAGTCTTCTTTGGGTTGTTTACAAGCGCAGATAAATATATGTTAATATAGAATCACATTTTTCTCACTTAAACAGATATATCACCTTTGTTGTCAATATTTTTTTTTCTGTGTCTGGAAGAGGAAAATTGTTCCTGTTGTAATTCTTTTGTGTAGAATCTTACCTATAGGACATGGAGGTTGAATTCAGGAAAATATTTCACCATCTCCAGTGGAAGTATTCCTGTTGATTTTGACATTTTGATTTACAGATGTCTCCTTTTTCTTAAGCTTAAAATGGAACCTTTACAGGATTTAATAGGCCCTTTGGAATTCTGATTTAATTCTTTTATTACATTTATTTCAAACTGCTGCCAATTTTTAATCTTTTTAAAACAATATCAAGAAGTTATTTGTTAATATTTAAATAAGAGTCCTGTGTCAAGCGTTCTTATTTGTGCTTACAATAAAGCTAGAGAGATGTCATCTGTATTGATTGCCTGAATTGCCACAGTAAAGTCTCTTTACTGTATGTTAGTTGCACTATCTAGATTGTTCCCCATCATTGGTGAAGTGAAGCAAAGCTGTACAATAGGTCCATCATGAAGCTGTGCTCAAAGATATTGTGAGACCAATACAAAACTCTTCCAACTGATGAAGCTATGTACCTTTTTAAGACCCTCTTCCAGTTACCTCTGTAAAGAAATGTGTTATCTTTATGTAGTACATATAGGGACACATGGAAGAAATTATGGAGTATTTTAACTAATATAACTCTAAAGAAACTGAAGAGAGAGGCTATTCTGTGCCCCAGAAACTTTATTTATAGTTAGAGATTTTCACAAATACACAAAGTTGAAAGCTTCCATTGAATTCTATCACATTGGCAGATGTTGTCCAAATGATAAAAACTTAATCAAATCATTTCCTTAGGGTGTACAATGTTTGGTAACACTAACATGGTGTCAGGTTTCAAAGCAAGGGAAAAATAGCAATGGTGTCAACTCTATGTGACTCTGAATCTTGGGTCTGCCACAAATGCGAGTGCTTGGGTGTTTTCATCATCACTGACTGCTTATATTACAGGCAAGTTGAGATAAGCACCAACGAACAGAGCCAGAATACTACCATTGAAGCGAGGCCTACTGTGGCACAGTATCACTGGTTTATACTTGTTCAGAGTCAAGGTGACAGCAGGCTGCATAGGCAGCTGGTGAATGTTGAATGCAAATAAAGGGATTGTGTACAAGGACTGGTAGAAGGAATTCTATAAGGACCTAGAGTTTAATAATGTGGTGTAGTTCTAAGTGATTGATAGACATAGGGTCCCTTATTTGATCAAAGGTATTGGATATTTGTAAGACAGAGGGAAATGGGCCTTGCATTTTAGTAACTTTGTCTAATAGACAGATAGATTAGATGTAGACCTAGCCTCTTGGTCAGGGTTCTCTGTAGTCAGCCTCATGTCCATAAAGGACAGCCACATTAGAACATTGTCTTCTAAAGTGGAGAATGGAGTCATTGATGATGGAAAGTGTGAGTGAAGGCTCTGGGGCAGTGTTTTATTTTTCTACAGTCAACAAGAAACTAGACCATGAAAAACCATTATGGTTTAAATAACATACTGGCTTGATTTTGCTGATAAGAGAGCTATTCCCTAGGTGAAAATTGGACCCTTTAGTATGTAATTAACTCTCAGATCACTAGGATACTTAGAGGTCCCATTTATAAAAGTCAAAAGGTTAATTGATTTTATTCAAACAAATAATGTTTGTGAGCTTTGCCTCTCCCTTGATATTTACTTTATAAATAGGAGCTTGTTCATCTGTAAATTAGACCATATACTTCCTTATCTCTCATTAAGGTGACACCATATTAAGGTAATTAACTGGTTTTGTAGGTTTATTACGTTGTTTGAGGGACATATTTATAGACATTGCAGATAAATCTTGAAATCAGGACCTCTTGATATTCATAGTAGTTTTGACACCTTCATATCATATGGGGGGAGGAGACAATTTTAAACAGATTTAAATAATTTACCTGAGAAAATATGTCCAAATAGATATAGAAAGATCTGAAAAATATATGCTTTAACATAGAGGATTTCAACCCTATAATGTACAGGAGTCTTTCCATGAAGAGGGGTATGAGAAAGAGTAGCTCAGTGATTTAACAAGGTTAAAAAATGAGGAGCCGTTTTGTTCTAGTCTTGGAAATATATCTTAATTTTGAATACATGGTGTATAAAGAGAACCCTGATCTTTGGTGCTTATTAGCATACGTCATGATTAAGATCTGTTCTATTTGGTCTAATAGTAGAATCACAGCATTGGACTTAGAAGAGAGTAGGTAGGCCTGGAAAGTAGCTGAACCAAGTGAAATGTAGACAGATAACAAGCACTGAAAAGAACCATACACAGAAAGTTTAGAACTCTAGGTTAAGGAGTGACGCCTCCACCCATCCTCTAGTGAATCTCTTGGCACCATAGGTAGCAGCCAAAGAAAGGCAGCAACAGGGGCAAGAGCCAGTTCAGTGTTGGGAGGGCTTCTACAAGTCACTTTTTTGTCTCACACACTACCCAGCATTTTTCTGGGAACCTCAGAACTTGAATCATGTTAGGTACTTACAGAAAAGGTAATGGAGCCCTTAACTCTCTACCTATCACGTTGGCTAACAATTTTATTGTATATGGGAGAGCCTTTATTCCACCCTACAGAAAATGCAACATGTAAAGGACTTTCACTTGAGCTAATAAAGAGTCAAATTAATTCTTTCTTCTTCTAATACTTCAGAAATAATGGAAATTGTGGCTCCCCTGGAAGCAAAATATGAGGTTTTGAGGTTGATAGAAACAAGTGAGACCTGCCTCTACTAAGAAACTTAGGTAATTTTCTAAACTTAACATTTCATCCATGCCAGAAGAGATAACTCATTACAGTAAGAAAGAACAAGGTCAACTTTTACTTCCAACATGGTTGCCGTACAAAAATTAGTAAGAATGGTAATATACTGGACCCCCATTGCTGCATCCTTTGGTGATCCTCCAATTCTGAAGTCATGTAATTGTTCCTCTTTTCTTGATTTAGGAACTCCTCTGCTCCATGATTCTTCCTCTAGCAGCTCTTTTTGCCATTCTGTCATTACCTCTTCACAGCTTCTACCTCTGAGGCCAGGCGGTTTCATCATTATTGTTCATGGCTGCCATTCTGTGACTGAGGGGTCCCCCCAGTGACTCTGTAGATGGAGCCTTCAACCCCACCATGGACCTTTGAGCACTCTTTGTGTGTCTTCCCTCTTTGGCCTTGGGATCTCTCTCTGTGCTTAGTTTATTTGAGAGGCTTGACAGATTTGGTTGTCCCCTTTAACAATTCCTTCTTGGACTAGCAAGGCTTTGGGCAAGGGTATTCTTTACACCCCACCAAGTGGTTGTAATAAAATCCTCAAAAGAGATTTCACATGCAGATGCAGAGATGTTCACTCGTAGTGAAGAAAGGTTCACATCTAGATGCAGAGATGTTCACAAAGTTCACATGTAGATGCAGAGATGTTCACGTGTAGTGTAGAAAGGCTCACATGCAGATGCAGAGATGTTCACACGCAGTGTAGAAAGATTCACATCTAAATGCAGAGACGTTCACAAGGTTCACATGTAGATGCAGAGATGTTCACGTGTAGTGTAGAAAGGTTCACATCTAGATGCAAGGACGTTCACATGTAGTGTAGAAAGGTTCACATGTAGACACAGAGACGTTCACATATAGTGTAGAAAGGTTCACATGTAGATGCAGACATCCATGTGTAGTGTAGAAAGGTTCACATGTAGATGCAGACATTCACGTGCATTGTAGAAAGGTTCACATGTAGATGCAGATGTTCACATGCAGTGTAGAAAGGTTCATATGTAGATGTAGAGACATTCACATAGGAGATTGGATCTTTTTTTTTTTTTTTTTTGCTTTTTGGAGGGCAATTGGGGTTAAGTGAGGAAAGGATCTTAAAGATCTTCTAGGCTCATCCTGTCATTTTAGAATCAGGAGACCAGGGCTGAAGGAGTGAAGTGAACTCTCCAAATCTCTCCAGCAACGTAGTAGAGCACGTACTCACACCCCAGACTGATTCCAGAGACAGTTGCTATACTTTTGAGTGTGTATTTAGTACTTCCTACTCTTTTCCCCTAGGGATTTTCTAAAAGTTGCCAAATTGGACTCTTTTAAATATTTGACTATTTGACTACTTCTGGTCTCTTGGGAGTATTCACTTTTACATATTGCAGCTCTTCTGCATCTTATTCTGTGTGCTTCTTTATCCAACATGGAGACCTTTCTCTGGGCCTTTGGACAATTATGTAAGTGCCATTGTAGCACCTGGGCTGTGCATCAGTTATCTTGTGCTCTCTCTACCTTACCAGTCCACTTTCCTTTCTTTTTATACATTTCCTAGAATGTGTTTCTCTTTTATGCTACTTCTCACATGTAAGATAATATTAATTAATATTTACATAATTTTAGATGTAAATCTGGATTTGAACAGACACTTAAATATTCTCGTTTTCTGATTTCCCTGCAAAATTTAATACATACACATATATACTATATCTTCTTTCAGTAGAGATAATTGCTCAACATTTTTTATAATAATGTTTAATTTCAAAAAGTAATTGTATTAAATTTAACGGATTAATTAAATAGAAGGACTAGGTGCATTAATTAATACAGAACTTTTTACTATAATTCTACTCTGAAATGAAATTTTTCTTTCTATATCTTTTTTTCTTAACCTTGTGGATAAAATACACACACACACACACACACACACACACACATATATATATGTATATATACTGCATCAATTGACAGGTGTTTGGTCCTTCAAGGTATTCTTAAATTCTGATCTTTCTAGTGTTAAAACATAGTTTCAAACTTTCATTTTTACTTTCTTGGTTTTATAAAATCTTGAACCACATAGTTAAAAAAACTCACTAACCTTTTAGGTTTTTCCTCTCTTTATGTCAGAATTCTTTTTCAAATAAATTCAGGAAAGATTAAGGTTTAGAGTTAATTGATATGAATAGTTGACATGCTACTACATTATTTATTCACCTCATGACTCTCCATGTCCGAACAATTATTCCAAAAGACTATATGAAACAGGATCACATTAGCAGTGACTTTGAGCACAGTAAGTGAATAATATTGAGGAAGGAGTATTATTGGGGTGGGGTTTTTTGTTTTTTTTTCAAACATGCTTTTCTTATTATAATTTAATTTGTATATTCTTTTCCAATATGGATTTTTAAGTAGTATTCTGGAAGCTTGCAACAGCACTGTTAGTTGTGGAGCTCATTATAAGATGGCCCAAGTACTACCACTCAGTATAAGGTGTATTTATCTTGAGACCCTCCTCCAGGAGGAATTAGTTATGAATTATCCCATATAACTTAGTGAGAGACAATGCTCTAGCATTGGTTCTTTCCTTAAGTCCAAATAATATGATAAACTATAATGTGAATTTTCCATGTGTATTTTTTAAATGTAAAAAAGGAAGTAAGCCCCCTACCTCTTTTTCTTAAGCATTTAGATTTGAATGGTTCACCTGTGGGGGCAAAATAAGCCATTCTTGGATATCTTTTTTGCTCTTCTCTGTTTTGGGGCTGTGATGTTACTTTAAACTGTCAGTTGTTATGAAATCAGTGCTATCACTATGCCTGTTTCATAGTAATCTATTCTATGGTATAATATTGTAAGGAAAGCCATTATGCTTATATGGATGATAAATTGTGTAATAACATTCCAGACCTTTTAGTGGAAGGACTTAAGCCACATATATAGGCAGTTCAACATCTTTGGCCAAATACTCAGAAGCAAGAGTTGACAATTCAAGAAACGATTTTTGTAGCTAATTTATTTGGAACCATGCAGCATTTTAATCAGTTTAATGGTGATTTACAAATAAATGGGGAAAATATGTCTTTACTGGATAATTGCATACTAAATTTCAACCTAATGTCACTACAAAATAGATGTGCTATCCTAATAGTCATGGTTCACACCTATATCATCCTCTTAGTTTTTTAATAGATAGTAGCATTCTCTATTCAAATAGAAATGGAACTTTGCATTACTATCATTCAGTGACTGCCATCGGAATTGATAAAACAGAATGGAGATCCAATCTAGTTTAGTTTCCATTTGGAAGATAACAGTATGGTTAATTATAAATTTGATTTTATCTATTTTCTTTAGTCTAGAATAGTTTAATTTTGTATTGAGTAACTTTTATATGTAATAATTCAAAAGTTTAGAATTCTTTAACATGGCTCAATGAAAATTTTGCTTCTACATTGAAATCTTCCTGTAATCCTAGGGAATTCTTCCTGTCTTGGATTCAATTTAAGAAAACTAATTCTTGAAGTATTTATAGAATCTCATTATAAAAGGACCTCACTACTTGAGGAATCCAATGACAATATTGTAATAGGGCTCCATTATATTGTTATTCTTAATAATATAGTATTTTAAGGAGTGTGTTCATTGAATAAAACTTTGTTCATAATCAAACTTTGAGCAAGCTATAGCATATCATGTTTCCTCTTATTTGCAATAATATACTCTTAGAAAAATTGCTGATAGATGGACCCTTTAATTTTTATTAATGTCATCAGAACAGATGCATATTTTTGAGGTATATGGTAACTGACTACATTAGAGAATAAGAGCCATTATTCTAGGCATTTTCTACAGAAAGTAATGAAACCAGTGGTTCTTCATTTTGTCAATACATTGAGAAGATAACCAATAATGATCATCTTTAAATTGTTCTTGTCATCTTAAACTATGTAAGTAATAGGTGATTATAGAACTCTCGGAATCATATCTCTAACAACTGAAGGAGGGATCAGTTGGAAACAAGGTTGCACAAAGTAATTTTTGGTATAAGAAAATCTCTTAGTGATACCATAAAGTCATTGTTGTAGCTGAATGAACAAAAACCCGACTCTATCTGTTGGTTACTTCTGAATAGTGTTTTATAGGTAAGCACAGATAGAGAGGTTTATTCTTATTTTAGCTAGGTGATTTTGAATATTGAATTTACAAAGTATTTAGAGCTATTGCCCTTTATCCCTGGATTGTAAACATTATGATTATATTTAATTTGAAGCTATCATTTCACATTTCTTATTTACTAAATTTTAAAGTGGGAGTGGTTTTTTATTTGTTTTTCATACAGTCCTATTTTCTTCTTACTTTAGAGAGCTACATAAACACATTTAGACATCAGCTCAGAATGAAGCGATCTAGCACAGCGGCTTATTTGATCCAGAGTTCATCTCTTGTATTTCCACTGGAATACAGCCCATCTGTTTTACAGTTCCCCTAGCTAGTAAGTTCCATAGGTCAGGAGTTTATAGTTTAGAAGCAAGTAGATTTTCTTAGCCTTGTTATTTCTAATGTAACTTATTTTTTAAAATTATATGAAAAATTTCAAGTGAAAGTAAATCATCTGAAAATCATGATGTTAAAAGCAATAGAAATCCTTGTCTGTTAAGACCAAGAACATTGGTTTACGTGCTGTTTGCATTTGCTTTTGTTTCCAACTGACAATATATTTTTCTCATCTCTTTCAAAATCATTTTCAAGTGGACACACATGCTATCTGTCTCATAAGTAAGTATTCTGAACTCACTTTTTATACACAGGGAACTTCTGTGCTTCTGTCATGTCAGCTTTCATTTTCTTATGGAGATGGTGCCAAAGTTCTGTGTGCCAGTTCTTCATTTCTTGACAAAATTTCTTCAAAAGCCAATAATATATTCAATTTTTAAAGGGTCTTCCTCTAAAAGTGAGTAATTTCTTTGGAAAATGTCCTCAAAGTTGGCATATGGTGATCAGAGGGAGGCATTCTGTAGAGTACTGCCTTTGTCCTCTGGCAGCAGACCAGGTCTTTGGATTTAGGGCTTTAGGAAATCATTTAGTCACAGTTAGTTGTGAATAAGTGTGAGGGAGCTGGGTCAAAAGAAATGGCTCATCATTTTTGGAAGGCACCAGCTAGAGTCACAGGGTTTATGAGGGCTTGAAGAATATTGGTCCTACTAGACATAAACTGTATAAAAAGAGCTATTTCTTTTTTTTACTCTTTTTAAAAGTTTTATTACCACAGAGTTTTTAATTTAATTGTTCTTATTTCATTTTGTAGTGTTCTGTTTTTATGGAATCTGTGTTAACAGTTATATCTTATTGATTAAAACAGAACTTATGATTTTCAAATCAACAAATATTTGTTAGGTGTCTCTAATATAATGGGTATTATGTAAGTTTCTCTGCATGATGTTAAAGAAATAGCTTTGAATTTTAGGGTTGGAAGCTATCTCAGAGTTTATCTGGTTTGGCCAACTCCATCAGTTTATAGATGGCCTCAACCCTGAGAAGCTTATAGTCTGATTATTGAAGAGAATGATACAAAAATGATCTGATTGCTGCTGTACATGCATGACATTCATTTTCTCTGTGTCTTTATAACTGAAATACAGTTTTACAAAACTCCTAGAAACTCCTAACTTCCTTCAAAGTTTATTTTAAACTCCTATTAGAAACCTATCTTGATCCATTTTATTTCTCTCCTCCTAGAAATTGACTTAAATATATCTTATATTTAATTTTCTATATTCTTATTTCTTCTACTAAACAAGATATAATCTCCTTGATGCCAGAGACGATTTATTTCATAACAGCACTTGGAAAAGAACTTGGTACACATTAGACACTTAATAAATTCTGGATGAAGGAATAAATAAAAGAGAGAGCTAGTAAAAAGGTCAAGGTAACATATAATTTAGTGCCAATTCTGAGGTCCAGGAATGAACATGGCAGGTAAGGAGAAATAGTACAAAGAGCATGGCTGGAGAAAGGATTCGTGGTGGACAGTGAAGGATGGTAAGAGTTGAATAGGTGAGCCAGTTGACAGAGAGCCTTGAAAATAAGGTTATGGATTTTAGACTTGATAGAGTAAGCATTAAAGAAACACTAGAGATTCTACAGCTATGGGGTGATATCATTAAAATATAATTTTATGAGATAAATTGCTGGATGGATGCAGAGAAAATTGCCTTAGGGTCCCTAAAGTCTGGACACATAGGAAATCTCAATAACTATGCATATTTTCAAGAAATGAAATGAATGAAATTTTCAACAACATTTTATTTCATAAGCATAAATGAGATTTCATAGAAAGATATAGGAGACACATAGGAAATCTCATTAAATAGTTAAATTAATCTCATTAATATGGAAAATAGTCCCCAATAGCTAATGAAAGCTTTTATTCCATATGAAATTGTCATGGCTAAAATTTGTGCTAATTAAATAAAATGTTGTTGAAAATTTCATTTCTTGAAAATATGCATAGTTAATGCGATTTCCTATGTGTCTAGACTTTAGGGATGCCCTGTACATATAAGATAGTAATGCACTAGATAAGAATGGTATCAGTAGGGGATGCCCATCAGTTGGGGAATGGATAAACAAGTTATGGTATATGAATGTAATGGAATACTACTGTGCTATAAGAAATGAGGAGCAGATAGACTTCACAGTAACCTGGAGAGACTTTCATAAACTTGCTGAGTGAGGAGAGCAGAACCAGAACTTTGTACACAATTACAGACACATTGTATGTTTGATGACTAACTTGGATAGACTGGGTTCCTCTCAGTAATGCAGAGTTATAAGACAACTCCAAGTCTAGTGATGGAGAGGGATATCCACATCCAGAGAAAGAACTACAGTCTGAGTGCAGATCGAAGCAGACCACTTGCTCTCTTTTTTTGTTTTGCTTTATTTCTTCTTTCTTATTGTTCATTTTATTGATTATAATCCTTTACAACTTGACTAATGTTTAATGTGAAGGTATTTGTAGATCCTCTATTTGATTGCATGCCCCCATGGGGGAGGAGGGGGAGAAAATTAGAAACTCAAAGGATTGTGGAACTTAATGTTGTAAACTAAAAGTCAATTAAAAAATAAAGAATGGTATCAGTGGCGGTTGGATTCAGCAAATATTTGTCAAGCAAGTAGCTATGTGCAATGTACTGAGTATACAAAGACAAAGATGAAACAGGTCTTACTATAGAGAGCTGACATTCTACTAGGGAAATATACATACATACATAGCCATTAGATATTTATTATGTGCCATCTATGTGTGAGGCATTGTGTAGAGGATAGAGATTTAAATACCAATTGGGAAGGCATTGTGTACTAAGAGGATCTGTATTAGAATGGTGGTTGTGTGAGTGGAGAAAAGAGGATAGAATGGGAGAGATTCTAGAGAGAATCACAAGATCTACTCATTGATTAAATGTGAGTTATATGGAGAGAATTATATTTAGGTTGACTCTGAGGTTTCAAACTTGAACCACTGAGAGCATGGTTTTTCCTCTCAACAGAAATAAGAAAAGAATGAATTTTATTTTGACAGTATTAAGTTTGAAAGACCTACTGGACAATCAGGAGGAGATATCCAGTAGGCAATATAGTGAGCATTCTAGGTAAAAGAATGTTTTGTTTGGTGGAAAACAAGCAGACTAGTTCCTAAAAACTATAACTGATGGGATTACACATGAATATGTGTTCAGCCTGGAAAGAACGTCTGGAGCCAGGTTGTGAAGAGCTGTAAATAAGAAATAGAGAATTTCATATTTTATTCTAGAGGCAGTGGGGAGCCACTGGCATTTCTTAAGATGGAAAGTAACAAGGTCAGATTTGTGTTTTGGGATTATTAATTTGTCAGCTGTGTAGAGGTCAGGTTGGAGAGGGGAGAGAATGAGGCAGGAAGACCACTTAAATGGCAGTTATAATAGTTTGGGCCAACAGTGATAAGGGCCTGAATTAAGGAGGTGACTGTAAGGAGGAAGGAACAGATTTGAGAGATGTTGGCATGATTGGGTGTGGGAACAAAAGAGGGAGAATGGAGAATGAAAAATACCTCCTAGGCTGTGAACCTGAGTGACTAAGATCGTGATGCCCTACACAGAAATAGGGAAGTTAGGAAGGGTAGATTTAAGTCACAGTGGCAAAGTGTAAATTCTCTTTGAATGTGTTTTTGAAATGTCCATCAGAGATCCAGGATAAATGTCCAGCAGGCATTTGGAAATAAAGGACTGGACTTGAGGAGAGAGAGGAGCATTGGGTATATAGATCAAGTAGTCATTTGCATAGAGATGAGTATTGAACCCATTGGAGCTAATGCAATCACCAAGAAAGAATAGAGAGAGAAGAGGGTTTAGAAGAGAGCCCTGGGGTACCCCATGGAAAGGGGATGGGACATAGATGATATTAATGCAGAGGAGTCTGGTTCATTTATATAGGCCGGCAGAAATCCATAACAGAGGTCTAGTGAAAAACCTTGGGGAAAGAAATATCCAGAAAAGGGGATTATAATATTAAACAGGGAAATCAAGAAGAATGAAGACTGAAGAAAAATCATTGGATATCACAGTAAAAACTTATTTAATAGGTTATGTGTGCAAGGTACTAGAGGTATAAAGACAAAGTCATCACTGCCTATAAGGACCTTACATTTCAGGAGTGACAGAGAGAGACCTAGAGAACTAACAGGAGCAGTTGGACTCTGAGTGTCTGTGGCCCTGGAAACTGAAAGACCTTGTTAAGAGCTGTCAGTATGATAGAAGTAGGCAGTGAGGAGAAGAGGGCAAAGCCCCTGGCTTTAGGTACATGTCTTAGAGATGATAGAAGGAGAAAGTCAGTCCAAAAGTAGTAGAATTCTTACTTGGAGAATTCAGGGTCCATAGGAACAGGTTTGAGGGATGGGAGGGGAGTGTTATGGGACTAGAAAGCCTTGTTCTGGAACTCTCAGGGTGATCCTTTACCTGTTGAATTAAAAAAAAGTTTGGATCCATTTTGGAATTTGAATGTGTGTGGGGAGTCTTTTAAGATGAATTCAAATATCCAAACTAAATATTCCTATCTGGAAGCATTTAAATCATTATAACCAACAGATTTCCATTCCTTTTCTTTCTGAGTATGTTTTTGTTTTGCTATACTTGGAGGAAGTGCTAACACTGATGAGATCACTGTATCAGTGGAAGTGTAAAAGTTTGGCTGAACATCAGTTCAACTTACCCTTTATGCCCATGATGGATCTGAAGAGATAATAGATATTTTATTGTGACCAAAAGACTTCTGAATGTGTACTGCTCCAAGATTAGCTTTCACCTACTCTGTATATAGCTTGTACATACCCAGTTATTTTCATGTTAGTATCTCTCATTAAAATGTAAGCTCTATGAGACCAGGGACTTTTTTTTACTTTTCTTTCTTACTTCAGCCCCTAGCCAGTGGTAAATTTTTAATAGAGGATTACTAACTGACTTACTACAGTGCCTGATTTTTCTTATGCCTTACTCTCTAGCTTGGCCTGTAGGCCAGTTTGAGACTTGGTTTCAAGTTTCCTAGAAATAGAAATGCAAGTAACTGCGTTGTTTTGTTTAAAAAAAAAAAAAACATTTACTTTTTAAAAAGAAAATGAAAGCAAATGAGGTAAATGCAAGCGATATCTGGTCAAAGGTCCTCCAATAAGAAATGTTTGTAATAAGTATTTTATGTTTATATATGAGGTGAAAAATATTATTTTATATTTACCAGAAATCTTTTCTTTGAAGGACAAACTCTAATCTGAGAATAATGAAGGCTCAAAAAGATATTTGGGAAAACAACTTTTTTTTAAACAATGGATTTTATTGATAATCTTTTGGTTTTTGTATTGCCTAACTTTCCCCTGTATCTTTCCTCCTCTTCCAGGGGGTCATTCCATATAACAATATTTTTAAAGGGAAGAAGAGTAAAGGCAGTCAGTCAATAAAAATCAAGCAATACATTGGAAAAATATGAAAATAGATGTGATGTTTCATACTTGTAAACCAACCCCCTCTGTAGAGGTGTGGTGGGTGTCTTTTCATGTCACTTCCTTGTGGCCATCTTTGTTCTTTATAATTTTATAGAATTTACTTTCCATTATTTTGTGGTTGTATGTTTGCATTGTTGTGATCATTTCAAATATTGTTTTCTTTCTTCTTCATTTTATTTAGCATTTCTTTTAGTAGTGATTTGGAACATTCTTTCATATTTATTTTAATGGTTTACAATTCTTTTTGAGACCTGTTCATATCCTTTTACCACTTCGATACTTTATCTGAACAATTTAATACAGTTATTTTCCCCCATTTGACAGTTTCCTTCTTAACTGAGATGCACTAATTTTGTTTCTGCAGAATCTTTTCAATTTCATGTAATCAAAATCACTTATATTATGTTCTGTGGTTTCTTTTAATCATTGTTTGGTTAATCATACATTCCCTACTCATAGGAGACATAAGTGAGAGACATGGGCTCTGATTCTCCAGTTTTCTTTTTAATTGAATCATCTGTAATGTTAAGACAATTTAAAATTCTTTGACTGGGTTATTGGTTATTTGTTTATATTTTGACTATTTTAAAGATTTCATCATCATACTGGATATCCCAGAGGAATGTTACTTTTTTGGTTTCAAGTACTAGAAAGCAGTGGTTATTTTAGTCCGATGGCCCATCACTCATTTCACTGGAGGCATAATTTATTAAAGCTTCCAGTACCATTTATTGTATTCTAGTACAATAAAGCTTGGACTGGAGAACTTTCCATAGAGGTAATCATGTGTTCTGGCCCCTTATTAAAAGACTTGTTCCTGGTCAGTCCTTGTGATTTGAGGGGTTGTGTTGAAGAAGACTGCTCCCTGGGCCAGGAAGAACCATCTCAATAATCTATAAGAGCCTTAGAGACTTCATTTTCTCTCTTGCATACATTGATTTTGGACTTCCTATACTCACCTTGGACTTCCAGATGGGATAGTGGTATTTCTGACCTCTCCTGTTCTTACCCAGCAGCAGTGGTGGCTCTCCCTGGTAGCCATCTTTGACACGATTCCTTCAGCTTTAGGGACTAAATTACCAATCACAAGTTGCTAGGTCATGTGTACATCAACAAGGGGTGAACATCTCTCTACCAGCAGAGCCAAGATGGCAGAGAGAAGCCAGAAAGTTGCCTGATTTCTCCCCAGTTTCCCTCAGAAACAATGTTAAATCAAGTCTCTAAATGGATTCTGGAGTGACAGAACCCACAAAAAGACAGAGTGAACCAATTTCCTAGCTTAAGATAACTTAGAAGGACTTCAGAAAAGGTCTGTCTCACTTGGGTGAAAGGGGAGCACAGCCCAGGACAGGTGGTGTCTGGGCAAGCCAGCAGGAGGCTCTTAGCCACAGCACAGATCAGCAACTGAGGCCCCTAGGTCCTGGCTCAGAAGCCTGGTAGCACAGCAGGTCAACTGTGAAAACTCTAGCCCCATTGCAGAAGGTAAATTGTGAGCTCCAAACTCCAAACCACAGGTGCACCCAGGCCAGGTCAACCCCAGCAAAGTGGGCAAGTTGCAAATACTTGAGGCCCCAGCATGGAAAGCCAGTCACCAAGCCAATGGCCCCCAACATAAGCTTGGGACCATGACCTTGTTCCCCAGGAGAAAAGCTCAACTTTAAAAGTCATGAAATAGGCTAGAAAATGAATAAGAAATTAAACTCCAAAAGACTCATGATGGAGAGAGATGTCTACATTTAGAGAAGGAACCAGAAAGAACAGAGTTTGAATGCAGATTGAAGCAAAATACATTCTCTCTTTCTTTTTCTTGTTTGGTTTTGTTTCCTTTTTCTCATTGTTCATTCCATCCTATACAATCCTTCTTTATAACCTGACCAGTGTCTAATGTGAAAGTATCTGCAGATCCTATACCTGATTGTATGCCCCCAGGGGGTGGAGGGGGGGACACGAGAAGGGGAGGAAGGGGGAGAAAATTTGAAACTCAACTGGGGAACTGAATCTTGTAAATCCAAGTAAATGAACAAATTAATGAAGACTAAAAAAAGTAAAAAAAAGAAAATTAATAAGAAACAGACAAGAGCACTAACCATAGAAAGCTACTGTGGCAATAGGGAAGGTCAAAACAAAAACTCAGAAGAGGACAACAATGTCAAGCCTACATGTGAAGCCTCAAAGGGGAGGTACCACCTCACACCTTCAGACTGATTAATATGACAGAAAAAGAAAATGATAAATGTTGGAGAAGATGTGGGAAAATAGGGTTGCTAATGCATTGTCGGTAGAGTTGTGAACAGATCCAATCATTCTGGAGAGCAATTTGGAACTATGCCCAAAGGGCAATACTACTTCTAGGCCTGTATCCCAAAAAGATAATTAAAAGGAAAAGGATCCACATGCACAAAAATATTTATAGCAACACCTTTTGTGGTGGCAAAGAATTGGAAATTGAGGGGAAGCCCAAAATTGGAGAATGGCCGAACAAGTTGTTATATATGAATATAGTGGAATATGGTTGTGTTATAAGAAATGACAAGCAGGCAGACTTCAGAAAAACCTCGAAGGACTTACAGGAACTGATACTGGGTGAAGTGAACAGAACCAGGAGAACATTGTATTGTAACAGCAATATTGTGTGATGACCATCTTTGATAGACTTAGCTCTTCTAAGCAGTAAAATGACCTAAGACAATTCCAAAAGACTCATGATTGAAATGCTATCCGTATCCAGAGAAATAATGAAGACTAAAGCATACTATTTTCTCTTTTTTTCTTTCTTGTAGTTTTTCCCTTCTGTTCTGATTCCTCTTTCACAATATGACATGTGGAAATATGTTTAATATGATTACACATGTATTACCTATATCAAATTGCATGCCATTTTAGGGAGAAGAGAGGGGGAAGAATTTGGAACTCAAAATCTTATAAAAGTATGAATATCGAAAACTAAAAAGAGGGGGCAGAGACAAGGTGGCAGAGTCAAAGTAGGGACTTGCTTAAACTCTCCCCCAAGCCCCTCCAAATACCTGTAAAAAATGACTCTAAATTCTAGAGCAGTAGAACCCACAAAAATGAGAGTGATACAAATTCCCAACCCAAGACAACCTAGAAAGTAAACAGGAAAAGTCTGTTGCACCAGTCTGAGAGAGGAGTACAGTGCAGCGCAAAATGAATACCTGGCAGCTATGGCAGTTTCCAGACTTCTCAACCCAGAAACACCAAAAATAATTTAGAAGGTCAGTGGGAAAACTGTCGGATGTGGGTGAGAGAAGAGCACAATCCAGCCTCAGTCCCTGGGCAGTGTCATCAACAGCAGTGGCTGCTTCCAGAACTCTTGGTCCACAGACAGCAGGGGGATCAAGCACCTGCTCAGAGGGAGATTGCAGAGATCTCTTTGATAGCACTGAGGAGGATTCTCTTGCTTTGCCTGTGCTTGGATTTGGGTTGCAGTCTTGGGGCAAGGTGGAGTACTGGCATGGCAGAGCTTGTGGCGGCTGTACAGAGGGAATCCTCCTTGCAGTTCCAAGGCAGAAAAGAGTGCTTGTGGTCACTTACAGACCAGAGCACAAACCAGAAGAGTAAACACCTCTCCTTAGATCATACCACGTTGGAAAAACTGAAAACTTACAGGTCCCTAGAAGTATCTTGGAAAACAGTTCCACAAAACCCCTAAAGCTTGGGACAGTACAACTTCCACACTGGAAGCAAAGTCTTACCTTAACAAAGAGTTAAAAAGTCAAGTAATTGACTGGAAAAATGAGCAAACAGCAGGAAAAAAAACCCCTCAGATTCTAGAATCTTACTTTGGTGACAAAGAAGATTAAAACAGACAACTAGAAGAAGACAAGTCAAAATTCCTACATCCAAACCCTCCAAGAAAAATATGAATTGGTTGCAGGTCATGAACTCAAAAAAAGAGAAAGATTCTCAAAATCAAGTAAGAGAAGTAGAGGAAAAATTGGGAAAAGAAATAAGGATAATACAAGAAAATCATGACAAATGAGTCAACAGCTTGCTAAAGGAGACCCAAAAAATATAGAAGAAAATAATACCTTAAAAAATAGACTAACTCAAATGGCAAACGAGGTCCAATAAGCCAAGGAGGAGAAGAATGCCTTAAAAAGCAGAATTTGCCAAATGGAAAAGGAGGTCCAAAAGGTCACTGAAGAAAATAATTTCTTAAAGGGACGGCCAGGTGGCTCAGCGAGTAAGAGCACTGGCCCCAGTGTCAGGATGACCTGGGGATCAAATATGGGCTCAGATACTTAGCACCACACCCAGAAATAACTGGCCGTGTAACCTTGAGCAAGTTACTTAACCCCAGTTGCTTTAAAAAAAAAAAAAGAAAAAATAATTTCTTAAAAAGCAAGTGGAAGCTAATGACTGTATGAGAAATTATGAATCAGTCAAAATCAAAAGAAAGAAAAAATAGAAGACACTGAAATACCTCATTGGAAAAACCATTGACCTGAAAAATAAATCCAGGAGAGATCATTTAAAACTTATTGGACTACCTGAAAGCCATGATCAAAAAAAGAACTTAGACATTATCTTTCAAGAAGTTATCAAGGAAACCTGCTCTGATGTTCTAGAACCAGAGGGTAAAATAGAAATTGAAAGAATCTGCCAATCATCTCCTAAAAGAGGTCCCAAAAGGAAAACTCCTAGGAATATTGTAGCCAAATTCCAGACTTCCCAGGTCAAGGAGAAAATGTTGCAAACAGCCAGAAAGAAACAATTCAAGTATTTTGGAAACACAATCAGGATAACATAGGATTTAGCAGCTTCCACATTAAGGGATTGAAGGACTTGGAATATGATATTCCAGAGGTAAGAGGATCTAGGATTAAAATCAGGAATCACCTACCCAGCAAAACAGTATAATCCTTGAGGGGGTAAAATGGATATTCCATGAAATAGAGGACTTTCAAGCATTCTTGTTGAAAAGATCAGAGCTAAATAGAAAATTTGACTTTCAAATACAAGACCAGAGAAGCATGAAAAGGTAAACAGGAAAGAAATCATAAGTGACTTATTAAAGTTGAACTGTTTACATTCCTACATGGAAAGATGATATTTGTAACTCATGAGACCTTTCTCATATTAGGGTAGTTGGAGGGAGAGGGGTGAGAGAGAGAGAGAGAGAGAGAGAGAGAGAGAGAGAGAGAGAGAGAGAGAGAGAGAGAGAGAGAGAGAGAGA